>NC_080746.1:18587472-18890502 GCF_020826845.1 Diceros bicornis minor
TCCAGTAAAATCAGGATAGAAAAGTGCCTATTGGAGTTTTTATCCCTTGGATTTTACAGTTTTAAGACATGATGCCCTTTACCAGAAGTGGTAGTGGAGTCCAGATTGTGCTGTAGGGGTCCAGAAGTGGAAGGGAAGGGGGGAAATGGAGACATTAGGTATAGACTGCTCTTTCACCAACTTGGCTTAGAAAGGAAAGAGAGGGCAGTGGTTGGTAGCAAGTAGTATTATAGGGTTGAGATTGTTATTATTTTGTTTTATTGTTATTTGTTTATATTGTTTGTTTTTAACGATGGGGGGGACCTCTGTGTGTTTAGAGGCTGAAGAGCAAGAGAGCCCCTCTGGAAGGGGAGAGGTTGAAGATAGTAGAGAGGATTTTTCTGCTGGAGCAGGGCTTGGAGAGGAGTGATCCAGGGCAAAGCAGGAGAGGTTGGCCTTGTGTAGGAGAAGGGGCACCACACTCTTTCAGATGGGAAGTAAGTATAGGTGCAGACACAAGAAGGTGTGTGGCTCGGCAGTTTGTATGGCCTCAAATTTCTTGAAGAAGTAAGAGGAGACATTTTCTCCTGAGAATGAGGGAGTTGAAGGTTGCACAGCAGATGAAAGAGAATGGCAGAGGTTTGAGGAATCAGAAAGAGGAGCTGACCAAGGCTGGTTAAAGGGTCACTGTACCTCAACTGTGGGTGGAATTCACAAATTTCTTGTGGTAACTATCTGTGCAGTTGTGTGATTTTTTTTTTTACCTTTACTGTACACTAGCCACAGTCTAGGAGTGGTCATCTAGGGTTGAGCTTTCCTTGAATGGGTGCAATGGAAAGAGAGGAGTGTAGAGGACATAAGAATGTTGAAAATACTGTAGACAGGGCATAGGAAGAAAGTGGGTGACTAATGGTCACGCTTTGTTCCTACACTAGGTGGACAGTGACCTGTCCACCTCTTCTCTGTCTGTCCCTGCCTGCTCCCCTCCCTCTGAATTTTTGCCCTTCAAGTGCTTGCATTTACTGGAGGAAATAGTCTTTACAAATTGACCACAATCAATGGTGTATGTGCTTGAATAGCGTTATGTACTAAATGTTATGAGAACATTGAAGAAAGAGCAATGAGATACATCAGGGAATTTAGGAAGGCATCACAAAGGGGGCTGATATTTGAGCTGGGTTTTGGAGGTGTTTGAGAGTGGGGGTTTGGGTGTGGTGGGAACAACCCAGGCAGGATTGGTAGGAATAGGGAGAGCCTTCCAGCCAAACACATATTCAAAGAAAGGCACAGTGGCATGAAAGGACATAGCAAATTTGGGAAATGGCAGGACCTTCTGGGCATGGTGAAGGGGACGGGATGTGTAGGCGGGTGGAGTAGCAGAAGTTTGGGGCCAGATTGTCACTTTTTGGATTTTATTCCATAGCCCAATAGAGAATTATTAAAGGTTTTTGAATGTTTGTGGTGTTTATTTTAATAATAATGGCTAACATTTATTGAAAGTTTCTATTTCAGATGCTGTGCTAGGCATTTTGTGTGTTATCTTATTTAATCTTATTGGATTCTCACAGTGATCCAGTGAAGTGGGTCTTGTTATTATTCCCATTTACCAAGTGAGGAAATTGAAGCTTGGACAGGTTAGGAACTCTGATCAAGGTCTCATAGCTAGAAAGTAGCTGGGCTAGACCTCAAGTCCAGGTCTATCTCATTCTAAATCCACACTCTTAAATCTCTCTACTATACTTATATTTTAGGATAAAGGCATGAGGAGAGTGTAGATTATCCATTCATTTCCCCCTTCCAGTTTTTAGAGCTGGTTCTTGAGTGATGAATAAGGTGAGTCAGGAGTGAGGGCTTAGGAGAGAGTAGCGGCTGAGGGATGAAGGTGTTCCAGGCTGAGGAACAGCATTTGCATAGAAGGAACAACAAGTTTAGCATGGCAAAGTCAGAGAGGAAGCTATGGATGAACCAGGAGTAATCTTCATCTTTGGGATGCGTCAGATTCTTATTAGAGTTGTGAGCTCAGTCTTGGTCTCTTCGTTTTAAGAGGAATGTGGACAGACTAGATTGTCTAGAGAGGAGCCAGAAAAATGGTTCGGAGCAGCAGAGGTAAAGGCAGTGGAATTGATGACGCATAACTGTGTCTGTGATAGGAAAGGTTGAGAGTGTAGGCAGAACTGAAGAGATGGCGATAATGATGATGAAGCTATCTAACATGCATTGAGCACATACCCTAGGTTAGGTAGGCTTCTTGGTGTTATACATGTTTTAACTCATTTATTCCTCACAGTGACCTTCTAAGATAGGTGCTATTATTATCATTCCCCCAGGGTGAGAAACTGAAGAAGTAAAGTAACTTGCTGAGACCACAAAGCCAGCAAGTGACAGGGCTTGGATTTGCATCCTGCCTCTACCAGAGGGACTGCTGGTTTTCCAGGACGGTGTGTGGGTTTGCTCTCTTCTGAAATCTTGCTGCTCTCTTTGCCTTTGGCCTGCCAGAAGAATCACGGCTTATTGCAGAGGAGAAGGAAGCAGGAAAAACGACGTGCTGGTGGCTTACTTTTCTAAAAAATGGCTCCTTAGTGGAAGCTAAATTTCTACTCACGGTTCTCTGAAAGCAGAGGGGATGGATCAGAAGAAAGTGCCAACTCTTTTGGGGGGGATGGAGTGTCACAGTTGGATGTCTGAGGTGGTTTTGGAAAGAGTAAATCTCTAGAGAGTTTAAAAATGATGTCTTATTTTTACATTTTAGCGTGCATTAACTTGGTCTGTTTTCCTCCCCATGATTTACTTTTAATGCATGTGTGATTCATTAACCAGCTTTAAGAAAGGAAAAAAACAAAACAAAACTAGATAGAACCTTGGGACAGTTCCATAAAATTCTTTGAAAAAAATTTCCTATTCTCATTTTGCTGGTAGTTTTGTAGTGGTAGCTTCAAGTTACAACCTTGCTGTGCTTGGGGTAAGTCACTTAGACCAAAAAGCTGTCTTATTCCTGGAGTGTGTGTATGTGTGTGTGTGTATGTGTGTGAGACAAGTGGGTGGCTTAATCTTTTAGCCTGCTGTGGGCTGACCCATTTGTTTGTACTTAATTTAACCGCATGTCTGTGTTTGGAAAAATGCTGATGTGACAAGGTTTTAAATTTTTACCCAAGCATTCATTCTATGATTTAATATTGTAAAATGACAAAAATACTACCTTTGGTTAATGCAGATATCTGCTCTTTGTCCTTTTGGGCTTAGTTGAGAAGATATTTATTGCCAAGGCTTTTTGATGAGAGCCTTAGAAGTGATAAATAGCGTCTCTATATTGTTCACTCGTATCTGTATATTCCACTCAAATAAATCCATTTTAAATGTTTGGGCTTGCTTTGATTAGGTGTTTACATCGTCCTTTCCTTGGAGATTAAAGCAGCTGCCCATGTGCGGGGTTATGTTGGAGAAAAGATCAGGTTGAAATGCACCTTCAAGTCGACTTCATCTGTCACTGACAAACTCACTGTAGACTGGACGTATCGACCTCCTGGCAGCAGCCGCACAGAATCGGTAAGTGTACACTTCTAGGGAAATTTATTTGAGTCTTCTGTGGTCAACAGCTCTGGAATCCTTTTATTTCAAGTCTCAGGCACTCCTTAGGGCTTCTCATTTTAGCATAGAAGATGAGCTATTTAAATAGAAGAAGATGAGCTTCTACACTCTATGACATTCATTTGGTCACATAGGGCTTTTTATTCTTTTATGTAAGAATTTTGCAAATAAGCTGTAGGAAAAAAATTGTCAAACTCAGAGGAAATGTGGTTTAATTTCATTTCCCCTTTGTTTTTTCTTTTTGTGTGGTTTCATAGATTCATTTTCAGATTCCATGTACTAAAAAGATACCTCCAGGACTGTTGGATAGGAAAATTGTATAGGTCCCGGTAATAGACGTCCTTTCTCTTAAAGTTGCTCACTTCCTGTGGTATCAAGTTGTCTCAATGGGTGTGTCTGCTTGTATATCTGTACTCTGTAGATTTATCTTGGCATCATCTCCCGGTGTATAAACATCTGCACTGATTTATATAGCTCCTTTTGAAGGAAATGGTGGCACCTTATGTTGATGACAGATGCTGTTGGTGACAGAGTCTTGCAATGTTAGAAGCAATATACTTTAGTCACACATATAAAACACATTTATAGTTCAAATCCCATTGTAGATATTTAATTGAAGATTATAGTGCTATAAAAAACCCTTTCTCTTTATGCTTCCAGCAGTATCCTTAGCTCAGGATAGATGCTATCAAGAATGTGAATGTCATAGCTGTATGTAAGACTGTATTTTGAAAGTATTCTTAATTCATTTATCCTGTTTCCTTCACTGGAAAAATTTCTCTTTGATTTTAATGTAGAAGCTTTGAATCTTGTTTTAGGAGCTATTAGTGAATGCCACGTAGCTTGGAGCTAGGTAGGTGGCTCCAGTAGAGGAAGCTAGGCTGTATTCACCGTCCCTTTTTCTTTAGACTTAAAATAGTTAACTTTCTTCTGAGCGGTCAGGAAACTCTGGCTGACCTTATCTGGCTCCGCCTCCTTGGCCAAAAGTAGGACAGAGCAAGCAGTGGGGATCTTCCTGGCAGAGACTTTAAATGCAAACAGCAGTTGGTGCTGTTCTCTGTGAGGCTGGTCAGAAAATCGGCAGACTTACCCAAGTTGGAATTAGTGGAACTTTTAAAGATCACGTAACATGATGTCGCGGTTACATGATCAGTTAGGATTCTGTCAGACTAATCAGTTAGCAAGGATTTGAGTATCACTAATTTAACTTGTAACTTACAGGTTGGATTAATCTTGAAGATACACAGCAGGCCTTGTTTTGTCAATAAGGAGTTTCCAACCCTTTTATATTGATGCTGATAATCAGTTGTAGCCTTTCTTTACCTCCCTCTTTGGAACACTAATTACACATATTATTATTTTGTAATATCTATATTTCCCACTAGGCTGTAAATTCTGTGAGAGCAGAGACTGTGCCTATTTGGCTCCCACTGTATCTTTTTGCTTAACACAGTGTCTAGCATAGAGTAGGTGTGCAGTAAATATATGTTGAATGAATACATGAACAAGTGAACTAGTAAGTGATTCAGCATCTTCTCTGGGAAGTGCCTCTTCAAAATTGGGCAATTCAGTGGTTGTAAATGCTTGGATTCTTAAGGGGGAAGGTACCAAGTAAACAAAGAAAGAGGAAAACCTTGAATCTTGCACAAGGGTGAGAAACCATATTGTGTTATAGTACCTGCCTGGCCTACTATCAGATATAATTAGATGCTTTGGGTGATGAAGTGTCTGATCACCAATCTGAAGCACCATCGTTTTAATTCAGTTCACATTCATCGAGTACTGATCATGCATTTGACTTGAGGTTTTTATTAATTGCCAAGATAGATAACTTGAGAGAGGCTTGATTATATTATACTTTCCTGGTGATTTTGGATAAACAAAAATCTCCGCTTTCCCACTTACTAGCTGTGTGCCTTTGAGTGACTCACTTAGTTTTTTGTTTTTAGCCTTGTTTCCCTTTCTATAAATTTGGAATAATTATACCTGCCCCATGTATAGTTCAGTGTTGTTATGAGGCTCAAGTGAGTAAATGTGTGGAGATTATTTGCAAACCATAAAGTACTATATGAATATTAGATGCTACTTTAGAATAGGGTTTCTCAACTTTGGCACTGTTGACATTTTGAGCTGGGTAATTCTTTTGGGGGGGCTATCCTATGTGTTGTAGGATTTTTAGCAATATCCCTGGCCTCTACGCACTAGATGCCAGTAGTACTCCCCCCAATTGTGACAACCAAAAATGTCTCTAGATATTGCCAAATGTCGCCTGGAGGCCAAAATTGCCCCTGGTTGAGAACTACTGCTTTAGGATTTTAGGGAGAATTTAGAAGAGATTTGAGAGTTAGGATAGCAGGATTCTTTCATCAAGCCTTTTTCAGATATGTTTTATTAACCTGTCTTTTAACCTGTAGGGTGGAGGTAAACAAAGCATAAAAAAATTGCCAGTGGAGAAAACTCATTATACATTTGTATTTTATTTTGGACCTACTTAGCTTTACGTTGTCAATGCATCTTTCCAAATTAACTTTTTCCTCGTGGTGTTGCTTTCTTAGATTTTTCATTATCAGTCCTTCCAGTACCCAACCACAGCAGGCACATTTCGGGATCGAATTTCCTGGGTTGGAGATGTATACAAAGGGGATGCCTCCATAAGCATAAGCAACCCTACCATCAAGGACAATGGGACATTCAGCTGTGCTGTGAAGAATCCCCCAGATGTGCACCATAATATTCCCGTGACAGAGCTAACAGTCACAGAAAGGGGTAAGCTAACTGCCACCAACCTTCTTCTACAGTGCCCTGTGACTGTGGTGCTTTCTGGAGAGATCAGTGATAAGCAGAGCTACCTATCTTTGTAAGCCAGTTGTTAGTGGAAGATTCTGCCATCCTGAATTCTTTATTGGGATGAATTTTTTATCTTTATTTTTATAAACTGGTTTTTCTCCAAATATTGTCATAGTTTCTCCATTATCCTTTTTTATTTTAACCTCAGGTGACCAGAGGTTTTGTGGAATGTATGGCAAACCCCTAAATAAATGGAGAGTTGTTATCTGTGTGAAGTAGAAGTCATTCTGGTTTCCCTAGTATGTTCATACCCTCAGTTATAAGACAGCGTTCTTGCCTGTGTCTTGAAAGAGGACCCCCTCTAAGGATGGGAGGCAGCATGTTTATTTTATGTTGCAAAGAGCAGCAGTTTCCTTTTAGTATGGAGCCAGGGGAGAGTAGGTTAAGGACTGACCTTTTTTTCTACATTATTCCCTGGTGATTATTGAGTGGTCATTCTAGTCCTTAGTTGGATTTGAACCAAAGACTTAGAGATACAGAACTGCATTATGGTTCATTATAGATGCCTCATCGTTTCTCAAGTCTTTCTCCCTTCCCTGTCTGTTTTCTTTATTTTTTTAAAACAATAACTCATAGGTTTCAAAGACATGGGCGTGTTCATGCTGCTGGCGGGAGTAGAAACTGGTATAGTTTTTCTGGAAGACAGTTTGATAGTATGAATCAGACACCTTAAAAGTATACGCCCTTTGATCCAGTAATTCCATTTTAAAATTTTATCTTAAAGAAATAGAGGTAAATATGAAGATTTATGTGTAATGGTGATCATCATGATATAACTCATAGATTCAAAGAATTGGAAACAATTTGAATGGCCAGCATTAGAAGATAGATTCAATAAATTATTCAGTAAGGTAGAACACTGTGACGCCATTAAAAATCACATCTGGAAGGAATTTTTAATGACATGGAAAATATTTGTCATGTATTAAGTAAAAAAAGACGTTAGAAATAGTATGTAAAATACAATCCATACTTCTAAAAATATACACTCTCCTCCCTATAGGCAGACTCATACCCACATACTCCTAGAAAGAAGATTGAATGGGTAGATACCAACGTGTTAATCCTAGGTAGTGTTATTATGGGTGAATTTTTATTCTTCTTTATACTTTTATGTATTTTCTACATTGAATTTATTTCTTTTGTAATCAGAAGAAATACAAGCAAAAGTAAAACCTATCTCATGTCAAAGGAAGCACTTCTGCAAGTCCCTCTCTTTAACTTTCTCTTTTTCCTCCTCTAGGTTTTGGCACCATGCTCTCCTCTGTGGCCCTTCTTTCCATTCTTGTCTTCATTCCCTCAGCTGTCGTGGTTGTTTTGCTGCTGGTGAGAATGGCGAGAAAGTCTGCGGGGCTGAAGAAGAGGAGCAAGTCCAGCTATAAGAAGTCATCTATTGAGGTTTCAGATGAGTAAGTCCAGTGGGAGCCCTGAGCAGTAAACCCTCTTCAGGGCTCTGCCTCGTGGATAGTGCCCAGACCCCAGCATCCATGCCTTGCTTTCTTCCAGAGTACTAGAAGGAAGGTTGAAAGGGAAACTTGGGGATATTAATTTAGAGAGAGAGATGAAGGGGTTGATAGTGTGGTCCTAGTCTCCTCTTTTGGAAATCAGATTGTACAATGCTGTTATTCTGAATATAAATTCTGAAGTGAATATCTCATTCCTTCAAAATTAAAAGGAAATTCCAACAAATCAGTTATTTTCCCCTTTTCCTTGTTTTGTTACTGAGCTGATGTCTCCCTACAGCAAATGCCTGAGCAATGAGAGAGGCTTTAAGAATAGCCGTGCAAGGGCAGAAACAGTTTAAATAAGCGAGATCTGTTCTTGGTCAGCAGATGCTCTGAAGGGGTTAATTGGATTGTGGTTATCAAAAGCGTTCATCAAACATCATTTTGCCGGTGAGCATGCATGATCCACTATTTTCCCTAGAACAAATCTACTCAAAAAAAAGTAACAAAAGTCTACGTAAAACCCTTGTTGATTCCCCATTGTCTATGTCAGGGGCTCTTAACCTGGAGAGAGAAGTCTTATCTTCAGAGGGTCTAAAACTCTCTGTGTGTGTGTGTACATGCGTGCATGTGCATTTATTTAATGAGAGAGAGAGCGCCCTTTACAAGAAATCTGTGGCCCCCACCAATAGGGAAAGAACTCTTGGTAAAAATACTAAAAAGTCTATTTCTAAGCATGGTCTAACAAGACCCCTTTATGATCTAACCCTAAGTCGTGTTCTTTCCTGCCATTTCTCCTCGTGCATTCCACATTCCAGCTACAGTGAGCTATTTTTCTTTCTAAACATACTGTACTCATTCAGATCTCTTTTTTTCAACATTGTTTTCTCTCACCTGGAATTCCCTCCATCCCTCCCTGTTTACCTGGAAAAGTCTTCCTTATTCTCCAAGACCCAGCTGAACTGCCCCATTCTCTTGCATTTCCCTGAGTCGTCCAGGGAGAACTAGTCACACCCTCCTCTTTGTTGCCACAGCAGTTTGACCTTAACTCTATTAAAATGTTTATTACATTGTATTATAACATAGTTGTTAAGTTTTAACAGGTCTTTTACCCCCAGGAAATTGTGAGCCTTTCGGGGGACTGTGTTTTATTTATGTTTTTATCTCCAGCCCAGCACAATGGCTCAGACATAGTTGGTGCTCAGTCCATTTCTGAATGGATGATTGTGACTACCTCCTATTTATGTATTTATTTACTTATTTTGCTGACAGAGATTCTCCCTGAGCTAATATCTGTTGCCAATCTTCCTCTTTTTTTTTTCTTCCCCAAAGCCCCAGTACATGGTTGTATATCCTAGTTGTAAGTCCTTGTAGTTCTTCTATGTGAGCTGCCGCCACAGCATGGCAACTGACAGACGGGTGGTGTGGTTCCACAAGCAGGAAACAAACCCGGGCCGCCAAAGCAGTGAGAGTGCCTAACTTTAACCACTAGGCCATCAGGGCTGGCTCCTTCCTATTTATTGAGCACTTTCTATGTGCCGGGCACTGTGGGACGTGTTTTATATGTGTTTATTTTTTATTTACTCCCAACCAGTATCCTTTAAGTGTAGGTGGTAATATTTGCATTTTGTAGATGAGGAAACAGGCTCTTGGAGCTTCAGTAATTTGCCCAGTCACCCTGCTAGTAGGTGGCAGAACTGGAATTTAAAAGCAGACCTGTCCAATTTCAATGACCTGTGCTCTTAACTGCTCTGCTGACTGAGGAGAGCGATTGTTCAGAGTTGGTTTGTCTTCTTTCTACAGCACTGACCAAGAGGAGGATGACTGCATGGCGAGGCTTTGTGTCCGTTGTGCTGAGTGCCTGGTAAGCCCATGCCGTTTCTTCTGTTCAGGTTCGTGTCTCATTTTCCTGCTTACTTACAGGGATCCTTTGCCCCCAGAGGCAGCAGAGGATATACAGGTAGGTCCTAAGCTAGGTGTGAACCAAAATCTTACCCCAGAGTATTTTGGCCTCAGGGGACCCTACCAATTCTAACCATTATTTTGTTATATGTCTCATGGGCATAGAGTGGTGTCCTTAGGTTAGGGAAGGGGACTGTGTAGAGCATCTCTGCTGACTGACAGAACATCTTGAAAGAGGAGTGTGCTATGCCACTGAGGTCATATGAGGACACTTTGACTGGCTGGGACCCAGAGCCCTGAATTGAACTTTTCTGCTGTGCCTCAGTTTTTTCTTTTAGGTGACTTGTGGCTTTGTCGATAAGAAATATCCATGTTGGAAGGCCTGAGTTTTGATTTAAATTTCGAAAGGCTGTCATCCCTCCCCCTTTGAACCCTTGCTGTGACTGGTAGGCTTGTGTGGCCATCCCAGGATCCTAGGAGGAAGAAAGACTCTCTGATGTAGTACAGTTGCAAACAGGTCAAAGGCAATTTATGATCTAATATGAAGCATGCCTATCATTACAAGGTTTAAACTTGAGCCCTCTTTGTATTTGTATTGTACTTGTATTGCCAAGCTCAGCCTTTGGCCAGATGACCACAGCCCAATTACTCACTGCAGTGTTCTTTTTTTATCTTTCTCTTATGTCCTTAAGGATAATAGGTAATACGAGGGAAAGGTCGATAGTTCCAGTGGAGAAGATCTAATACTAACCCTTTGGGGTTCGAATATTTTGATAACACAAAATTAGTTAATGTCCATACGATTATTATCCACATTTCAGATATTAATTCATTCAACAGTTATTGAGCATCTGTCACATGCCAGATACAATTCTAGGTACTTAGGAAATAGCAGTGAACAAAATTGACAAAAATCCCTGCCCTCAAAGGACTTTCATTCTTTACCTGGAAAATTTGCATCCTCCAGGACACAGCTGAAATGTCACCTTCTCTTAAACTGGGGTACAAACAATAACTAACTAAATCTTTTAAAAATAAGTAAAATATATAGTGTATCAGATGTGCTTAATGCCATAGAGAAAAATACAGTAGTAATGGGAGAGGGGATGGCTGGATGGGGGATATGATATTAAATAGGATGGTTGGGGACACCCTCCCTGGAGTGATATTTGATCAAACACCTAAAAGAAGTAGATAGCAAGCCCTATGGCTGATGCGGAGGAGCCTTCCAGGCAGAGGAAATGGTAGGTACAAAGACTCTGAGGAGGGGCCATGATTGGTATGTTCTAGGAGCAGCAGGGAGGCTAATGGGGCAGGAATGAAGTGAGTAAGGCAAAGAATAGAATATCTTCAGAGAGCTAATGTCATACCTTATAGAACATAGGTGATTATAATGACCTGGACTTTTATTCTTTTTTTTCCACATTTGTTTCTTAAATTTTTTATATTTTTATAATATTTTACAAAGCAAACATTCAAAGCATCATTTGAATGATTTAGTTCTTTTTGCTTATCTGATAATAAGTCATGTTTTATCTAATGAATATTGAATCTCACTAGTTTTTTTTTTTTTTTTTCCTGGGAAAGGTTTGCCCTGAGCTAACATCTGTTGCCAATCTTCCTCTTTTTCTTTTCCCTCCCCAAAGCCCCAGTACATAGTTGTATATTCTAGTTGTAAGTCCTTTTAGTTCTTCTACATAAGCCACTGCCACAGCCTGGCAACTGACAGACAAGTTGCGTGGTTCTATGACTGGGAACTGAACCTGGGCCGCCAAAGTGGAGAACATTGAACTTTACCACTAGGCCATCAGGGCTGGCTTTCACTAGTTTTTTTTATTGAGATAGAATTGACATATAACATCATATTAGTTTTAGGTGCACAACATAATGATTCTATATTTTTATGTATTACGAAATGATCATCATGAGTAAGTCTGGTCAACATCCATCACCACACATAGTTACAGAGTTTTTTCCCTTGCTATGAGAACTTTTAAGATCTACTCTCTTAGCAGCTTTTGAATATGCAGTACAGTATTCCTAACTATAGTTGCCATGTTGTACACTACATCCCCATGACTTAGTTATTTTATAACTGGAAGTTTGTACCTTTTTACTCCCTTCACTCATTTTGTCCAACCCCCCCACCCTCTGCAGGTGACTTTTATTCTTTTTTTTGTGTGTGAGGAAGGTTGACCCTGAGCTAACATCCAATGCCAATCCTCCTCTTTTTTGCTGAGGAAGACTGGCGCTGGACTAACATCCATGCCCATCTTCCTCTACTTTATATGGGATGCCGCCACAGCATGGCTGGACAAGCGGTGTGTCACTGCGCACCCGGGATCCGAACCCGTGAACCCCGGGCTGCCAAAGGGGAGCATGTGCACTTAACCACTACGCTACGGGGCCGGCCCCCAGGACTTTTATTCTTAATGAAATAGAATCCACTGGAGGTTTTGGAGAAGAGAAGCATTGTGAACTGATGTATGTTTTAGAAGGATTATTCTGGCTTATGTGTTGAGAATAGGTGGTAAGGGACCATGTCAGAATCAGAGATCCTGGTTAAGTGACTTTAGTGATAATGTAGGTGAGAGAGGATGGTGTTGGTTTGGATCAGGGTGGTGGTGGTAGAGGTGTGGGAAGTGGTTGTATTCTGATTATAGTTTGAAGGTAAAGCCAGAAGGATTTACTGATGGGTTGCATGTATATGCGAAAGAATGGGAGGAGTCAAGGCTAATTCCAAGGTTCTTGACTTGAGCAACTAGTAGAATAGAGGTGTCATTTTCTAATGTACAAGTTTATGGATGGAATAAGTTTTAGGAGGAAGATCAGGAGCTGAGTTTGAATATATTAAGTTTGAAATACTTATTAAACATCCAAGTGGAGATGTGGAGTAGGCAATTGGTTATATGGGTGTGGAGTTCAGAAGAGGGGTCTAGACTGGAGAAACAAGTTTAGGAGTCATCAGTGTAAAGAGACTGCTGAAGATATTTCCACCAGGGAATTGAGTGTAGAAAGAGAATTCAAAGGACTGAGCCCTGGAGATTTTCAAGGTTGATAGATTGGGGAGATGAGGAGGAATTAGCAAAGGAGGCTGAGAGGGAATGTCCAGTGAGGTAGGAGGAAAACCAGGGAGTTCTATATCCTGGGAGCCAAGTGAAGAAAGTGTTTCAAGGAAAAGAAAATGATTAACTGTGTCAATTACTGCTGAGTCAGGTCAAGTGAAATGAGAACTGAGAATTGATTATTGGATGATCTGGTAATGTGACGATCATTAGTGACCTTGGCAACAGCAGCTTCAGTTGAATAGTGGGGATGAAAGCCTGAATGGGATAGAGTCAAGAAAGAATATGAAGAGATATATTGGTGACAGTGGGTGTAAACAACTCTTTCAAGGAGTTTTGCTGTGGAAGGAAGCAGAGAAAAAAGCCAATCGGTAGAAGGAGGTCTGTGTCCAGAGTTGCTTTTCTTTTTAAGACAGGAGAAATTATAGCACGTTTGTATGCTGATGGGAATGATCCAGTAGAAAAAAAGTTGATGCTGCAGGAGAGAGGGGAGGATTGCTGGAGCGACTCCAGGATCTAGTGCTCAAGTAGAGATGTTAGCCTTAGATAAAGGCAGGGAGAGTGTATCCATGAGAAGACTAATAAGGAAGGCCAAGTAGATGGGCCCAGACACAGATGTGTGGGTAAATATGATGGGAGCTTGTGGAAGTTTCCTACTGACTGCTCCTCTGTTCCCAATGATGGGAGGAAGCAGGGTCATCAGCTGAGAATGAAGTGAGGAGGAGGTGTTAGAGGTTTGTGGAAAGAGGGAAAGTTATGAAGTAATTATCTAGGACAAAAGGAGGATGAATGGACTAGAGATATGGTATATGCCGGGTAGTACTAATGGCCCACTTGAGGTTAGAAGTAATGAATACGAGTTTGAACAGTGAAAATAAGAATAACGATAATAGTCGCTAATCTTGAATGAGCTCTCACAAAGTGCCAGGCACTGTGCTAGGTGATTTACATACATTGTCTCATTCAGTTCTCATTGCTGTTCTATGAAGTGCACGTATTTTTATTATTCCCATTTTACAGATGAGGAAGCTGTGGCTTAGAGATAAGTAACTTTACTCAAGGTCGCACAGCCAGCAAGGGGTGGAGCTGGAATTGGAACTCAGGAAGTCTGACTCCTAGCTACAATCCTGCACATTCTGCTGTAGATAGGCACCTTTTCATGTGTGATGAGGTTTTAAAAAACATTCACCAAGGAAAAGGGATCCCTTAGGGTTTTGAAGCAGAAATTAGTGCAATAGACACTAATTATATTGAGGTCCTCTAATGCCACCTGGGAATTTAGGTGTGTTGAACCAGTGCCATTTCGCTGCTGATGTCTCCCCGAAGCTGAATTCCCTTTGGGGGATCCTAACATGCGGTCTTTGCCTAAGTTCTGACTGTGGCGTTATACTTCGTATGCATACCACAACTGCTGTTCTTTCCTTCCAGGATTCAGACTCTGAAGAGATATATTGATGAAAGTCTGCATGGTATAAGAAGAGTCACCTAATAACAGAAAACATTCCATTCCACTGGCAGCTAAAACCTCTCAGAGAAGTGGAGCTGGCCTGGACAGCAGTGATGGAGGGTTCTGGAAGTCATCAGTAAAGACTTTAGGAGCCACTTATTTATTGAAGAAATGTTCCTTTTGTATTTATAAACTGTTCAGAAACTCTCTGAAGAGACTCATAACTACCCCCTTTTAATAACTTATACTCTAATTGAATGAAAGGATTCTTTTCCTGAATAGAAAGATACATTTTTTTCACCTTTGCTCTTGAATGTATTACATGTTTTCTTCCAGTTATTTGAGGGAGAATCTTAATGTTGGCCATTCTGTTGATGCCAAAATATTTTTCTTTTTAATGAAATGGAGACTAATTTTCCGATGTGCTAACAGTCAAAATGTTTGTTTGGGATAAGTGTTCTTTGTTTTTTGCTCCGTGAACGTTTTCAGCTGTGAGTTAGCACACGGCATATATAGCACACAGTATATGGTTTAATTATCATTGATTTAATTATCTCATTATCAATTGTGTTTGGGTGACTGGGAGTGTATAACCCTCATTTCCTTAGAGTAGGTAGGATCAAGAGTCAATGGTTTGCTTTGACTGGGTTTTTAAACTATTAAAGTATCATCAATTTGCAGTTAAGCAGAAGAATGGAGAGGTAGAGGGATTCCTTTCTTTTGTCTTGCTAGGTGCCATTTGTTATTTTACTTTCTTACGGCTGACTGCTTTATGGCTTCCTTCTTGACTTTTCAAGTCAGAGGCAAGAAAAACTCTGGAAAGGTTTTTGGTGGGAATGTATAGTTTATTTTACCAGTTATTTGCAATGACATCATCTTTTAACCTGTGTTATTCTTCAAAATGTTTTTGATTTCTAAAATGGACCAAATATGAGTGAACTAAGATATTGACAAACTGTTTTTGCATAATATTTGAGATCAGGAAGTGAGGTTGTGCATAGCCTATACTTCTCCCTTCTGTTCTCTCGATGCCTTATATCAGCTTCCTCCATTCTCCTGTAGCAACTTATTTCAAATTTTAGTTTACATGGGATTTTCCATAAGCCATTCAGAAATATGTATGACATGTCAGAGGAAGGATGGACAGTGTAGTCCTCTGTGATAGAGTTCACTTCTCATATATACGAGACAAAAATTTTACCCTCCTCTCATCTCTGTTTTTTTCAACAGGATAGCCCTTTTCCATGGGTCTTCACTAGGTGGCTCAAGAGATTTCCATGTATAGCATTATACACTGTAATACGCTTATAAAAGAATCACTTCTATATTTTTTGCCAAGATCTATTTTTAAAAATTTGGGTTGTTAGGTCTATCTCATAGATTTGGCCTGGCCTCTTTGTTGTCCTAGTCCATAGATTAGAGTCTGGTTAGTTAATAGACCTTTTGATTTACCTCTGTGAGGTAAGTAGAAGAGGCAAAGGCAAAATTAGCAGTTTATATTTCCCGTGGTTAAACCTCACAGTTTTGGTCTACTTGTTAAATATGTGGTTGTCTGGGGCTGAGCTAGTGAGACAATTTCTGACACCTCACCAGAGAGAAGGAAGCAGTTTGAGCAAGAGTAAATAATTTGGGGTCTAGGAGATTTGAAGATAAAGATATAATTGTGAGGCAGACTTTTTATGGGTCTTCCTTTCTCTGAGAAAGAAATGATGTTACAAGAATCCAGTTAAAGCCACATCCCATTAAATGAGGAACAAGTTTTTGGCTAGGTTTTCATGTTTTTTTCTCCCACTTTTTTATCGTGGTAAAAAATACATACCATTAAATTTACCATCTTAACCATTTTAAATGTACAGTCCATCAGTGTTGAGTATACTCACATTGTTGTGCAACAGATCTCCAGAACATTTGCATCTTGCAAATCTAAAATTCTATACCCATTAAACAACAGCTACCCTGCTTTTATTTATTTTAAAATCATTCCCTTTCTTCTGTTTCCTTTGGATTTGATTTGCTCCTCTTTTTCTAACTTCTTAAAGTAGAAGCCTAGATCATTTGTTTTACATCTTTTTTCCTTTTTTTTAAAATTGAGGTAACATTGGTTTATAACATTATATGGATTTCAGGTGTACATCATTATATTTCAGTTTCTGTGTAGACATCATGTTCACCACCCAAAGACTAATTACCATCCATCACTACACACATGTGCCCTGTCACCCCTTTCGCCCTCCTCCCTCCCCACTTCCCCTCTGGTAGCCACCAATCTGATCTCTGTATCTCTGTGTTTGTTTGTTGTTGTTGGCTAGGTTTTCTTGTAATTTCTTTTCAGACATGTTATGAGGATTAATCCGGTGTGGTATGTTTGTCACTTTAGGTAAACGGTGCTATGTGAACAATTAGTTGTGTTATTTTGTAGCCTTGATCATAATTTGAACTAGTCCTTTCCTTTTTAAATGACTGAACACTAGAGTCCTTCATGGTAAGAGAGTAAATTGATAATTTCCTCTGCTCCATGGGTTTGTGGTCATATCACAGTCATAAAGCTGCAATCAGTTTCCTTCTGCATCCCTTATATTGAAGTCTGGATTACAGCTTTTTTTTCTTCAAAGAAGCACAAAGCAGTGTTTGGACACCTGCCTTCTTTAATGATGGAAAGAAGATAAAGTATTTTTTTTTTTTTAACCTACTGTTTAATACCTTCTTAGGTGCTGTTCTCTCTCCTTTTTTCTTTTTGCTCCTCCATAAGTTCTTACCACACTGTATGGAGATGAGCCTTGTCTAGCAAGAGAATTTAATTCTGAAAGCTTCAGAAGGGGTTAAAAGCCTTTCAGAATTTTTCTTTGGCTGCTGAAGTCTTTACTTGTGGTTACATTACCTTATGAGTTTTGTGCATTAAGCTCTTAATTCTGTTACCAAATGTGAACTTGTAAAATGCTTTGTGTTTTCTATGTGGCCTGTTACCTCTGGCTCCTTGGGGAACAATCTTAGTTCTCTGCAGCTCCCAAATTGTGCACTGGTGCTTCAAGAGGGAATGTTGCATGTCCCTGTTTAAAAATATTCTGGGGGCCGGCTTTGTGGCCTATTGGGTAAGTTCAGTGCACTCTGCGCTTCAGTGGCCTGGGTTCGGTTCCTGGGCGTGGACCTACCCCACTTGTTGGTGGCCATGCTGTGGTGGCGACCCACATGCAAAACAGATGAAGACTGGCACAGGTGTAATCTCAGGGCGAATCTTCCTCAGGCAAAAAGAGGAAGACTGGCAACAGATGTTAGCTGAGGGTGAATCTTCCTCAGCAAAAAAAAATAATAATAAATAAAATAAAGGGAAGATTTAAAAAAAAATTCTGGAGGCCAAATCCTGAATCTGAATGTTCTATTGTGTCACTCAGTTATGGTTCCAAAGGGCAACCGTATGAGGGCCCATAGGGAGTGGACCAAGACTTTCATTTAATTGCAGGACTTGAAGCTTTGCTGCCAGAAGAGGCAGCTCCATTCCTTCGACCCCAGTGTTGGACTGTTGGACTGTTAACTGCTGTGTTTCACTGTTTGTTTTTTGTTTTTTTAGTAAGAAGGTGTGCACTGTTGGGCTGTGTGCACAGACGTTGTAGCTCTTGATATCTTTACCACATCATAGTTAATAAACTTCTTTGCACTTTCTGGCTACTTTTTGGTGTATATCTTACATATAAGTTGAGAGCTGTCAAATGAAAGGGGAGGTTTGTGGTTTTCAGTATCAAGCAGGCACTCATCTCTGAGCTGTACCCCAGCAAGCACCTGCATAGATTCTGGTGCACTGGAGCCAGCTCACACAGCAAGAGCTGATTGTTAAATTTTTAGGAATTTTGCAAGCCAATTGTTAAACTGTTGGCGGCTTGAAATAGGCTGTGGTGGGAGTATTTATGTAAATTGCTGGCTTACCACACACTATGCTGCTTAGTTCTTGAGAAGAGCAAGCATTCAAATACTTTTCAAATGTTACAGGACAACTTCCAAAAAACAAGGGTCCCATGTGTAGGTCAAGCCAATCCAGCCAAGGTTGAAGGTGTGTACACTGAGAACACTTATTTTGAAGTGGTGACTTAAAAGCAAAAGATACCTTGAAGTGAAGAAGCCTTGAGTTCCTATCTAGAATGTCCAAGTCACTCAAGGTATTCTCTGGAGGAATAAAATGCTACCTGTATTCTGGAAATGCTGATATCACATAGTCAGAGGAAATCGACATGTCTAGGTGGTGAGTTGGAAGACTGGGCAGGCATCTCTTTGGAGCAGGGATTGGGTGATTGCCTGGCTATATTGCATCTCTATGTTGAGAGAAAAAAATAAGGGAGGTTGCTCTATTTTAAACACAGAGCAAAATGTTTTGTGTCAATCTTAAATTTATTGTATTTTATTTGCATGAGTCTGATTTCTTTCTCAGCAAGTGTTTGCCTGATGCCATTCAAGATCCCCCCCTCAGAGAGCTTGTGTTCTAGAAGGGGAGATGACACCATGGAGGTCTGGAATATGAGGCTTTCCTCAGTAAGCTGAATTTATCACCACTTTTTAGAATGAAAGTGTAAATAAAAATTGGGTAATGGGCCAGATACTGAAACGAGAACCTTGATTTAGAGGTTCCTGTTTGTGTCTCTGCAGCCACCTCAGAAGGCACGCATATGGTTTGCTCTGAGCCTGACCTTCTGTGCTGGCAGAAGTCTCTTCAGTTGGACTTGGAAACTGCAGTTGTGAGAGAGTTCAGTGCATTGCTTCTCCTGAGAGCGCCTCATCCTGGGTAAGCAATTGCTTTGTATTTCTTAAGCAGTGACTTAAACTTTCCTCACTTAGAAGAAGGCTGGTTCTGAAGGTTGTAATTTAGTGGCAATCCTTTTGGATTGTGAGGCCACAATCGCAGAACTCTCAACCTCTACAGGAGGGCTGTCATTAGGTAGTCTAGTAGGTGCAGTTTTTCTTTCTGTAGTGTAGAGTAACTTATGTTAAGATCCTCAGAGAAGAGAGGAGTAAGGCTTGCTCTTAATAAAAGAGTAAATGATGATGATGATGATGATAAGGCTTTAGCTTTTAAGTTGCCTATGGCTTTAGGTAGAGCTGTGGCTAGCTGTCCTGGAACTCATGGCAGGACTGTTCCTTCACTGTTTTTCTTCTCCCAATCCTAGACAGGGCAATATTTAATTTTAAGAAGTCAGGAACTTTAACCTCCCAAGAGAGCTAGGCTACTTGTCACACCCTCTGCATAGCCCTGATCTCATGAAAGAGTGATGTAGAATGGTGTAGGTATAACCCAATCTGAAGGAGGGAGCAGGAGTAAAGACTTCTAAGGTCCCCTTCAAGTAGAGGGTTGACCAACGTAACCTAGACTGTGTTACAAGGAGCCATGTAGCCTACCAGTCTGCATTTAATAATGGTCTTGGAAGGAAAAAGAAGGATGCATTTTAAGAGGTTCGTGCTTTGGTGTGGTTATGTGGACTCATACCTAAAATCACCTGAGATCCTGGAGTTACACAGCCATGTGTAAAGTGGAAGGACTTAGCATTACGAGTGGAGCAGGCTGTGTGAGTAAGGGAAGGTGTGCACTTGTCTGTTTGTTCAGTAATAGGCGGTCCTTACCAGGGGCAAACACTTTGACTGAGAGACAGCATCTCTCCTTTATTTTGTCTTGTAATATGGTAATATTTGGGGGTCATTTTCACATCCTGTGTAGTAATCTCATTGTCATGAGTCTCTTTTATGAAGTTTTTTTGGTCATAATTGTGCCAAGGATAACAGTTCCTCTACACTATTAATAATAGGAAAGATGATCCTGAGAGTTACAACTTCCCAGGAGCTATGGAAGATATTTGCCAGGAATTATATTGTGAAAGAGCCATGAGCTCATCTTAAAATGTTTTGCTGACTTATGAGATAATTAACCATGCAGAATTATCTCAAGAACATCTGTTGAGGAGATATATCAGTATCTGGAGAAGGAAGCGGGGTAGAAAGCGAGAATTTAAATGTAGTCTATTGTTATCAAGGAGCTTAAGGTGCATCTGAATGCTTTGGTTGGATTTTTTTTTTTTTTTTTTTTTTTTTTTTTTTTTTTGTGAGGAGATCAGCCCTGTGCTAACATCCGCCAATCCTCCTCTTTTTTTTTTTTGCTGAGGAAGACGGCCCTGGGCTAACATCTGTGCCTATCTTCCTCCACTTTATATGGGACGCCGCCACAGCATGGCTTACCAAGCAGTGCGTCGGTGCGCGCCCGGGATCCGAACCAGCGAACCCCGGGCCGCCGCAGCGGAGCGCGCGCACTTAACCGCTTGCGCCACCGGGCCGGCCCCTTTGGTTGGATTTTTAAAGACTGAGATTCATTTTATATATATATATATACGTATATATATATATACGTATATACATATATACGTATATACGTACGTGTATATATATATACGTATATGTATATAATATACGTATATGTATATACGTATATACGTATATATATATAATACAGAATTTTATTAATCAGATTTTTATATATATATATATATATATATATATAAAATAGAAATTTCTGAATATTTGCCAACTAACTAGGACATTGAAACTTGACTAGAGTGTTGTTGGCCCTGGTAGGTATTGTTAACTTATTCTGATGAGTGATCACTGATGTCTCACCCTGGGCTTTCCTCTGTGCTGGCCCTGGAGATGCAGTAGCACATAGGCATAGTTCTTGGCCTCATGGAGCTTATAGTCTGGGGAAAGGTGAGGGTGGAGAGCAAGACTTTAATCAAACAAGCACACAAATAAATAGATAATTAGAAATTATGACAAATATCCTAAAGGAAAGGTAAATAGTACTATTAAAACATATGGCTAGGATCTGACCTGGGAAGGGTGGTTAAAGAGAGGTTTCCCTGAGGAAGTTACATTTAACTTGAGATCTAAAGGATGAATAGGAGTTAACTAGGTGAAGGGGGTAGGGGGAGCATTCAGTCAGGGAGAGCAGATTAATCTTGTTTTGATGAATGGAATTCAGAGCTTTGCTCTAATGACTTGCACAAACGTGGAGGAGGAGTACAGTGTAGTAAGGAGACAGGCTCTGATCCAGAATGCCTAGGTTTGAATCCTGGCTTTGCCAGTTGCTGTGTATTATAAGGCGAGTCACTTAACCAGCCTGTACCTTAGTTTCCTCATCTGTGAAACCTCATAGGGTTCTTTTGGGGGTTAAATGGGTTAATGTGTAAAACACTCCGACAGTACCTAGCATATAACCTTTTCTGGTTTATTGCATATCAGCTACTGATTTCTAATGTGGTGCTATATTAATTAGGAGGAAAAAAAAAGTCCGATCCTTTAATGTTAAGGATGAGGCCCAGGGAGATGGAGTGATTTCCCAAAGATCAAAGAATTAGTTAATGGAAGGTCTGACCTGGGAAGAGAATTTCTAAAAAATTCAATTCAATGCTTTTTCTATTAAATCCTTGCTCTTTATTCATTCACACACGAGTTCTAGTGGTGTATTTGAGTACTTAGGACTGAAAATGGATCTCTTCTCTGCATCAGATTGTTTGCACATTTCTTAGAATTTGTTTGAGAATGGTTTGGGTGTGGCTCTGAGTGACTTGAATTTGGTGACTAGATTCAGAGTCTTTTTGGGGTCGCTGATTTCCTCTTAGAATAGAGTGGTGCAGTTGCAGGATATCTAAATTGATTTCAATTTGATGGTCATATTGGCAGCTATCAGCGCTTATCCAGTATCTATTTGCCAGGCACTTTACCAGTGCTGGAGCGCAGGCATGAGATGCTCATAAACAACACAGGTATGGTCCTGCCCTTGAGAATGTGGACTTAATGGGATTTAGATGTTAGATGTGTAAATCTAACGTGTAAATTTGTAAACGGGATTCTAATGTTAGATATGTAAATTAATCCTCCATGCAAATGGTGCAGTGCTTCAGGGAATGTACGAGATCCTTTTGCTGGGCAGAAGAGGGAGCACAATCAACTCCCTGGAGAAGAATTCATCAAGAACACTACAGGGATCAAGATGTCCCAGATATAATGAATCAAAATTATGACACGCTGTAAAGGAAGCCCTTACCATGCTCACCTATGTATGTGTGGGGTGAGGTGGGCGTCTTGGAGCAGGAATAGGGCTGTGGCTCTCTTGAGAGAGATCTGGTTTTCGTTAGATGTACTTATGTTTGGGGAAACTTAATGTGACTCTTGGTATGTCTGAGTCAGTGTAATTATTATCTACATTGTTGTGATGGGATTCAAACATTGAAACTTAAAAGTTTCCAGTTCATTCTGATTCATCATTTGCCGTTCTTATAAAGGTAGAAGCTCAGAACCCAAAATCTTTCCTAAAGCTACAAACTCTTTCCTATCTGACTTTTAGGTTGCAAAAAATAGGATCTTATATGGTAATGCTTTCTATTATTCAAAGTGCTTTTATCTACATTATCATATTTGATCCTTGCATTATTATCCCCATGTTATAGGCGAGGAAACTGAGGTTCAGCAAGGTCAACAGTTCTCTGCATAAGTGGGACCTAGGGGAGGACCTCCTTGAACAGTTTGACTCTGATTTTCCAGATGGAGCATTTTGTTGATTAGAATACAGGTAAGGAATCTCTAGGTAATCATTTTTTACAAATTAAAATGGCCACCATATGTGCTGGACTTCCTACAAGAGCTGGGGTGGGTACTGGGATGTTAATGCACAGAAAGACCTTTCCCCCAGCAGGTTCCAAGGTGGAATTTCACCCGTGGCTGGATTTTAGGGGTCCAGGGCTCACGGCTGTGAGCTACAGCAGTAGGTGGGAATGTGAAGCTGGTTGAATTGTAACTCCTTGGAGTTAGGGTTCTTTGGTTTTGTTTGGAAAATTGTGGGACGTTGTGTAGAACAGCGAATCCTTTCCCAGGAGGTAGTGGATGCAGTGAAATTAATACCACAGAGGTAATATCGGCGTTTAAAAAATGCTTTGCCCACGCACAGCCCAATTTTCATTCTACCCACATTTCCCTGCCTAAAAAAATTTTTAAAAGGCTCACCATGGACTTTTCATGTGGCTTGTTTGTGTCATAGAGCTTGGTGAATGCCTTAACTGAGTTTAAAATTTTCCCCTTATTTGTGTCTCTCCTTTCTCATATCTTGAACATTCTTCATATGTTTAAAAGTAGTAATTTTAATTTAGTTGGAGAGATAGGTAAACATTGAGGCTACGTATCCTGTAGTCTTTTGTTTCTGTGAAACTCTTAGGTTGTAGAATGTCTAGGGTTGTCATCTCAAGGGTATCCTGAAATTATTTGCTGTTTTTCTCTTGAAAAGCAACTTTCAGCTAATTTTCCCTTACAGCCAGTCTAAAGAAGCCCCCAGGTGACTCTCCGAAGACTTCTCTGTGTTCTTTCATCATTGCAGTTACTGGCATCTGCTGTTTTCTTATTGATTCATTTGCTTCTTTTTTTCCCCCATCTTCCCCCACATGCAAACTGCGTATGAACGGGGACCTTGTCTTTGTTGTTCAATGCTGCATCCCAGCACCTCAGACAGAGGCTGGCCGCTGGAGGCACCTCTGTTGGTTTGTTAAATTACCAAACTTCTCTAGACACTATTTTCTAATTTTTTTCCTTTTAAGATTGAAAAATGGAGAGCAGCATGTTTTGCCTACTGAAACTCATCCTGATACCAGTGTTACTGGGTAAGTAGAAACCAAGGGACCAAGGGGTGTATTCGATTTCTTGTATGTCTCATGCATTTTTAAAAGCCAATTTTGTATATTCTCATTTCCCCTTGGTTTGTTGAAAATGAAAACCCTAACCTGGAACTTCATAGTTATGCCGAAACAGCTGTTTTAGAAGACAGATAACATACTCTTTCTTGGAAGGCCAAATCTTCCTCTGTTTCTATAAGAGACTGAATGCCTTTGGGTCCTTATTGAGTGTTCTAGGACCCTCCTCTGTGATACAAAGAGAGTTTCTTTTTGGCATTCTTGCACTTTAAATTGTTATCTTTAAAACCACAGTTAGTCTCAGAGCAGGAAATGAAATTACCAAAGAGAGTCCCAGAATCCCTGTCACTGCTTTCCGGCTTTAGCCACGCCAGCCTTCTTGCGGTTCCTCAAATGCACTGAGCTCTTTCCCACTTCTGGGTGGTGTCTTTTGCCTGGAGCCTTCTCTTTCCACCTCACCCTAGCAAGCCTGCCTAAGACGTCCTTATCCTTCGGGGTTCCCCTCAAGCTTCACTTCCTTCCAAAAAGCCTGCTCCGGCTGCCTCCTCAGACCAGGTTGGAGTCTCCTGTTCATACGTAACCTAAGTGCTCAGGGCTGCTTCCTCATCTCCACTCTTTCTCACTTTTTCATCCTTTTTTCCCCGTTATCTTTCTCTGTATCCCATGGACATAGCTCTGTAGGAAGGATAAATTAATTAGGTGCTTTGCTTGCAGAGCCTTTTATTTTTCTCTTTGTTATTAGCTTTTTAACTGTGCGTGGTGACCTAAACACTGACTCAGCAAAACACACAAAAGAACTGCCTTGGCTCTAATTCCAGGCAACATAGAGTATGCATAGACATGCAGACAGTCACACACACACACACACACACACACACACACACACACACAAGAAAATGATATGTATTAGAGAATTTTTTTTTTCATGGAAGCAGAGTTATCATGATCTCAGGGGGTGTTTAGACAGTGCCCCCAAGGTGTGTGAAGCAGCCTGCAGGATTTTGCCCTTCTATCCAGAGAGTTTACAATCCAGCCTTGTATGTAGTGGCGTGGTGGCATCAGGGGATTCGTTGTTCTTCGTGGAGAGGTTTTCTTCCTCTGTAGAAAGTCTCGTTTTCTTCAGCCACGTCTCTACAAAGGTTACCCGTCAGGTCTAAGTTTCTCTTCGCTTTGGTTATTGCTCTTGTTTTTTGGCAAACCTTCATTTAACTCTACATACAGTGCTCTTAATATTAAATTAAATTACCTTCTTGGGGGCTGGCCCGGTGGCGCAAGTGGTTAAGTGCTCACACTCCGCTTCAGCGGCCTGGGGTTTGCAGGTTCGGATCCTGGGTGCGCACTGATGCACCGCTTATTAAGCCATGCTGTGGCGGCGTCCCATATAAAAAGTAGAGGAAGATGGGCACAGATGTTAGCACAGCGCCAATCTTCCTCAAGACGAAAGAGGAGGACTGGCATCGGATGTTAGCTCAGGGCTAGTCCTCCTCACACACACACACAAAATTAGCTTCTTATACCTTTAACCACGCATAAAGTTGTTCAGTTCTTCCTTACAGGAAAATTCCAAATCATTTTTGGAGCTAATTTTGATTTCTTTCAAAATAATTTCCTCCAAAGGGTTTAGAGTTCATGTTTTCTTTCATGTCTTCCCTACTGTGTGTGCCTGCTGTTGGGCAGGAAGTTAACTCTCTTCTCTCAGGGCAACAGCTTGGATGAAAAGACTGGCACATTTTCTGTTTATTCCCATATGTGTTCACTTGGCTCTTCTTTGCTACAAACTGGCCAGCATCTAAATGTATCTTTCTTGATGTTGTTGTCTCTTTCCATAGAGCATATCTCATAAAAACAGAAATATCCATGTAATGGTTTTCTTTTTTAGTGAAAAGAGAAGTTACTTGAACAATGTACAGATAGTGGAGTGGTACCATGTATGCAAACACCTAGAGGCTAAAAAACCAGGGCTGATGGCAAAGTTGGAGTGGGGAGGCAGGGAAAAGGCAAACCCAAAGGAAATTCAAGAGGAGAGCTGTGCTCTGTATTGGCCTAATTACAAGGACCTGCACTATAGCCAGAATCAAGCAGCAAATTCAGAGAGAAGCTTTTGTAAAGGAATTAAAAGGCAAAAGAGGAAGGAAGTGAAAATACCTGTGAATTGGCTTTTCAGATAGGGAACTCTTAGGAAACCGAGAGCAAGAGACATCCCATTTCCTGTATATGGGTGTCTAAATTCATGACCTGAAAGGAGGGACTTCAGGGGTTTTTTTTTTCTTTCTTTAGAAAGGAGGTTGGAGAAAGGAATTCTGGAAAAGGGGAAGGGATGAGCTAGAACAGAACTAGTTAGCGTTTATGCAGTATAAAGACTGCAGAACCTCTCTGACTTGAGCCATATGGGTAACTAGAGGGTATTCTCTTACCCTTGGAAATGCCATGCTGGTTTGAGTGAGGGGCCTCTGAGTACTTTGTCCATGTTGGGTCATGTGGGAAGGGAGGGTATATGGTACTTTATGATTAATATTGATTTTTGTTGTTGAGGGTATTTGTCTAAATGATGTATCCTCTTGCCTTTGACTTCTATAGATTATCCCTTCAGCCCGAATGACTTGATTGTTTCCTCCCTTGAGCTAACAGTCCACGAGGGTGATTCAGCCCTGATGGGATGTGTTTTCCAGAGCACAGAAGAGAAACGTGTGACCAAGGTAGACTGGATGGTCGCGTCAGGAAAGCCCGCCAAGGTAACCTGGAGGAAATGTTACTGTGTAGTAGAAGCCCCTGGCCAATGGGGTCAGGACAGTGTGGGGAGAGGGAGAATCAGGTCCTCAGGTCGTAAGGTGGTGTTGCAAGAGTTTGGGCTCTGGAGCTTGTCAGAACTGGGTCTCTTCCTAGCTTGGCTGCTTGGCTGTGCCGTCAACTGGGCAAGTTACTCAACCTCGCTGAGCTTCAGCTTGCCCGGTGAGGATGAAGGTCATTATAATAATGGTAATGCTAAGCTCTCAGGCACTGAGAAGCTAATGACAGACAGGCACACAAAGTTCTCTTTGTTTCTTCTCTCTATTTCTGCCCTTTGTAGAGTAGTGTAGGTGGGTGGGAGAGGTGATAAGTATTAGAGAGCATTGGTCTAGACAGAAGACATATGGCCTAGGCATAAGAATGATGTCCCAGGAATCTTTTTTTTTGAGGGGGGACAGATTCTTTCAGGATTCCACCGCCCCATTTATGTGCTGGGGAATCATCTCTTTCTCCTTCACAGCAGCGTGAGGTGTTGGGATTCGCAGATGCAGCATGGCTGAGTGAGGGTCTTTCATGGGAGCTCTTTGGAGTAGGAAATGGAGTATTGAGCCTCATTAGAGATTCTGTAGAGATACTCGTATGTCAGGATCATTTATGAAATATGTCCTAAGTAATGTATTGCTAGCAATAAAGTCCCAATGTTTGCAAGTGAACTATTGTTTTTGTACCTCAGAGCATGTTAACCCCTAGAATGCTGCTCTCGCTCTATTTTTCATTACTATTTATTATTATATGAGGGATATACCTATGGTATAAGTAGAAATAAAAATTCCCTGGCGCCCTGTCCCTCCCACCCCCCACCAGCCTGTAAACCATTTCCTGTTGATGACTCTTCATGCCTTATGATATGCTGTCAGGAGAAGGGCCAAAAGGAGAGGAGTGACAGGTACCGTGCTGGGAATTCTCACAACAACCAGTCTGTGGGATTGTGTTATTCCTTTGAGTCCCATCTAATCCAGGGGCCATGGCAGAAAGCAGGGTAAAGATGGGAGATGGTTTTCAAAAGTTGTGAGTTTGAATCCCCAGAGTGACCTTCAGAGTGGATGTTACATTTTACCTTAGACTGTGAGAAATGAAAATGTGTAGACCACATTTCTCCATTTGTTTTTGTATAAAATGAGTCACAGAGTTTTGTGCAAGTTAGAGTATTGCCTGGTACGTTATTATTATTAATTGGATACCAAGGACTTTTTGATCATGATCATGATGATGACTATGCTGTCTTCACATAACAAGGTCTATTGAATCTAGACCTCTAGGTCTGGTGCCACTGACTTTAGATTTTCCCTGACGTTGTGTTGCCCTCCAGGAGGATTATGTGCTATACTATTATGCCAACCTCAGCGTGCCTGTGGGGCGCTTCCAGAATCGTGCAAGCTTGGTGGGAGACATCTTACGCAATGATGGTTCTCTCCTGCTCCAAAATGTGGAAGAGGCTGACCAGGGAACCTACACCTGTGAAATCCGCCTCGAAAAGGAGAGCCTGGTGTTCAAAAAAGGAGTGGTGCTGCATGTACTACCAGAGGAGCCCAAAGGTACGTGAATGTTTACTTAGAGAAGGGTGAAGGGTAAGAGGTTTGATGTGCAAAGACGAAAGGGAACTGAATTTTGTTGAGCAAATGGCAGACTTTTGGCTAGGTACTTACCACAGACTAAGTCCTCAGTAAATGGTGCTCTTTAAATAAAAATAATGGTGATCATTATTTTATTATTACTTTAAATAAAAATAATGGTGATCATTATTTTATTATTACTTTAAATATATTTCATCCTCATGAAAATGCTGTGAAGGAGGTATTGTTCTTTTCATTTTACAGATGAGGTAACTGAGGCTTAGAGAGGTTAAGTGACTTGCCTCAGGACACATGTTTATTAAGTGGCATATTCAGTACTTGAACCCTGGCACCTCTGTCAACAAAGTGCATGGTCTTTCTGTTATACCCTGATACTTCTCATCAGTTATCCACATTGATGCCACATCCGTATTTTATAGGTACCCATTTTAAGTGTTCTGGGGGATATAAAAGAAATGAGCAGATCCTTCTAACTTCTTTGGGCCTCATTTTCTCCTTTGTAAATGGACGGAGTGGCTTCAGTAGATTGGTGGTTTTAAAACTGTGCTCTGTAGAACCCTTAAGGTCCAAGGAACGTGGTAGGCCCCTGAAAGGGTAAGAACAGGGCAGGGGGTTGATAGAGGACCTGGTTAGGTAGGACCTCAGGCTTCCACCTCCACTGCAACCAAAGTCCTTTTTCTTTTTCTTGTTTTATTCATTAGGCTGCCAGATAAGATTTTGTTTGGAGAAAGAATGCTGCTATTTTAAAAAAGTTTGAAAACCACAGAATTAGATACATTCTTTAAAAGTATGAGATAGAAGAAATAGTCTATGGCTTCAGGAAATCTTGCAATCTAGAGAGCTAGAACCTGGACACTCCTCTCCCCGCAGCTAGTTTAGGTCCATTCTTTTAATGAGCCCTTTGGAGCACCCTGTCCTCCTCCTTGGTGATGCCTGTTCAGCTGTGTCTTCCCTGTTCACCTGGGTCTGTGTTCTTTGTCCTCTGACCAGCCCTGGGTACAGTGCCTGGCACAGAGTAAGCAATCAATAAACATTTGTTGAGTGAATAAAATTCTTGAATTAGTGTCCCTCACTTAAATCTGATTTCTAAAAAGAGGAGTTGTAGAAGAAATTGTAGAAGGTGGCCTCTGGCCTCTCTGCTAATTTTTTCTACTCTTTTAAATTGGTATTTTTCTTTTGATTCCAAAGCTTTGGTTCTCTAGGAAGAGGAAATGAGTCAGCTGCCTGTGTTCCACAAGGATTATCTTTTGGGCAACTGCTTTCTGCTTTGTCCTCTGATGCCATGCTTGAACACTTGTCCATATAAGCGTGGCTACAAAATGGGTGCCTTTTCCTGCTTAGAAGAGACACAGAGGGCACGAACCAAAAGGAGCCAATTTTAAGAGTTGAAGAATCCATGGAAACAGGCTAGAACAATTTTAGGGGTGGTCATATATTTCCCCAGTAGCCAGTGGAGCAACTTGCATTTATTTTTCCCTTCCAGCCAGAATGAGAATAGATCCAGCTCCTAACAATTTTCCTGTGGCCAGTGGAAAGTTGTCCAACTTGCTTGTTGGAGGTTGTCTCCTCCCATGTGAAAACTCCATTTGTGCAGTCGTTTATAATTTTCTCTACAAAGTTTACCCTTCAGTTTATAATTTTTCTATGATTTACTACTTTAACTCCTTTTTTCATAATTCTTATTTTAAATACTATAGACAATATTCTTACAAAAAAAGATAATATTAACTTCCTGTACTTTTGTTCTAGAATCAGCCATCCTTCCACTTATGTGGGGTGATACAGTGTAGTGGGTGAGAAAGCGTGGGCTTTGTTTTCGCTCAGGCCTGGGTTTGAGTGCTGGCTCTGCATTTTGTTGGCCATGTAGCTTTGGGCTCTTTCACTTTCTTCCTCTAAAATGGGAGAGTAATCCTGCATATCTCAAAATATTGTAATGGCTAGCTGATAGACTACACACAAGGTGTCTAGCACGTGCCTGCTGTGCTGAAAGGACTCAGAATGTTCAGTTATTATTATTGCATTTAAAAAATAGAGTTCAGTTCTTAATGTGCTGATGGATTTAGAAGGAGTTTCCTTCCCTACTGGTATTCTTTGGAATGAATTTTTATTACTTTCAAAATAATTCCCTCCACAGAGTTTCGAGTTTGTAATATTTTCTTTTGCTTTCCTTCCATTGTGCATCTCTCCTGCTGGGCAGGAAGTTAGTGTTCTCCTAGGGAAACAATTTGGATGAAATTGTCAGCTTACACGCTGTTTGTGCCTTTGTGAGCTTTAGTTAACGCTCTTTTGAAGGAACTCTGTCCATTTAAGACTTAGGCTTGTGTCTCCCTAAATACTATCCTGCCTTTCAAAATTTCTTAATTGATTTTGTGACTGATTTGAAAAGAGCGTTACTGAAAAATCAGAAACATCTTTCTCATTGTTTTATTTTTTTAGGGACCTCTTGAAATGAGTTATGCAGTAAACATGTGATGGGGTCAGCTGCTTATACAAATAAGCAGAAGGAAGAGCCTAGGAGTTGGAAAGCCAGAAGCAGGGGAAGGGGGATCTGGAAGGGGATGGGGACAAGGATTGAAACAGAAAGAGAAGTCACGGGGAAAGCTGTCTGTTCTCTTGGCCTAATTAGCAAAGAGTCCTGTGACCTGTACTGTAGCCAGAACTGTCTTAAGCAAGTCCTGAGACAACTTATAAAAAGAATAAAAGAAATTGAAGAAAGTCACCCATGATTCAGTTTTTCAGCTAGGAGAGCCATTGAGTTATATATATGAATGAGAGTTATGTAACTTTCCGCTTCCTGTTTATGTGAAGCAGATGTGGACTTCTAAGTTGGTGAACAGAAAGTAGGGGGCTTTAAGATTTTTCATGCTTTCTTTAGTATAAACTTGAAGTGGAGTTGGGCCTTGTGGGAGAAATTCTGGAAAAGAGAAGGAGAGAGGAATTAAAGGGAACTAGAAAGTGTTTAGTATGAAGACAGCAGGACGCTTCAGACTTGATGTATGTGGGTAACTAGAGAGTATTCTCTTAGCCTTGGGGTGTCATGTTGGCTTGAGTGGGAGGCCTCTGAGTTCTTTGTCCACACAAGATCATCTGGATCATCTGTGGAGGGAATGTGTGCAGTATTTGGTGGTGACATTGATTTTACTGCTGAGAATCTTTGGCTAAACATTGTCTCTTCTAGAAGTTCTTTGACTTCTATAGATTATACCTTGATTTACCGTTTTATCCCCAGAGCTCACGGTCCATGTGGGTGATTCAACTCGGATGGGATGTGTTTTCCAGAGCACAGAAGAGAAACGCATGACCAAAGTAGACTGGACGTTCTCATCAGAAGAGCATGCCAAGGTAACGAGGAGGAACCATCACTGTGTAGTAGAAGCCCCTGGCCAATGGTGTCAGGACCGTGGGGGGAGAGGGAGAGTCCAGGCATCATGTGCCATGTGGTGTTATTGAAGGGCTGGGGCTTTGGAGTTTGTCAGAACGGGGCTTTCTCCTACCTTGGCCACTTGGCTGGGCAACTTCAGCTTCCTGGTGGGAAAAATGACTCTGATGAAGATGATGAAGATGATGAAGAAGAAGAAAAAGAAGAAGAGGAAGAGGAAGAAATAGAGAAGGAAATTTTTAACTTTTAGGGTTGTCAAGCTGCATATATATGAGATAGTCCATGTAAAGCATTGTACATGACTTGGCCACTGCATTTTAGTTTCCTTTCTCTTCTCCCTTCTCTTTGTAGAGTTCATGGGAGAATGGGGTGCAGGGTGATTTTTGTGGCCTAGCCAGGAAAGCTATGGGCTAGGAACAAGAATGATTATGTTCTTATTCTTATTTGGGTAAGTTTTCTTTTGTGCCCTGTTGCCCCATTTATGGGATGGAGGGAATTTTCTTTGTCTTCATGGATGCTTCAGATGTTGGGAGTAGTAGATTCTGAGGACCAGGGTGAGGAGTATTTCATGTGAACTCTGAAGCAGTAACAGCAAGTTAGTCCACTAGACCAGTAGATGTCAACTATGGCATGGTGATGTGCTTATGGGTCAAGATGTGTTGTAAGGGACATCCAGTAGCTTATTATTAATAAAAGTTAAGGTGCAAAATTTATAAAAGATGTAACTTTTATAAATTAAGACATTTTCCAGGTCATCCCTTAAAAAAAGTCATTTGTCCTCACTTGATTCCTATATGACGGCTGAGTGGGTCAGAAAGGGTGGCAGCATAATGGAGAATGGGGAATTATACGTAGTCTCAGGTTCACCTCTGGGAGCTTGAGATGCATTTAAATGTCATCCACCAAGTGAGTCTCAGTAGAAAATAGGATGAGAGTTGACATTTTGAGTTGTGAATTTGAATCACAAGAGACAAGAGGTTGGGGGCCAGGTCTTTTCATTCGTGTTTGTGGCTGTATACCCATTCCCATCTCTTTTCTTAAAAGCTTGACGTACAACTATCTACTGGGGCTTTGGGGAGGGAAAAGGAAGAGGATTGGCAGTAGATGTCAGCTCAGAGCCAGTCTTCCTCAGCAAAAAAAAAAAAAAGAGGAGGATTAGCACGGATGTTAACTCAGGGCTGATATTCCTCACACACACACAAAAATAATAATAATGTTTACATACCTTTATTAAAAATTCCAACACTTATTCATTTAACAAGTAGTTTTTAAGCATCTGCTATGTGGTGGACACTCAAAGCTCCTGCTCTGGTGGCAGACTTACAATCATGACAGAGGGAGATACACAGTAAAATGATGAAGAAATGAATACATAATATGTCAGGTAATAGTAAGTGTTATGGAGAACAAGAAAGGAGGGTTTGTGGCTGTTATTTTATATAGGTGGTTAGGGAGGCCTCACTGAAAAGGTAACATTTGAGCAGATGTCTGAAGAAAGTAAGGGAGTGAACCATGTGTATGTCTTGGGAGAAGAATTTTCCAGGCATAGGGAGCAGCAAGTACAGAGGCCCTGAGGCCACTACTCAAGGAACAGCAAGGAGGCCAGTGTGGTAGGAGTGAAGTGACCCAAGCAGGTGAGGAAAGAACAAGAAGAAGATGAAATCAGAGGGGAAAAGTGGATGGGGCAGATCACGGAGGGTCTTGTCCTTCTAGTAGAAATGAAGGCCGTTGGAGGGTTTTGAGCAGAGGAGTAACATGATTTAACTTACATTTCTAAAAGCTCATCTGCTGAGAATTGACTGTAGTTGGGAGTAAGCAGGGAGACAAATAAGGAAGCTCTTTGCAGGAATCCAGGTGAGAGATGGGGTGACCTGGACCAGAATGGTAACTGTGGAGGAGGTGAGAAGTGGCTAGATTTGAGATATCTTTTGAAGGTAGGAGTGATAGGATTTGCTGAGGCATTTTAGATGTGAGTTGTTCAAGAAAGAGAGGAGTTAAGGATGACTTCAAGATTTTTAGCCTGAGCATCTGGAAGAAGGCATTGCCATTTATCAAAATGGAATGGACTGGAAGGAACTGGTTTTGGGGAAAAGTTTGGAGTTCTGTTTTGGACATGTTTCAGGTGCCTGTTGGAAATCCAACTGGAAATGTCATAAAGTGTAAAGGTATACTTTTACTTTTTTTACTAGAGAAGTGCAAAAAGTTCAAGTCCCTCATTCCCACTTTCCTCATCCTTCTTTTCAAATGGAACTGTTGTTCATGGTTGGTGGTGTCCGGTTGGTGGTGTCCTTCACAACTACACGTGCCTGCACACTCGTGAGTGTACATGATTTCTGTTATCTAATACTGTCTGATAGTACCTGTACTGCCTACACATACAGGGCCTCGTGAGTCCCGAGAGCTCTCCTCTCAAACTTCCCTTTGCCCGCATCCCCCAGTCCTTGCAATCTCATACGTTTTTCCTTTCTCTTCTAGGAGGAGATTGTGCTGCGCTATCACCCCAAACTCAGCATACCTCTGGGGTACCCCCAGAACTGGGGCCGCTTCCAGAACCGTGTAAACCTGGTGGGGGACACTTCTCGCAATGATGGCTCCATTCTGCTCCAAGGAGTGAAGGAGTCTGACAGAGGAAGATACACCTGCAGCATCCACCTGGGAAACCTGACCTTCAGGAAAACCATTGTGCTGCACGTGATCCCCAAAGAGCCCCAAAGTATCTAACATTTGGTTAGGGAGGGATGAGGGACCTCATAGCTGGTAGGCATGGCCAGGACCGGGTGGCCAGAGAGGCTGCAAGGGTCCTGACTCTGTACTTTCACGACCCTGAAAGTGATGCCTCCTTAAATTTGGTACCTAAGGCGCCTTGCTTGCCTCACCCTAGTTCTGGCCCTACTGGTAGGTCAAGGAAAAAGGAGCTAATATTTAGTGAGCACCAGCCCTCGGCCAGACCTTACTCATTGCCAGTATAATCTACCGATTTAAAGATACAGGGCTCAGAATAGATTGAGTTGATGTCCAAAGTCATTTTTACTTGGCTTCAGAGGAGATGCTGTATGCTCTGTAGTGGAAGGGAAAATGATCCTGACCTGGCGAGAGACAGCAAAGAACAGAGAGAAAACAGGAAGGGATCAGAACCAAAAACAGAGGGGTTTCTGATCAAAGGTTCTGTATTCTGGCAAACACTGTATTCAGGCCAGTGGTGTGTAGACAATAAAGACTCAATTGTGTTGACTGAGAGAGGCTGATAAGTGAGGGGTTAAAGTTAAACCATAACCCAGTTAGCAGTCAGGATGTGGCCTGTGGACTTTGCCTTTCGCTAGGGCCCTCATGGGTTGGCTGTGGTTGACTGGGGGCAGGAATGAGGTGAGGATGGCACCACCTCCATACCTCTGGCCAGAGACGTAAGTCTATGGGGGCAACTTCTTGTTAATAGCAAAGGGTCCCAGCTGGAGAGGGAAGCAGGACAGAGGGATTTCTTCACTCTCAGAAGTCTTATCTCCACTTCACAGAGAAAATACAAACCATTAGTGGGAGCTCATTCAACTTCCAATCCCTCCCCACCCACAAACATCTACATTTACCCCCATCCTTATCTCTGCCCTGCCATCCTGAGCTCCCTTCTACCCAGGGCTTGTCCGAACCCCGTGCACGGGTGGCGTCCTCTCTTCCTTCTCAGGAACCTCACAACGTTGGCTCTTTAAGCGCTCACTTTCCATTGGCTTCTACCTTTCAGCATATAAACAGGCTCCACTCTTCCTCTTAGCTTGTGTCCTTGTCTGCTTTAGCTTTCCTGTATCTTTCTTTTTCTTAAAACAGCTTTATTGGGATACAACTCACATACCATACAATTCACTCATTTAAAGCATACAACTCAATGGCTTTTAGTATATTCAGAGTTGTGCAATCTTTACCACGATCAATTATATATTTCTTTCTTGACAAAGCCAAATAGCTTGTTAAAGGACTGTATGTGGTGTCTCCTGTCTTGTCTCTGATTAACTCCTCAGTGCACCACAGTCTGGTTTCTCCTTCTACCTCTACTCTAGTTTCAATCACCAATGGTCCTCTAATTGCCCCTCCTCGGCCTTCTTTACCTCAGTAGTATTGGACACTATATTCTCTATATATGCAGTATATCCTGTGTTGGACACAATTTATCTGTCTATCTCTATCCATATATCTATATGGACTCCACCCAGATATTCCACAAATACTTCAAATACAGCATATCCAAACCTACCCCTGCACCCCTCTCCCCAGCCCATCTCCTCAACCTCAGTTAATGCCACCATCTACACAGTCTTCTAACTGGATGTTTGGGAGTTGTACTCGATTCTGCCCTTTGCCATGGCCCTCAGTCTAACAGGTCAAGAGATCTTGTCATTTCTCCTACTGACTTGGAAGCTGCCTTCTTTCCAGTCCATCAGCACCACCTTAGCTCTGGCTGTCTTCATCTCTGTCTTGGACTGTAGGCCTCTAACCAGCCTCTGCTTTCATTCTCAGCCACTGCTCTCATTCTTCATGCAGCTATCAGTGCCATCTTTCTAAATCACACATCTGAACATTCTATTCCACTGCTTAAAATCTTTCATTGGTTTCTCCATTGCCTACAGAAAAAAAGCCAAAATCCTGGTTGAGATAATCAAGGTCATTCATGACTTACATCCTATACCTATTCAGCCTAATTCCCTACCACACCCATAAATGCAGGGGAGCCAGACCCATGGAACTATTTCTAGTTTCTAAAAGCACCATCCTGTCAGGCCTCCAGACCTTGTGCATAATGTCCCCTCCATCCTTCCCCTATATTGTCTGTCCAGCAAACTTGATGTTTCCTTTAAGGCTCAGCTTTAACTTTAAACTTTTGCTGACAAATTCTCCTCTTCTGCTCCCCATAGAAGTGGGTACCCTCTTCTTTGTGCCCCTCTGTACCCCATATGGACTTCTATCATAGAACCTATAGCAGGCTGTGGTTTTGTTTACATTTTTGTCCCTCTCCTTGAAGGCAGGAACCATGCATTATTTGTCTTTGTATCTTCTGTGCCTAGTGTTTGATGTATATATTTAGAGTGAATTGAGGAAATTGAGTGAAGATGGTACCATATGGGTGGAAGTGCCTCCAAAGGCCTTACTTGTCATCATGACTATGGGGCTGAGTGTTGTAGCATATATCCTTTTGAAAACAATCACTTTCCTCTAGAAAGATCAGCAGCCTCTAAAATGTCTGTTATTTCTTTGTCATTTGGTAAAACCACGTTTTAAGATAGAATTGTTAATGTAAAAGTAAATTCTATTATAGGTGAGGTGCTATTCTCTTCTCCCACCCACCTTAATCTACATTTTAGGGCTAAGCAAGGCGTCAGACTTTGGTTCTCAATCTAATGGGGACAGCTGGAGTCTCAGTGTTTCAACATGCAGAGGAGTCTGGCCTTCTCCCCCTACTTCCTGCACTGGCTGTTGCTACTTGGTCTAGAACTGGTAGGGCTCTAAGCTCTTTTCTGGAATATGGAGGCCCTCTCATTGTCTTTGTCCTTTCCAAGCGCTGGTGACCCCAATAACCGTCAGACCTGAGATCCTGGGTGGTAATCATCTGGTGACCATCGTGGGGATTGTCTGCACCACTATCCTGCTGCTTCCTGTTCTGATATTGATCGTGAAGAAGACTCACAGGAATAAGAGGTAGAGGGCTGCTCCCACCTCGTGGGTTGGGAGGCTGGAGGTGCAGGACTGCTTCTAACCTGAAGTGAAAGAGAGTGATAAGCTCTAACTGTGCCATTTTCACTGCAGGGGGCATTTTAAAATAGAATCATCTGTGGTTGTCATATTAGACATCATCTGGATAATGACCCCGCCCCCTTTGCTCACAGTGCTCGTGAAAGGCCTGGCACATTCCCACACCATCCTCATTCACTGTGGTACTTGACAAAGATTACCAGTGCTTTTATAAATGGTGGTCTAAGTAGAGCATAATTAAGAGTATAAATCTTATGCAAGAACTGTAGTGGTGCCATTCAATGCCTAAGAGAAATGATTTTTGAATTATCTACAACATACATTTCATACAGAAGCTGAGATCTTGAGGGTTGTCAGTGGCTTTATTTGAGGGACCACATTCTAATTATGAGAGGCTATTTTTGAATGGATGCCTTCAGGTCCTAAATTATTTATTGTTGAAGTGTTTTTTTTATTTTTTTTTCCTGAGGAAGATTTGCCCTGAGCTAACGTCTGTTGCCAATCTTCCTTTTTTTGTGTGTGAGCCACCGCCACATCATGGCCACTGACAGATGAGTGGTGTAGGTCCGCGCCCGGGAACCAAACCCAGGCCGCGGAAGCAGAACGCACTGAACTTAACCACTAGGCCACTGAGGCCGGCCCTGAAGTGTGCTTTTAAAGGCTTGACTTTCATCAGTAGTTCTGGTATCTCAAAAATGCCCAGGTGCTCTGACATGGGTACTAGTGTTTCATTGCCTGTTGGCGTGTCTGTTTCCCTCAGCTGACCCCACCATTGATGAAATGTGTTGCTAGGGCAAATTGACTCTCTTGTTGAAATAGTGTCAATGGGAGAAGGCCCCCATGAAGACTAAGGAATGCTGCCTTTTGAGTCTCCTTTCCCTTGGAACACGGATTCTACAGAAAGTGCTTGTGCCTGCTACATTTGCACTTCCATTCCCCAGGGGCTCTCCCGCTTGGTTTTGAACTTGGTTGGCCTCTCTGAGGGTCTTTGCTCTGGGCATGCTGATAGCACTGAATTGAGAGTTAGACAACCTGGGTTCCATACGAGCTCACTTCCCCTCTCTGGGCCCCAGTTTCCCTCAAAATGAAGAGCAGTGCTTCTGTGTCTGCTAGTTTATTCTAAAGAAATCAGACTGATATGCTGAGATTTGTACATAAACAGGGTCACTGTAGCATTGATTATAATTAAAAATTGAAATCATCCTCATTATCTGTCAGAAAAGTGATGATTCAATGAAGCAGTATTCCATTCAATGAAATACCACCCAACCTTGTATGTAATAACATGGAAAGATGTCCATGGAGTAGTGTCACAGAGTATACAGTATGATCCCATTTTTATAAGAAAGAAAATTATACAATGCTGACTTCAGCAGCATATATACTAAATATATTTTGTGTGAGTGTACATATGCTTGCATTGAGAGAGGTTTGGAAGGATCATTCTAAAATATCAATAGTGGTACTTGGGATAAAGGAGAAGGTGGGTCCCATGAGGGTAGGGGGTTTACTAGAACTTCAGCTTCCAACTGTCTACATTTCTGTATTATTTAAATTATTTTACAATGAGAACATACAACTTTATAATCAAAATCTGATAAAAATATTTCCACTTGGAGACCAAAAAATACGGTTTCTGTTCTAGCTTTAACCCTGATTTTTTTTTTAGCTCAACCTTAGGCCAAAATAGAAAGGAAGGAAGTATATTGAGTGGCATATGCGGGTGGCAAATGGTCAAGAGATCAAAGGCCAGGGGCTGGGAAATGGCCAGAGCTCACAGCTTGGGGTGTTTGTGGGGATAATTTTACTTGGCCTCCTCCCGGGGAGAGGCCAGGAGCCCTTTGAACTGGTGCCTCACTGAGCTTCTGCCCCTGCTGGTCCAGCTACATCTCCCTAGTCCTGGGAAATGGTAAAGTCTAACCCCATGGCCCCTCTCTATTAATTCATTGTTATGGACAGAAAGTTGTTAGGGTGACAATAGAGAAGTTGAAGCTGCTGTTTGGCCCAAACCATCTCGGGAATACCTCCCTGCTCTCCATTAAAGGGATGCACGTCTGGGATTTCCAGGAGAGCTGGGCAGCGCTGGCTGCAGGAGTCTAGAGAGACCACCTCCCCCTCCAAGATCTCCGTCTTCACAAAGTTCTGGGGGTCTCACGTTGGCATCCTTCAATGTACAGTGCCAGCTGGTTAATCCCACGTGCTTTTCCTGCCTTGCAGTTCCGACACTTCCACAACCCTGGTAAAAAGCCTGGAGAACACAAAGAAGGCCCTTCCAGAGGTAAGAGAAGAACTCCTCGCCATTTTGCTGCTGTGCCCGATGAGGGCGAGGTGGATGCTTCTCCAGAATCAAGGTGGTGTCATTATCATTCCTCCATGAACTGTGTCTTCCTCATCGTTAGGTCTCAGCGCGTAGGCAGCTCGGGCACAGAGCAGGGGCTCAGGAAGTCTTTATCACTGAAATAAAAGCCCCAGAGGAGAGAGTGGGGTGAGGTGGATGGGACCAGCCCGGCTCGGGCAACACATCCTGGTGTAGGGTTCAGGAAAGAGCACTGGACTTGGAGTCAGAAAGTCCTTGTCCGAGCCCAGCTTTGCCACCTCCCTGAGCCCCAGTGTTCTTATCAGTAAAATGAGGATGAGGACAAACATGTTTGCCCTGTTGTAAGGTTCACATAAAATGATATGCAAGTGCTTCGTAACCTAGGAGGCAGTGTGTAAATAAATATAAGGGAGAATTATGATACATTCAGGAGTTAAATGAAGGAGTTAACGATTAAAATTAAATATTTGGGGACTTTTAGAAAGAGAGGACCAAGACCTTTTTCCTCCATGTTAGTTTGTAATGGAGCTGTAAACAGTTGCTACTGGGGACTGAGAAACAGGTTCACTTCCTTGAACTCCTGTCTCTTTCTTTCTTTCTTTTTTTTTTTTTAAACTTTTAAAAGCTCGTCTTTGAATAGTTACCTTTCCATCTTTGGGACTGTTTGTGACCCAAGAGTAGGATTTTCTCACAGCTTGGTGCAGGCACCTCCAGAAGCCCAAGAATTTGTCACTGGATGGCGTTGCTTCCCCAAATAGTGACAGGAATGGGAATCACAAAGTACCACCAACCTCCAGATGTGAGGCTCAGGGAGGGCCGTCCCCGCTACATAAACTTTCTGAAAGAGATGACGACAATTAGCTGCTGATTAATGCCATCCTGCCATGCCTCTAATTAGAAGGAAATAACCACAGAGTGCAAATAATTGGGCAAGATAAGGATTCCCTGCTGCTATCTAAAGGCCCATCCAAACAAAGATGTTTGGCTTTTGAAGCAAAGAATTAGATTCTTAAGATAGTGCTCTTTGCAGATGAGTTAATTTTCTTAATTTTGGGGAAGACTGAGGACTGAATTATCGTTCTTAATGATAATTCTCTAGCTCTCAGTACCCTCTGAACCTACCAGTTTTGGCGGTCTATGCCCTGTGAATAGTAGTAGATGGCCTTTTCTCTGGCATATAGGATTCGCTGATTTTTAGGAACGTTTATGCCATTTTTTTTCCCCTTTAGAAACACATTTACTCCTCAATATCTACACGAGAGGTGATCGAGGAAGAAGAACCAAGTGGAAAATCAGAGGCCACCTACATGACCATGGTGAGAACGGTTCTGGGCCTGGCTGAGCCAGGCATCTGGAGGTGGGAGAAGGAGCTGGGAAGGACATTGCAAACTCGTCGGGGGTGGACGTGGCTAGTCACCTGGGACGTCACTCTGCTGAGGGTAGAGATTTTCCTGAGTAGTAGGAAAGTCTGAGAAGCTGCAGCTCTGCTGGATGGAAGAGTCATATCAAACTTGCCCTCATACCCAGTCTTGAGTGTTAAGGGTCATTGAGGCCAGAGATGATTGACTTCAGTGGTGAAAAGAGGTGCCTTCATGGGGGGTGGGCAGTGTCTCCTCCTCCTCAGCACAACCCTGGGAGAGGGAGCCATAAGATCCGTGGACAAGCATTGTGTTGCAAGGGATAGTTGTCCTTCCTATCGAAAGGTCCCTTCCAACTCTTAGATTTTTTTATTCTGTGACTTATTATGCCTTGTCATAATCTAACTTGCCAGGAAGGCTGTGTGCTGAATTCCATACAATAATATGGAGTCTGATTCCTACTTTCTCTGCTCAACTCCCCAGGGAAGTACAGCACCTAGAAAAGGCCCCTGGTGTGTAGTGAGCAGGGGTTAGGACAAAAGAAGTGAGCTGGCAATGGACATGATGCTATTTGTAGACTAATGATAGGCACCCAGGCCATGAAGGGAGCGGTGTTCTGCTGGGTTCAGGAAGGCTGGCCCCCTCTGTTTGTGGCATGATGGCTTGTGTTTGTTCCTGTTGCACCAGCACCGAGGACACATGACTCCCAGCTGATTGCAGCAGAGAAAGGTTCTGCCAGGGAAGTGTGAGATCAGAGACCTGGCCTGGTTCCACCAAGCGAAACGTTAGCTCCTCTCTGAAGCTGCAGTTGAATATAGTCCTTCCCCCCACATCCTTCTCCCGTTATTGCCATGTGATGCTGCAGTAACTGCCAGGCCTCCTGCCTCTTAGAGACCTGCTGATACAGCTGCACTGTGCCTGCTGCTGAGTGTGTCACCCCTCTGGTGACACTGTTTGCAGAAAGTCTGTGAGGTAGAGATGACATTGGAGTGAACCTTCTTCGCAGCTACCTTCCCCATGTTCAGTGCTCGTGTTTGTGATTTAAACTCTGTGGAAAACAGCACCTCTGTCCTCTGGAAACGGATCCAATAAAGCGAGTGTGATGAGAGGCCAGGGCCGCGAACTCCAAGGCCTTCAAGGGCTAGTCAAGTTATTTTATTTTATTTATTTATCGTTTTTTGCGTGTGTGTGAGGAAGATTAGCCCTGAGCTAACGTCCGATGCCAATCCTCCTCTTTTTGCTGAGGAAGATTGGCCCTGGGCTAACATCCGTGCCCATCTTCCTCCACTTTATATGGGACGCCGCCACAGCATGGCTTGACAAGTGGTGCGTCGGTGCGCACTCGGGATCTGAACCTGTGAACCCCGGGCCGCCAAAGTGGAGTGCGAGCACTTAACCGATACGCCACCAGGCTGGCCCCTGGTCAAGTTATTTTAAAACACTCTGTGCTGAATTAAATAAACCTGTGGGTGAATTCTGGCCTGTAGGCCACTTCTCTGAGACCTCGGGTATAGAGATGTTATTTAATAGGAAGCAGGGGTAGCAAAGAACTTTTTATTTTTCTATTGAATTGATTACATTTACTGAAATGCAGGGGACATCATGCCATGTCCCCTTTCTGAGGCTGCACAGCACAGCGGTTCAGATCACAAGCTTTAGAGCTGGACAGACCTAGGTCCGAATCCTGACTCTGTGACTTAGAAGCTCGGTCATCTTGGGCAGGTAACTTAGCCTCTCTGAGCCTCAGTTTCCTCATCCTTAAAATGGGCATAATAATACCTACCTCCCAGGTGGTGAGGATCAAACGAGATAGCGCATGTGCAGTTCAGAGCTGGGCCAGGTCCAAGGACGGAGTTCAGTAAGTGGTCACTACTATGATTGGACTCCTTCTTACCTTTGTTCTTTGTTTCCTTCTTCCCTTCCCCCACAGCACCCAGTTCGGCCTTCTCTGAGGTTAGTGCCAAATAACCCACTTGAAAAAAATTCAGCTGGGGGCATGCCAACAACAGAGCAAGCTGTTTGAGAAGAAAGGAGAGCTCCTTCATCCTTTGCGGTAGCAGACACCCTGTGTGTCCCGGGTCCCTGTACCAGTTATTGCAGACCCCTCGGCCTCCCAGTTGTCTGCCTGCCCCATTGCTTGGTCAAAGGGCTGAAGATGAAGGGTTCGAAGCCTGGTAGCAAGATGGGACAGCTCTGCTTGGGGGTGGGGAGCATGGACTTGGTCCCTCTGGAGTGGGACACTGGCCCTGGGCACCCTGGCTGAGCTGCCACAGTGGCCTCAAACACTCCATCGAATCAGACCCTTCCATTGCACAGTGTTCTTTGTGGACAAGTTACTGGGAAGAATCAGAAATAAAAACCAACCCAAATGATTCCTTTGGCAAATTGTCCCTAAATAAATGTGGTTTGTGGAAATCACCCTGTTTTTATACTCTGGGCTGAGGGGCGAGTGGAGCCTTGGTAAGGAATTTACAGTTAGGAACTCGGAACAATTAAGTTTCTGGAGGAAAGCCATACTTGACTCAACACGTTGGGGACTGGCTTTGGTCCTGGGAAAGTTTTGGGGGGAGAACAAGTTGGAAATGGAGTATGAATACAGCTCTAGGATTTAGCCCAGTGCTGTTTAATTCTGGCTGGGTATCAGAATGGCTGGTGGCTCTTTGCTGGGCCTCACCAGAGGTGTCCTGGTTTGGAATTCCTAGATGGAACTGGGCATCTGTCTTTTTCAAAGGTGACACTCCTGTTTTGCGAAAGTGGACAGCCAGTGATTTAACTCTTGATCTGAACTATGAGGTTCCTATACTTTTTGGTTACTATTGTAAGATTTGATAAGGTTAGTCTTAAAAAGTGCTTTTGTTCTGAGCTCCTATGTCTAGCCTGGGCTCAGCTCAGGTCTCCTCTCTTTGAATACTGCCAGCCCTTCCTCATTCTCTGCATCACATTCAGGGCCTGGATAAAGAGGATGTCTTCTGTGGTTCTCTGAGTTCTGACCCAGTCTCAAGTGGAGCTACATTTTTGAAGGATTCCTCTAACTCTCCAAACATCAGGACCCTCTCATAACACACCCATTATTAACTCTCTTTTACCAACTGTTCTTGGGTCTCCATGTGGGGGCCTGTAGCCTCTTTTTGTTCTTGTTCAGCCATAGGGAACAGTCATTAAATGTTTCCTTCTCACCTGTTAGCTCTAAATAAGGAGTATGTCAATAATTTACAATACGTGTATTGAAGACAATATCCTGTCCAAGACATACCAGAGAGGGGACACATATTGACATGATAGGTAGAGAGGGGAGGAGGACTCTTTCATATCCCAAGACTTTGTGGAGAGGAAGTGGTTTCGTTTGTGGGCTGTTAAGTAACATGCTCTCCTGGGCTAAGAGGCCCTTTTCCACTTCCTTAAATGCTGTCTGCATACGACGACAGCCTTCAGGATACAGAGTTAGGTGGATGGATAGTGATTTTACATCTGTTGTTCTTGGTCAAAGGGAATAGTTGGGATAAGAGCTGGAGGACGGGCTGAGCATCTTCTCCACATGTTCCTGCAGAGGGCGCTTTGATGGTTGGAAGTGTGGGCACGTCCCTCCAGAATTTGACTTGCCCAAATTTGAATTTGATTTGTTCAAAGTTTGGCTTCCATTCTGGATTCAGCAGTTGTAACTGAGGAGGAGGAAGACGAGGCCCACCCCTCTCCCCCAACCCCATCTCCCCACAAATGTTCCTCTTATACACAGGCATGGAATCAAGGTTGAGAATGGAAGCCACAGCTGTCAAATATTAGTTTTGCCTAAAACAAAATAGTCCTGTGGGGGAGCATGAAAAAGACCGGCTTGTTCTCTCACGCCCTTCTCCTAGGGCTGGTTGTCTGTTAAATCCAGGGACGTGAAGGCATATGACATAGGGAATGGGCTTCAAGGTCAAACAGGCCTGGTTCAAATCCTGGCTCTGCCTCTTACTATCTCTTTGATGTTGCAAAGTTTACTTCAGTTCTTTGAGGCTGTTTCCCTTTTATATAAAATGGAGACTCAGGATTTTTTTGAGGACTAAATGAGTCATTTAGGGGCTAGTGCCTGGTCTGAGCCCTCCATCTGCTTCCAACATGTTTTCCCTGGTTGGATTTGTCTTCTGGTGATTCAGTCCCCATTTCTGGTTAATTTTTATTTCTATGGGCAGGAAGCCCTTTAACCCAAAATACCTAAGTCCCTCTTCCCATTCAAAGAGAAAGTTAGGAAGCTGAACGTAGGGAAGGGCTTTGCATGGCTCTGAAGGGTGACATTGTGAGGGGCAGGGAAGATGCTGGAGCTGGAGAAAGCTGGCTCTCCTTGTAATAGATCCTTTAGCAAAGCAGTTTTGTTACTTGAATTTGCAGTATTTTAGTCCCTAGAACACCAGATGCTCCCATATTCAAAGGCTTCCAGAAGCATGCAGGCTTTTGCCAACAGAAAGCAGCCTAAGGGTGGAGGGGGTGGGCCCATCCATGAATAATGGAGAATCTAGCAGCATCAGAGTTTGGCTATTGGAATTGAAAACAGTTCAGCCTGTCCACTGGGGACATTTAGAAGATGTGCCTCCTTTAAAAGGCTGCAGCCTTCCGCCAGCCCTTTAGTCTTTTGTTCCTCGTTGCCACCCCACTCTTTTTCTCCTTTTGGCTCGTCAGTATGCTTACATGTCTACGTTGGCAATTTTCTTTTATAAAACACTAGGTTTGTGTGTGTGTGTGTGTGTGTGTGTGTGTATGGAAGGGGTCATGCTCCCACTGAATTAGCTCAGTTCCTTAGAGTCAAAGAACCTTAGGTTGCAAGTTTTATCCCAACACAGACCAGTTATCCTCTTACTAAGAATTAACAAATTTCTCAGGTCTACTGACCAGCTGGTTTGCAAATGTGGTCTGGTCTTCCTCAAAGGGTCTCAGGCAATCCCTTACCACTTCTGTAAAACCCAGCCCTCAAGACATCTCTTTTTGATCAAAGAATAAGGGAACTTGGAGTTTTCTCAGAAAGCTAAGACCTTTCTTATTTCATAGATGGTGAGAACAATAGTGATTGACCTGTCCCAGAACCTTCAGAGCTCCTGTCTAGACTCCATGTCATATGTGCACTGCCTCCTGAGTTCTAGTGCCACCTTGTCTACCCATCTACACCTCCCATTTTTTTCATGGCAGGAACTCTCTGTGCCAGATACCTTTGTCTTTCCTGCTTCTGAGCCTTTGCCCTTGGTGTTCCTCTGCCGGAATTCCCTTTCCCTCCTTGTCTGCCCAGATCAGCATTCCTTCAAGGCCCTTCTGCTGTCCTGCCTGGGTGATCTCCTACTTCTCACATCTTCTTAGATGTCGCCACACTTACCAGATTTTATCTTCTGATGTTCTCTAATTGTTTCATGAGTGGGAGGTTTTATTTTCTCCAGAGATCTTAAGCTCTTAGAGATCCTGCTTTAGGTCTTTTCTGTGAGCTTTGTAGCCTCTGACCCCAGTGGGACAATCTCTTGTTGCATGGAATTGCCAGGGAGTGGAGAGGAGCAGTATGTGCAGAGAGCTGCGGGACCAGGCCCCCAGTCCCGGTTCTACCATGCCTTCATGGGGTAAGGTCAGGCTGATGGAGTTTCTGCCCTTTCTCCAGGCGTAAAACAGACATTCATTCATTCCCGTCTGCTCAGGGACCAGTAGAGGTCCAGTGCAAACTCAGAAGAATAAGACACAATTCCTGTCCTTAAAAAGCTACAGTCTAGTTGGGGAGGTAGGAAGTGTCAACAAAGAATGACAGCACTCTCTGACTCCTGCTAACATGGAGACCCAAGCAATACCAAATATACCTTTGTTGCCATCCCCCTGTAGATAAGATTGTCCTCATCATGCTGAATTGGGAGTTTATGCATTTGTCTCCCCATCTAGAATGTGAGCTCTCAAAGGGTGAGCTGTATCTCATTCACATCTGGATCTCTAATTTCTAGCCTAGTGTCTGGCACATAGGGGGCATTAAATAGGCATTTGAGTTTGTTGAATGAGGGAATTGATGAGCAAATGAGTGAATGTACCCAGTGTCACAGGAGCACAGAGAGAAGAGGTATGTAGAAGGTAAGAAGTGGGTGACTTCATAGCAGATTTTTGAAGAAAGACTAGGAGCTTGCTGAGCAGACAGAGGAAGGGCATTCGTAGAAGAGGAAACTGCAAAGACAAAGATACCAAAATGTGAAGCCATACATGGGGGTAAGGGAAACCTTCCCTGGTATGGAACAGCTTGAAAAGGGCCCAGAGAAAAAAGAGGGAGTGAAACGAATTCCCAGCTTGTTATTCCTGAGCAGGCTGCTGAGTGCTCTGCAGATCACCTGAGGCCAGCATTTAATCCTAAGCTTGTTCTGTTTACCAGGCCCTTTTCCCCAACCCCTCAAACCTGGCTTCCCATTGCCTCTTGCTCATGGGGTGCATACATTTTAATATAGGTGAAGGCAGTACTTGTCAAACTTTAATGTGCTTAAGAATCACCTGGAGATCTTGTTAAAAATGCATTCAGGAGGCTGGCCCATGGCGCAGCGGTTAAGTGCGCGTGCTCTGCTTTGGTGGCCCAGGGTTTGCAGGTTCAGATCCAAGGTGTGCACCAATGCACTGCTTGTTAAGCCATGCTGTGGCGGCGTCCCATATGAAGTAGAGGAAGATGGGCATGGATGTTAGCCCAGGGTCAATCTTCCTCAAGGAAAAAAGGGGAAGATTGGCATGGGGTGTTAGCTCAGGGCTAGTCCTCCTCACACACACAAAAAATAAATAAAAAGCACATTCTGGTTCCCTGGGTCTGAGGTGGGGTCTGTGCCTCTGTATTTCTAAGGAGCTCCCAGGTGACGCTGATGGTGAAGTGAGCCTCACTTTGAGAAGTGAGGCTCTAAGGTAAATTTAACTAGGGAGTCTCTCTGTAGCCTCAACTAGGCGTTCCAAAGGCAAAAGGAAACTACCTTCCTTTAAATTATTTGTAACACTGCTTCTCCCAGCAGGGTAAGTAATTGAGTGTTGTCTAATAAAATCTTCAGGGATAAATGGCACCGGGTAGAAATGCTAAAAATAGGGCTTGACTCCCCAAGTGGCCATCTTTGATATTGGTGTCTTCCTAATACCTCTTCGAATTTCTGCTTTCCAGGCTCCTAGGGAAAACTTACTCTTTTGGAGCAAATGAGTATCTGGAGGCCCAAGTGAGCCGTGGGTAGGTTCTGGGGTAGCTCTTCGTCTTCAGCCTGCCAGGGTACCTCTTCCCTGAACTGGCGCCTTCTGACCCTTGGTTCTGGAGGGCTGAGTTGGACAAAGACTATTCTAAGTCATATACCTGGTTTCTGTTAGCTAAATTCTGTATAGAAGCAGAGGAATTTCTGAATCCACTTCTTATCTCAGATGTCTCCAAAATAGAAGCTTCTGGACCCAGTGTGAGACCAAGTGAGCCGGGTAAGCAGCTTCCCTGGCCCTTACAGGCACCCTCAGCTGTATTAAGAAAAAGGAGGTGGCCGGCTACGTCAAACCAAAACTCTCCGGCTGACATGTGCCTGCAGCAGCATGGGTGGCTGTGCTGCAGACAGGGACCTGGTCTGGGGCTGCCTGGGAGCTGAGGTGCCAGCTCGCACCAGGCTATCCCTCCAGGCACACCAGCAAACCAGGCCACTGCTGATGACGGAGGAGGAGGCCTGGGGCCTGAGGGCAGTGGGGACAGAGCCTGGCTGTGGCCACTGAGGACACTTTTCCCCCTCAGGCTGCCCCTCCTCTTCTGTTCTGATTTTCCTTTCTATGGGCTCTCTGTGGGTGAGCCAGCCACAGCCAGACCCTGGTGAAGAGGCACTTTGGGGACAGAGTCTGTGCAAGATCCAGGCATGGACAACCACCTCTGGTGTGGAGACCCATAGGGATCTCCTCCCCGCCCTGCCTGCAGCAACTGCCACCCAAATCCGGCCCGCTTCACTCCTCCCCAGCCTAGAACAGCGGGCTTGCGAGAGTTCACTGCCTTCACCGTGATGTCTACTTTCCCCCATTCCTTCTTCAAATTCATTCATTCATTCTGGGGTGCCCCTGTGCAGTTATGCTTCACCTGTGTATTGAGTGTCTGCTCTGAGCCAAGCACTGTGCTGGCCTCCCATTTTGTTCCTCCACGCCCTGCCCCGTAGCGCCATCTTTAAATCCTGCACAGAGGCCCCGGGCTTCATCTATTCCAGTCTTCTCTTCCCTTTGTCTCTAAACAACGGGAGGGTAGTTCCCCTGTCTCCTCCCCGTGGTGACAGGCCATGTGGATACCAGAGACACCCAGTGTTTCACACAGACCTTGATTTGAATCCTGGCTCTGAGTCTGCCCTTAAGGTATGTCAACCGAGGAATAATCACTACAATTTAAACAGCAGATAATTATTTGGGCAATTAGAATTGCAATTCAGGAGACAGATTCAGGTAGAAACCCAAAACATGTTCCTTGTTCTGCTAGGGAGTAAAACTCAGGGGCTTTTAAAGGCAAAGAAGGGAGGTTGTATTACAAATAATTTTAATTGGAGTTGGAGGCAGAAAGCTAGCCCTGGCTAAGCCTTAATGGACTCTTGATTCCATCTTCAGAAAGTCCACAATCCTCAGTCTTTGTATCAGGATGTCCATTCTCCTGCTGACTTCTCAAACAATTTCTTGTAAAACAATTGCCATTTTGGCCCAGTCCAAGGGTCAAGACAGCAAAGCAGTTTCCCTGGAAAGGCAGCTCCGACTCATTTTAAATGGCTCCACTATAGTCAAGTTTGACATGACCATATGTAAACTTGGGTGGGTTAAGGCTGGGAGCCTCCATTTCCTCACTTGCAATTAAAAAAAAAGAGAAATCACCTATCCCAGGGTTACCAGTAAGTTCAGGTATCACATGCCACGGAGTTAATGCTCAAAAACATGAGTTGCTCTCTCTTCAGTGCATCACACGGGCCTGTGGTTGCTGCCTCATTCTATCTGTAGTCTATCTCAATGTCTCCCCAGAAGAGTGGGGGTCACCTTCTCCGCTTAGGGCCACCTTGGTACTCACCCCAAGTTCTCCTACTTGTGATATTAGCCTATTTTTCTTCCTTTTTTAAAACAAAAATTTTCCAACATATACAACAGAAGAGAGAACTGCTTAATGAACCCTCGCAGCCGTCACCAGTTTCAACAATCAACCACAATGTCCCGTCTTGTGTGTCCACCTCCCTCACCTCCTTTTTTTGTTCCTGGAATGTTTTAAAGCAAATTTCAGTCCTCATATCATTTTGTTACCGCCCAACGTGGGGCCTTCTGCTCACCGCAAGACATGCCAATAGTCAAAAAGCAAGATGCTAGGAGAAAAGGACTTTTTTTATTACAGCTTGCTAGCAAGAGGGAAGATGGCCGACTCATGTCTGAAAAAAACCATCTTAAGGGGCACAAAGTCTTATAGCAGCTATATAGGCCGGTGGGTTATAGGGGCGGAGGTTAGGAATGTTGACCCTCGAGTGTTACAGACTGGGAGTCGCCAAACCAGATCTTTCAGTTGTCATTGATGATGGCTATTAGCATAGATTCTCTGTTCAGGGGTCATCATATTCCTAAGGAACTCACAAGAACAAAGTTTTCATCTTATCGCAGCTGGGAGGTACATACACAAGCAGGGGTAGTAAAATCTACAGAACAGCTAGATCTCCTGGAGGGTGCGTATCCAGCTGGGTTAGTTTGTCAGAGGTCATTCAAAGTTACAACAGAGTTTTTCTTTTTTACAATATGACTTCCCTTATGTCAACCTTGTTTTGAGCCGGTATCAATTTCACTTATAAACACTCCAGTGAGTATAGCAGATTAAGATGTTAAAGAACATAACCACAATATTTTTTATCATACCCAACAAAATTAAGAAATATTCATTAATATAGTCTAATACCCAGTCCATATTTATTTTTTCCCAATTGTCTCAAAAATGTCTTTTTTACTGTTGATTTGATTGAATCAGGATTCCCCAAAGGTTCACATTACATTCGATTGTAAGATTTCTTACACCAGCCTGCTTTGACACGTTTTGTTTTCAGTGGCAGTGCTAAAAATGAGGAAGTTCCTACTTCCTCTAAGTCTCCCCAACTCACTTCCCCGAGCCCTTTCCAAATAACACAAAAACAAGCATCTCCTTTTTTGGGTGGTTTTAAATGAAAAAAAGAGTGTCATCGTGTCCCATCCCCCCCACCCCACCCCTTACAGCGGCTCTGAAATAAACAGGTTTCTCTAACAGCTTTCAAAACCCAATAATCATCCAAGCGAAGACGAAGGCAAGGCAGGATCTCCTTTAGTTCTTGTTTCAGAGGGTAAAAATTTCCAGGGAACTTGGTTCTTTTCAGAAAGAGTTTTTTACACCCTCCCACCTGCTTTTCAAAATCCACCAACCACAAAATTTACTCCATCCCCCTTTTTTCTCACTCCCTCTCTCTTTTTAGCAGCAACATACAAGCCGGCCATATTAGAGAGATGGAAATAAAGCTTCCTTAATGTTGTATGTGTCTTTGAAGTACATCCGTGCATTTTTTTTTAGCATCTAACCATTCCTCCCTTGTAGCCCTCGGCCCCCCAAATCACCCTCCCCTACATCCCACCCGACTAACATCTCACTCTGAAAATGCACAGAGACGCCTGGCTACCTCGCCCTGCCTTCAGTCTCACGGGGCTCAGTCTCTTTTTCTCTTTGGGTAAGTTAGACTGCACATCTGCATGCTCCTGAGGGTCCAGAAGTGGAGCCGCAACTGGAAGTGGATGGGGGCAGGGGCAGGAAAGAAGACACTGCTGAGCTTCCCCTCAGTGTCCTTGGGAGGGGAGGTGCCGGCACGTGGGGAGGCATTGCCGGGGGCTTCCTAATGTCGGACTGCTTGGTCACAGAAATGTTGGGTCAGGGGATCTGAGGGTTCCTCGGGGGTGACCATTGTCAAGGGAGGTGATTTTTCCTTTGGATTTCCCTGAAATGGGCCTATGTGGGGGTGGCGGCGGAGGGTAGATGGGTCTGCAGAGTCTCTTCATGGATTTGGTTTTTAGCTGCTGCAAATGTGGGGTTCTGTGACTTAATGCTCCCTGAAGGGGCTTCTTTTGTGAACCTTGATCTTTGGAATCTGGGGGATTTAGGATATTAGGAAAGAGTGTGTTGGGGAGTTGAGGGCAGAAAGTTGAGTCTGGGTCTGGCTTCCTGGAAATCTGTGCCACTGATTTGTTGAAAAGTGTGGGGGAGTAGGTGGGAAGCAGGCTTGAGGAATGATCTCTGGATTGGGAGGAGACCTGCCAAAGCAGGCACTGATGGAGAAGGCACTTCTGGCTTGGGCCAGATGGAGCGGAGGAGGGGTCAGGTGAAGGGATCAGGCAAAAAAAAAGGAACCCACGGGCTGCGTGTGGTTGTGGCCCTTTAAGATCATGTCTCAGAACTGTCCAGCCCAGCCTTACAGACTGCCCTGTCCAGTGATCCAAACGTTAATTTCATATTTGATCACTCATGGACTTCCTCGTGGGTAGGTGGGCTACAGACTTATTTGCAAGCCTGCAAATAGGTAGTTTCCTTCTTGCTCCTAAATTTACTCATTGCTGGTGTAGCAACTGAGGGTCAAGTCCAAGGATTGTCAGTGGGAATATTCCCTATCACAAAGCCTCTCCCTCTCTCTTCCTCTCTCCTCTCTTTGTCTGGCATGCTATGCTGGATGTTGGGCAAGAGTGCTAAGCAGAGACAGCGCAGAGCCCCTGGCAGCCTGCATGAGGCCTATTGGATTTGCTGAGTTATGGGACATAACAGCAACAGAGCAGGAATGTACGGAAGCTCAGGCAGTGGAAAGAGCATGAGCCTTGGAATCGGAACTGGGTTTAAAGCCACGTTTGTCATTTACTTCATGACCATAGACAAGTGACTCGACCCCTCTGAACTTCAGTTCTTTCATGGGTGAACCGGAGAACACCTACTACCTGGGTTTTTTGTGAGTCCAGAATGTAGCAGGTGGTCAATTATAGCTAGCTTTTGTGAACGCTTTTCACATGCCGCAGCGCTGTGTATCTTGGATAGTCCTCATGGTAATCGGTAATTGTATGAAGTAGATACTGTTATTATCCTCATGTTACAGACGAGGAAACAGGCACAGAGAAGTTAGGTAACTTGCCCAATTAGGTCACACAACTAGTTTAAGGTGAGCTGAGATTTGAACCCTATTTGTCTGACTTCAGCATGTACTTAACTGTTGAACTCTACTGCCCCCAACATTCAAGAAATGGTACTGCTATACTAACAATAAGTGATCAAAGAATCTCAAGTGCAGGCAAAAAGAGGGGGAGTTGGATGAATGACCTGTGTGTGAGGAGGCGGGGATGGAGGACAGGCGACCCTTCAGGAGTTAAGGAGAGCTTCCTGCGGGAGGGAAGCAGCCTTGTGAGAGCCTTATCTAAGTGAAAAAAGGAAGGGGGCTCGGGGACCAGGACCAAGGTGTGGCTTAGGGGAAGATGGAGTCTGGGGTGAAGAGGTCAGGGCGTGGGGGCTGTGAGGTGGTGGGAGGAGGAAGCTAAAGCCTCTGCAAACCTGGTTGCGGGGGAGGATGCAGGAATGGGGACCTTGAACTTGAACTGATTGGTGCTGTGATGAGGCAGCCCTGGCACTCTAAGGCCGAGGGCTCAGGTGGACAACGGAACTTTGGTGGTGGTGGTAGCATCAGTCCCCAAGATGGAGGAATGCTACAAGCGACGAGTGAGGGGACCATGTGAGGGGCTGGGTTTGTGAGGATGACTACAGAGCTGGCAAAGGGAAAGGGGACAAGCTGGGCGACCCGCCGCACACCGGACAGAAGAATGTGAGACTAGTTTTTAGCTAGAAACAATCCAAATCCTCGGGCTTCCCTAGAGTTTTTCTCAGGACTGTTGGCTCCACAGTCACCGGCCTGGTCACCAAAGTCTGGGTTATGTTAGAGGAGGCCTAGAAAATGGAGTCTGGTCCTTGCTCGAGCCCACTGCACATACCTGCTGCTGGGGGCAGGAACCCACACACAGAGCGGAAAATGCCTTCCCTTCCTTCCACAGACTTTTACTGAGTGCCCCCTGGGGGTCATATACTGTTCTGGGTCCAGGGATACCAACATGAATAAGAAGAGCCTCCCGAGGGACACAGGCACATAAACAAACAATAACAATGCAGCATCATAGGTGCTGTAATAACAGTAACAGTAGTAATGATTATAATAGCAGCTAACCTTTGCCGAGGGCTGACTATGTGCCAGGCACTGCTGTGAGCTTTGTACGTTAGGAAGTCATTTACTCCTCACCCAGCCCCAGGAGGCAGGGCCTGTTATTGTCTTCCATTTTACAGATGAGGAAACTGAGGTGCTGGGAGGTTAACTATCTTGCCTAAGATCAGACCAGGCTAGAGCCCTGGTCTTGGCCACTATGCCGTTCTGCCTCCCAGTCACGAGGAAGCAGTAGGAACAGGGCTGGGGAGAGGGCACAGGCACTGAGGCTGTCATGGAGGCGAGGCCTTATTAGCTGGCATCTGCAGCAGAAGTAGGAGGGCCTGAGGTGCAGAAGGATGAACGAGCTTCCCGACCTGAAGCAAAAACATGTGCAAAGTCACGGAGGGGGAGAAGGCGTTTTCAGGAAAAGTAAGAACTCTGAGGTCACTGGAGTGGAGGAAGCTGGCAGGAGATGAGGCCAGGTTGTAGGCTTATCCCAGATGGCTAAGGGCTCGGAGGCCGTGCCCAGGAGCCTGAACTTGATCCAGAAAGCAACAGGCAGCCCGTGGGGGTTTGGGGCTGAGGGGATGATGACAGGTTGCTCTCATGGCTGCATGGGAAGCACAGGAGATGGGCTGGGTGTCACACTCACCCAGGAGGCAGGGGCTGCCCCAGGAGACCATGTGCTCCAGAAGGTCGGGGAGATAATTCCTCTGCTTAGGCATTCTCTGTCTCTGTGTTTTTTTTTTGTGAGGAAGATCAGCCCTGTGCTAACATCTGCCAATCCTCCTCTTTTTTTGCTGAGGAAGACTGAGGAAGACTGGTCCTGGGCTAACATCCCTGCCCCTCTTCCTCCACTTTATACGGGATGCTGCCACAGCATGGCTTGCCAGGCGGTGTGTCGGTGGGCACCCGGGATCCGAAGCAGTGAAGCCCGGGCCGCCGCAGCGGAGCGTGTGCACTTAACCGCTTGCGCCACCGGGCTGGCCCCTCTGTCTCTGTTTTTGTTTTGTTTTTTTGTGAGGAAGATCAGCCCTGAGCTAACATCCATGCTAATCCTCCTCTTTTTGCTGAGGAAGACCGGCTCTGAGCTAACATCTATTGCCAATCCCCCTCCTTCCCCCCCCCTCCCCAAAGCCCCAGTAGATAGTTGTACGTCATAGTTGCACATCCTTCTAGTTGCTGTACGTGGGACGCGGCCTCAGCATGGCCGGAGAAGTGGTGCGTCGGTGTGTGCCCGGGATCCGAACCCCGGCCGCCAGTAGTGGAGCACAGGCCCTTAACTGCTAAGCCACTGGGCCGGCCCTGTCTCTTTTTAACCAGGAAGAAAATAAACCTACCTCATAGATCGCTGTAGGGTTGGAAAGAGGTGTGAAGAGAATTAACTTCCAGTCTCTGCAGGAGGTAGTGTTTGGCAGGAGATGAGCAAATTTTTGTGATCTCTGCAAGACGGGCCAGCTAGAACAGTGGGTGACATGGGGCCTGCGGGCCAGATGTCCCTTGGAGAAGGTGGGGGCCTGGCCCTGGTGATGTTTCAGAACTAAGATCAAAGGCCACATCCTTACTGCACCCCTGTGATCACCATTTCCTTTCCATGAGTTGGAAATCAGGAGACCCAGGCCCCAGACCTGGTCCCCAATGGGACAACCAGGAAGACTGTGGGCTCCCCCTCTATGGAGGTTCTTTTAAAGAGGACTGTTCCCCTCTGGCCAGCCTGCCCAGGGCTGGGGGCTGGCAGCTGCGGAGCTGGACCTGCCATGTAGACAGCAGGAGGCCTGGTCCCGGGACACCTTGGGCAACAATCAAAGCCCACCCAACCTCGACCCCTTAACCCTCTGTCTGAAGCCTGGCAGCCTGGGTTCAAATCTGGGCTTGCCACTTCCTAGCTGTGCGCTTGGGCTATTCGTTTAACCGCTTTGTGCTCAATGACGTCATCTGGAAGGTGGGGGTGATAATAGGGTTGTCGTGAGCGTTGGTGTCTGTAGAGCGCTTGCTTAATCGGTGCCTGGCTGCAGTAAGCACTTTGTAGTTATTATAAAGTCCTTTCAGTGGCCCCCACTGTGGAATCGCTGCCTTCCTGAAGCAGCAGAGTTCATCAAGAGACCAGGATTTTGCTCACAGCTCTGACCTTGAGTGTGATGGTTTCCCCCCTCTTTGATGAGGGCCTGGATTGGAGAAAAGCCTGAGGCCCTGGCGTTGACCTGGGATCCCGCTGAAGTCTCAGGCTGCAGGGGGTGCCCTGGACAAGGAGTCAGGAGCCCTGGTTCCGGCCCCAGCCTGTCCCTATCCTCTGTCTCTCTCAGGGCCTCCCTTTCCCCATTGATAAGACAGTGGGGCTCATCTACAACTCCTGAGGGTCTCCCCTCTGGCTTCGTCTGATTTAGTGACCCTCTGTTCCTCATTCTGCAGCTGGGACCTGACGTTTGACCTCTCTGACCACTAGAGGGCACATGTGTTCTGCCTGGTGTCTCCTGCAGGACTGTGGGGTAGGGATGCGGGGGAGGGACCCGGCATTGCATCTCTCTGTCTGTCCCCCTCCTGCAGCTAGGAAAGGCCACTCATTCCCCATGGCTCTGCCTTTCCACACAGCAGGGTGCCTGTTCCTTCAAGATGGAGGGAGCTGCCTGGTGGGGTTCAAGTTCTAATCGGAGTTGTCGTGGGCTGGAGCGGGACAGAGGCCAAAGATGGGGCAGCTAGATTCATAGCACCTACTTCCTGGTGTCACTTGGAGGCTCCTTTTGGTGGGGGCCCTGGGAAGTGGGAGAGCCTTACAAGGCAAGGGGCTGGAGAAGCAGGGTGTTCCTGGGATATGAGGTAAGCTCAGGACAAGGCCCTGCCAGGCTCCTTCCCTGCAGATTTCTCTGCCTCTGCAGAGTGGGGGCGGTGACGGCATTTTCTGCACAGCTCCTCCTCGCCTGGCGCTGTGCTATGAAAGTGGGGCGATGGGAACTGGGCTTTGTTCTTCTTGGTGGGCCCGCTCAGCCTCCCCAGTTTGTCCTCCCCTAACTGCAGCGCACTCCTGGAAGCCTTGGCCTTGCAGGGGGTTTGCACACCTATCCCTCTAGCTAGGGCTCGGGCGTGACCTCTGGGGCCAGCAGTTCAGAGCGTCTCCTGTTCTTAAATCCTGCTTACTGGCCCTGGCCACTCGTCCCAAGGGATGGGCTGAGCAGAAGGACGCTGACCGGGGCAGGCTTTGATATTCCTGCTTCCAGGCTGCGTGCAGCTGCTTCTGGGATGGGGCCCAGCAGCTTTGCACAACAAAACAGTTTGAAAAATAAGAGCCTTGCAGGGGAGCCTCCCGCCCCGCCCCCGCCAGGCCTGGGGCTGGGGGGATACCAAGAGGCTGCCCCGAAGGGGTCAGGCTCCAAGGTGCCCTCCCTGGGAGACTGCCCCAGAAGCTCTTGCTGTTTAGGGGGCAGAACTTGAGGAGAATTTAAGATCATAAGAGCCACCATTTGCTGAGCACTTACTGCCAGGCAGACTGCATGCTGTGCTTCCTATATTTTCTCTCATTTAATTATCATAACAACCCCAGAGGTGGGTGTCATCATCTGTGTTTTACAGAGGAGGGGACTGAGGCTTAGGAGGTGAAGGAGCTCGCCCACATTCTCCAGCTGATTGAGGCAGAGCTGGGCTTGAACCCACGGCTAACTGGATCTCCTTGTCTAGGCTGTTCCCATGTCAACAACATAGCTCTCGCCTGGACAGTCTGCTAGCTGCCCTCTGCCCCAAGTCCCCTAGTGGCTTCCTATCTCACTCAGAAGAATAAAATCCTACCTCTGTGTTCTGGCCCACAAGGCCCCTGGTGGCTGCCCCTGCCTAACTCTCGGGCCTCAGGTCTCACCATTTGCCCCCCTGACCACTCCTCTTGTTGTGCCTTAGACATACAAAGCTCATTCCAGCCACGTGGGACTTGGCTCTTGATGTTCCCACTGCCTTGGAACTCGATTCCCTCACAGCTTCCAATGGCTCACTCCCTCACTTCATTCAGGGGCGCCTGAATGTCAGCCCCTCAGAGCAGTCTTCCCTGACCACCCCCTACTTTGTTTTATTTCTTACAGCCCTTGCCATGTATCACTACCTAAAGCTACACTACTGTTTTTTCCTTGTTAATTTCTGTCCCCTCCCTAGAATACGAGCTCCATGTTGCAAGACCCTGCCTGTCTTGTTCATAGTGATATCCCCCAGGGCCTAGACTAAGTGCCTGGGGCATAGTAGGTGATTTATAAATATTTGGTAAATGAGGGAATGAATTATTGATGCTGAACATTACTGTTTACCCTCTATAAAGAAATTAATGTTTTGGGATGAGGTTTTGATGATATTGGCAGAGAATTTTAGAATTAAGGCCAGGACTAGAGTGAGGCAAGTGAGGTGCCTAGAGTGCAGAATTTAGGGAGGTATTTGTATGACCCTGAGAGTGGGGGCCCCCTTAAATTTTGCACCTAAGGCAGCTTTCTGCCCCCTGGGGGGCATTGCTGCTTCAGCTGGAATGGCTTTGGCTCAGCAGAGATGGTTGGAAGTGGTCGGGAAGGAAGTGGAAACTGAGGCCAGCAAACTGAAGCCCCTTGTCCAAGGTCTTCAGCTAGGAGGTGGCAGTGGCAGGACTGGGGCAGGATGGCCAGGTGGAGGGCTGCACAACAATGGTCCTGGAAAAGGCTTGGGCCATTTGTCTGTCCCTGGCTTGACAGATGATTTGGTGTCTCTCCACCCCAGCCTTGCTCTGCCCCTCATTTTACCCCGAGGGCCACATCAGGTACCCTCAGGAGTTTTGCCCTCCCTACCCCCTGACTAATTTCAGCATAAGGGACCCAGCTTACTGCCATAGCTCTGCTCCACGCCCCACCAGGTACAGAAGGCATGCCCCCTCCCTGGCCCTGTCAGCCAGAGTCCTCACCAGCTTGTGGCTTTGTCTGCAGTGCCACCAGGGTGGAGCATGGAAGTCACAGTACCTACCACCCTCAATGTCCTCAATGGCTCTGATGCCCGCCTGTCCTGCACCTTCAACTCCTGCTACACAGTGAACCACAAACAGTTCTCCCTGAACTGGACTTACCAGGACTGTAGTAACTGCTCCGAGGAGATGGTGAGTCTTGGGATGGAGACGGGGGTGGAGGAGGAGGCAGGAGCCCCGCAGCGTGAAGCCCACCTTTCCCATCACCTGCCCCTGCATTGGACCAGGACTGCAGAGTACTCTGGTGGGCTGTCTGCTCCAGAGGGCTTTGGCAGAAGGTGTTTTGTCACACCTGGGTGGCCCTGGGGAGGGTGGCGGAGATCTGGAGGTAACTGCCTCTTTTCCAGGTAAAAGGGTGCATGGGAGGAGGGGCTTCCCGCTCTCCTTGCAGCTCCTTGCTCATCCCCCCCCTCATCCTGTCCCTTGCCCACCCCCAGTTCCTCCAGTTCCGCATGAAGATCATTAACCTGAAGTTGGAGCGGTTCCGAGACCGCGTGGAGTTCTCGGGGAACCCCAGTAAGTACGATGTGTCAGTGACACTGAAAAACGTGCAGCTGGAGGATGAGGGCATCTACAACTGCTACGTCATGAACCCGCCTGACCGCCACCGTGGCCACGGCAAGATCCACCTGCAGGTCCTCATGGAAGGTGAGGGGCGGGCAGGCAGAGTGGGGAGCAGGGTTGTTGTAGGGGCCCCTGGCCGTTCCCACCCAACTGCTCTCCAGCAGTATTAGCTCAGGGCTCCTTTGAAGAGGCTGTGCCCTCCTGAAGGGTGGCAACAAAAGCTTGTGCTGGGTGCAAGTCATCCGTTTATTCCCTCCAGTCCTTGAGGACCTGGGAACGTGTCTCAGACAATCCTTACACTGCTATCAATCGTGATCACAATCTTAAAAATCATAACAGCAGCTTTTATTTATTGGGCACTTACTATGTCTCAGTTATAAGGCTAAACTATATATATGCATTATCTCATTTCATCCTCATAAACCTCTAGGAGGGAGGTACTATTATTATCCCTATTTTATAGGCGAAGAAACTGAGGCTTAGAGAGGAACTTACATAAGTAAGTTATGTAAGGTCACACGATTAATAAACAGTACAATCAGGACTCAAATTTGGATCTCAAAGTCCATGCTCTTAAATACTGCATTATACTGCCCTCCCCTGTGGTTTTTAGATGCCCTAGGATTTTGGGGTGGGGGGCTTAGAGGTCAGTGGCCTGGGTTGATTTTTGGCTTTGACTAAAGTCTTTTCCACGGAGGAGAGTAAAATCAAGACCACCCCATACATACTGTGGGAGCAGGGGGACAGTGGGTAAGCTCCCTTTTCTAGCCCTAGTGCTCAGTGGGTCCGTTTCTTTTCCTTCTCCAGAGCCCCCTGAGCGGGATTCTACGGTGGCGGTGATTGTGGGTGCCTCCGTGGGGGGCTTCCTGGCTGTGGTCATCTTGGTGCTGATGGTAGTGAAGTGTGTGAGGAGGAAAAAAGAGCAGAAACTGAGCACAGATGACCTGAAGACAGAGGAGGAGGGCAAGACAGATGGAGAGGGCAACGCGGACGATGGCACCAAGTAATAGGCGGCTGGCCCTGCAGCCCCTCCCTTGTGTCCTGTCTTCCTCCCACTCTGCCCTGCACAGTGTGCCCCTGCCTGCCCTCTCTTGGTGTGCTTCTCTTGAACCGGGATCCCAGGGCTGACCTGGGGCCTCCTGAACCCCTCACTTCGTACCCCCCACCCTGCACCAAGAGTGACTCACCTCTCTTTCATTTGAGAAACCTGCCATGGCGTCTGGGATGTGTGGGCCCTGGGAGAAGTGGGCTCAAAACTGCCAGTCCCTGAGAGGAGGCAGGAGGCATGTATGAGGGTTCCAGAGAGAAGGTGGAGGGTGGGCAGTGGTGGAGGAGGAGGGCAGCTGTTCAGCCTGCCCAGTGCAGGGACTCATCTGGTGGCGGCTTCAGAGAGGACCTGTGGTTGGGGGAAGGGCTTTCCTGTGCTGCTTCAAGAAGCCTGGGGTTGGGGGGCATTGCTCTGCTCCCTGTGCTGCTCCCAGCCCAGGGCAGCCCTGTCAGGCTGGGGCTGGTGACGGGTTCCTATAACTTGGGTGGGGGGCATGTTGAAGGGACGACTGGGTATTTCTTGGGCATTGAAGGAAAGCTGGGGCTGGGGGCAAATGGAGACAAGCCTTGGCCCAGGGAGCTGTGCTCTCACCCCCTTCTCCATTGATGGCAGCTACCACAGAAGCCTCGTGGTTTTCCGTTGGCCGCTAATCCCTTGGGATTTTGGCGAGAATAGGGCTGAGGAGGTGCTGAGCTAGGCCATGGGTGGGTCGTGTTGTTCCAGGCAGTGGTCATTTTCCACCATGGTTACACACCAACAGGAGACGAATTTCAATCAGCTGAGGGACTGAGGGGGTGGGGGCACTATCGTAAACCGGAGTTTGTTGCAGACTGCCTTCTCCAACAGGATGACCACCATCGGCCTGGGCCAGGAGCAGCCAAGGTGCAGAGATGAGGTGGGGTGGTAGCCACGGCAGAGGAGTCCACATGCAGAGTGGGGGCTTCATTCGGAGCTTCTGTTCAGACTTTCCCAGTTACCCTCAGTGGGGTTTTCATCTGGCTTTTGGCTAGAGACCAGGGAAGGGAATGCTCTGAGGGAAGCAGAGGGGAGATCCTATGGCCATGTCACACCTGGAGCCATGTTACACCCTCCCCCGCTCCAACAACTCCCTCTTTGGGGAAGAAAGTAGCATTTGTGGGGAGCCAACTTTCACTGCCATTTTACTCACATTAAGAGGGAATTGTTTAAGCCTCAAGAGAGGGAGAGAGACAGAGAGAGAAACTGCTGACATGGAGAACACTACCTTGGAAGACGCTAGAGATCAACTAGCCAAGTCACTCATACTACAGATGGAGAAACTGAGGTTCAAACTGACAGAAACTGAGGATCCTGCCATCGCCTGGCTCCTCAGTCTCCAGTTTGAATCAACAGAGCCATCGTTTTCCCGGTGGGAGGGGTCTCTGCAGACTGGTAGATGAGGGAGGTGAGGTGAGGGAGGTGGGCTCATCCAGCCCTGCTCATCTCCCAGGAGCCCTCCTCAATTGCCCAGGAGCCCCGCCCCTCCAGGCTGTGACTGAGGCAGGGAAGGACTGATGGGAGTAAGAGGGCAGAGCTGTTGGCAATGCCCCATTCCCACCTAGGCTGACTCTCTTCGACACTTCCCAGCCTTTCCAGGAGCTCAGCCCCTGCCCCAGCTGAGGGAGTCAGTGCCCAGGGCAGGAAGGAGTCTGGAGTAAGGGAGTGGAGACAGGACTGTGACAGCCTCAGGGACTATTCTCTCCCTCTGCCCATCATCAGATGGCCAATTTGGGGTGAGAGCAATAGCATACGGGAGATTCAGTTTAATTCACTTCAATTCAACAACCATTTATTGAGCATCTGCTACGTGCCAGGCACTGTGCGGGGTGCCGGGGACACACACAAAGCCATAACAGAGTTGGGAACTGCCAGGTCAGCACTGTGGGGACCAAGATTAATTTTTTAGTGCATCTAATTCCACCACTGCAGCCACTGCTTCCAGGGCTGGAGTTGGGGAAGAAGGAAGAGATTCCAGAATCTTGGCCCTGGGAAGGAAGGAAAGAAGGAAGATACAACAGGGAAGAAGTAAGAGGCCAGGTGGAGTGGGCACAGAGTGAGGGATGGGCAGCCAGCCCGCCAGCTCCTGGGTGGGTGGACCTAGCCCATCTGGAAATTCTCTCATCGGCTCAGTACCTAACTGCCAATCAACACACTGCCAAAGGAGGTGGGCTAAGCCACCAGGATGCCTGGGGCAGGTGGACACTACTCATCCTTTGAGCCAACCAGCTGAGAGGGAGAGGTGGGTGGTGGGCACCTCATGCCAACTGAGACCGGGGGTGGTTGTATTACACTTCTGCAGCTTGCAGATTTCACTTTTTGGCAACCTCTTAAGTACCCTCCTCTCTCAGGGTGAGTGAGGATCTGTGCTGATGCTGGGAACTTTTCTTTTTCCAGGACTCATAACATTTAGCGCGATTATTTGCAAGATTCCCTAGGTTTGTTCTAAGTCCTAACTCTCCATAAAGAAGCCTGAGACTTCCAGGTTCCTTCCTTTCTCTGCCCTGCCTTGGGAGAGCAGTGCTTCTCCATGGGTCTCAGTGGCCTGAGCAGATGGGGATGGGCCAGGAACCACCTTTGCCCCAGGTGCCCCCCCTCATATGCACTTACTTCTTGAGCCTCCTAGAATCTCCTCCAGGGGTCTCCTAGAGCTGCCTCCCCCAGGACAATGAGGTTGAGAACAAAATGGGGCTTCTGTGAGTAGAGGTGGGAAATCGGTGAGATGTTTCCATAGCAGCCATTTCTCTACCCTGCTATCTAGTCTACACCAGCAAGCTGTTCTGCTTACTGTGGAGTTCAAGCCCCACTCGTGGCTGCATGTTCCCATCACTGCACTCTGCTGGGTTCAGTCTGCTGGTTTTCTCAACTGCCCTGCCTCTCTTCCTCTCTCAGACCCCGTATCTGTCTCTTCCTCCTAATTAAGGGCCACTATGAAGAGAGATGGACTGGCCGACCCATGGGATTTAGCTTATAAGAACAAAGCACAATTTTTCAGGACTGAAATGCCTTGAGGTGCCTTGGAGCTGGCTTTGGAAATAGCTATCTGCCCCGTAGCTATGGACTAATCACAATTATTCCCAATTATAAAAAGGAAAAGCTGATTGGATCCATATTTCTCCCTGTGTGCCTCCTTGGGGAGGTTGGGCTGGTAAATAGTTACAAAGTCAGGTTAAGCGGATGGACAATTGGAAATACTGGCCAGGTCCAGAAGGACAGTCCCAGGTCGTAGGAACGGCTTGGTGCAGTTGGAACGGGTGATGAATCAAGAAATTCTCCTTCCTACTCATGTCTTAAGGATAGACAGCCTGTGTCTCTTGCTGTGCCTCTTGCTGATGTCTTCCTTTATTGAAGCTTGCTGATGCATTTGTATATAATCTATATATAGGTATAGATATATTATATATACCAATATAAAACATCTCACTATACCCACCCCAAAAGTTACATTGTTGGGGGGGGGGGACACAATCATTTCTCAGTGTTTTGAGTTGACTCACCAAAGGCAAATTATGGAATGTTCTTACTGCTCTTTGTGCACTTGGATGAGAAAACCTAACTACTTATGCACTTTCTAGGTTTGATGTGCTATATGGTGGTTGGAAGAGGTGATGGGGAGGCAAACTTAAATGGTCCTCTGTGCTCCGACTGCTGTGATGTGTCTGCTTTTTGGATCGGACTGAGTTTCTTTTGTAGTTTGTCTTATCACTTGAATCTATTGGCTACAATAAACAGATCATCTCCCCTGAACATCCTTTGAGTGTGGCTTTTTCTCAGGGGTGCAGAGAGGGGTAAGTTGAGGCTTTGCCAGGATCCTGACAGGGACCCCTGACGCTCCTTTCCTGGTAATCCCATTGACACTGCCAGATCCCATCAAGGATGGGGTCATTCTAGTCCACTCTTGTTGACACATTTTATCTCTTTTCCCTTTTGCCTTCCCAGAATCCTGTGGGGCTCTGTCCACCTCAGAAGCACCCTAGGGACAAGGTGGCTGGACATCCAATTCTTGGAGGGCTCTTGGTAATTTCCGGGATGACGAAAACCCTTTAAACCTCCAAGGCTAACTGTCATGTTGATGTTGCCTATTCTTTCCGTGAATGGAGGGGCCATCCTTCCTGCCCCCGGTGCTAAGCTGTGTCTGGCTAGCAGACATCTTTTTTGCCTGCTCTGGACTTGGGAAAAATAGATGACGGCTGGTAAGAGTCTACCCTTGTGCAGCTTCACGGACAGGGTGGCTGGGGGAAGAGTCAGGTTGCTCATGTCCCACCTACGTCCTGCTGTATCCTATTTACATGCGGCTGAATCAGCCCTATGTTCAGAACCAAAAGCAACCCCTGGCCCAGGGGCTCCACTATCCCAGACACACACACACACACACACACACTCCGCCTTGTCAAGGAGGCTCGCCAGATAAGAAAAGTCTCAACTTTCTGAACGGCAAGGAAATGCTGGAGTGGTTGGATCCTCCTTTTCTCCTGGTTTCTTTGTCATTTCTGTCTGCTCCCTGGTGACCCAGAGACCTTCACCAGTGGTGAGTGGTCAGATGCATTTTAGAATGTTCCAGAAGGATCCTGACATTGGTAGTCCTAATGCCTGCAAGGATTACAGCTGCTACCTGAGAGAGAAGCCAGGAAGGAGGCAGCAGCGTTCAACAGAGGTGGCCGTATTTAACAGAACCAAAGGTAACTTGGTTTGAAAGGATGTCTGCCCTCTGGAGCCCGAGTCCTTCCAAGGATGGGATGTCAGAGAGGGTGCTTCTCTACTTAACAGGTAGGGAAATTGAGGCAAGGAATGTGGACCGAGCAGCAGAAGGCACAGGGAATCCTGGCTGGTTCCTTCTGGGATGAAGACCAGCCCCTGACATTCAGCCAGGCCAGCAGCATCTTCCTCATTCTAGGGCTTTTCTCCCAGAACACTTTGGAGGACGCGAGCTGAGACTGGCTCCTGGGAGGGATGGATTTGGCTCAGACATCTCCTCTAAATTGCTGTTCTTTGGCCCAGGTGCCTGGGGCCTGGTGGAGTAGTTCTCACTGCAGAGGGAGCTGCCTTGTGGGGGAAGGGCCAGCTCACATCCCGGGGCTCAGAATTGGTCACCAGCTTCCTGTGTCCTCCAGCTGAGGTGGAGATCACTGTACAAGAGCCTCTCAATTCCCGCTGCTCCTTCTCTTCCCATTGGAGCCCACTGCAGGGCTCAGGCACGGCCATGGGCCTGCCCACTGCCTGCTGCCATGGAATAGGAGTGTTTTATACGGAGGCTTTCAGAGTCCCTGGTCAGGTCTTGAAGGCCAAAAGGAGGGGCTAGGGAGAGTTAGATCTTTACAACATCAGAGATGGGACGGGTACCCTGGACTACCTGGCCAGGCCTCCTGACTATCCTGAAGGGTAAACTGAGGACCAGAACAAGGAAGTGATTTGCTTAAGGCCACATGATAAGTCAAGGACAAAGACAGGATCTCCCATCAGGCTCCGGGTTGGCTGTTCTCCTTACAGCCCACACCCAGGCTATGCCCGGCGCTCACCAGGCACAGCTCCGCACAGCTCCACACAGCCGCACATGCCAGCCCAGGCTCCTGCCTGCCCCTCCCCAGCTGGGCCTGAGGCGAACTAGAAGAGGCCCCTACACTTCCTGTAAGGGCTCAGCTTTTAAAGCTGAGATTCTGAGAGAGAAAGAGATTTTCCCAAAGTAACACAGTTGGCTAATGACAGAGCCTGGGCTAGAACCCGTCTCTCTTGCCCAGGTAAAGGGCTTCCTCAGGCTGACCTGATGTCCATGCGCAAGAAGACTCACATCCTTTAGCCCCAATTCCCAGAGTCCCATACCCACATCCCAGTCACGTGACTTCCCTCGTGTTGGTTTGTAGATGGGCCCCTCTTAGGCCACTTGTCTTTCTCCCATCTCGCAGTGGGTAGTATCTAAAAAACTTCAGGTGAGAGGATGCTAGGGCAGTGCCTGGTGGGATGTGGGCTGGGCAGCTGGATGCACAGGAAGATGAACCCCCCAAGGTCTCCTGCCCTCCTCCATGGGCACTTTGGGGGCTCGGAAGGTTATGCTGGCAGGGCTCTGCAGGAACACTTCTCAGATGGCCCTGGTGGCATTGCCCCCCACAGACCTCCACTCCAAAGCCCACCAGGTTCTAGTCATTCTTGGCTGCCTGCTACCACGCTGATGTCCAGGCACCAGCCACCTTTCAGGACAGGCTCCAGCCTGTGGATGAGAGCTCCAGAGGGCTTTGGGGAAGAACGCGCATCTGAGCACTATATCCTGGCGTCTCGACATGGTATGTAGATTTGGTCCTAAAATAGATTCGCCTACCCTAGGATCCCACTCCCCTGCAGTGCTGAGGAGGCCTCTGGCCGGAAAAGGGAGAAAGAAAGATGCTTGGGATGGAGGTGGTGGGAATAGATGAGTTGGGAGTGGGAGAGTAGATAAGTTGGGAGTGGAGAGCCTGGTAAAGCAGCTTTTCCTTTTCTCTGGCAATAATGACCTTTTTCAAGTGGACACTGGGCACTCGGCTTGGCTCCTTGGGATTTCTTGGGAGGGGCTTTCCCTTACATCCCTGGCAAAGTCACCTTTATCCCAACCACAGCTGCCTCTGCTTCTTAACCGGGACAAATTCCCTGTAAACAGGTGGCACAGGGACTAGGAGCTGGATGCCTCCACAGACTGAGAGCCCCTCCTAAGGGCAAGTGGGCAGATGAAGAGGGTGCATTCTGCCAGGAGGGGAAGTGTGTATCACAGCTGTTGGCCAATACAGTGGCCTGGATTGTGGCCACAGGGGAGAGACATTAGACTTGTCCCATTCTGCCCCAAGGGGAAACATTAGGACTGGCGGGCAGAGACGGATATTGATCCAATGCAAGTCAGAGCTGTGCAGAGGGTTGAGTTTCTCTGAAGTAATGAGATCCCTATCCCGGAATGTATTCAAGCATGGCTTGGGAGTGTTGTCAAGAAGATTCATATATCAGGGCATACTTTTTAGACGTCTTCTAAGTTTACCGACAATGGCCCTCTTCAGCCCTCATTTTAAGATTTAAAAGATAGAAGTGGGATTAACTCTTGCTTGCCTGAAGATAAATATGACATACTCATGGGCAAACTCCTGTCCCTCTGCCTTCTTCCTCAGTCACACTCTTCTCTAGGCTGCCTCTGTACCCTGGTACCCCTTTACCTGACTCTTTTTTACCCGATTTGCCAATGGCAGGGAGAGGGGAGGTAGCAAACCCCTATTCACAATGAGAACTAGGCTGGGAGAGGGTGGAAATTTGGAGCTAGGCACCTTTGGGGAACCTCTTTCCAAAGATCAGGCCAAGTCTCACTTGTGTCCTTGGTCCTGCAGCCAGGCAAAGCTGCCCCTGTCCTTCCGGTCAAGACTGTACCATGTGGGCTCTCCACTGGAGCTGACGCTGCCGGAAGGGCCGAGGGGATGGGTTAATATCCTGCCTCAAATGGCTTGGAGGGCATGGCGGGGGGCGGGTGAGTGAGAGTTGGCTAGACTAATATGAATAGCCACCATTTATTGAGTACCTACTCTGTGCTTGGCACTGAGCAAAGTATTCTGTGTATCTCAGCTGACTTAATCCTCAGGACAACTCCCAAACATGCATTCTTTCCTCACTTCTACAGATGAGGAGACCAAGGTTCTGCTATACTAAGTATGTGTGCACACAAGGTGACACAGCTGGAAAATAGCAGAGAACTCAGACCCAGGGTGGTGTGACACCAAAGCCATCACATCACACGGAGAGAAAGGGCAGGGGACTGGCCTCTTGCAGGCCACAGACTTAGGAGTGGGTAGGGGAAGGGCGATTCGGAGCCAACCTCAAAATGACCGTGGACAACAAGGTAGGGGTAAAGTGTTTGGAGGCAGAGATGAAGCCTCAGTAGGCCCCTAACATCCTACTGCCTGCACGGCCTGGTCCTTGAGCCCACAGCTCCATGCAAACAGCTCTGGCCTCTGCTGGACACTTTCTCCTCTCTTGGCTTCTGAAAACCTGTAAAACCTCTTTACCTGCTGGTCAGCTGTCTCCCTGCCTGTCCCCACCCCTCCTTCTTGGTCTGTGTCATGCTCCAACCTCTCCAAGTTACTCTTCACTCCAGGAAGACTCTCCTCTGCTCCCATGCTTCTCCCTTCTCTCAGCCTCTCCATCTCTCCCCCACCTTCCTCCCCTGCCACATCTCCTCTCCCACTCCACTCTTCCCTCTCCCTTCACTTTGCAAGATCCACTGCTTCTGCACTAAAATGTTCCTACAGAGGGACCAGGACATTTACAGAGTCCTGCCTGGCACTCCGCACCATTTCATACTTCTGGTTTGGTCAACCTGTCTCAGTGCCCAGTTCAGGGGCAGGACCAGGTCTAGGGTGCCAGGACATCTGGCCATTCAGCTGACAAAGCAGTGCCATGGACAGCCAGGCTGCAATGAACAAGAAACCTTCCCAATGCCTGCAGCCCCCAGCCCTCCTGAGCCCCCATTCTTCCTTGATGGAAGGGCAGGGGGGCATGCTAACCCGTGAAGCAGAGAGGTAAACATGGCTCTGGGGTGCTAGGTAGGGCGGCTGAGACCCTGCCCTGGGGCTTCACACCCCACCCCAACGTGGCCCAGAATAAAGAGATGCCCAGGACTCACCCCATCTCTGAGCTGCAGTGAGGGAAGCAGATGGCTCCTCCTGGAAGTGGGCACACGCCCCTCTCCAACTTGGGACTGTCCGGTGATCATCTCCCTGGTCAGGATATTTCAGCTCCCTCCTTTCTCTGCCCTCCTCCTCCCAATGAGCTCATCTGTCTAGGGCTCCCCACCCTCTTTGCCTGAAAAGATGTTTGGATAGAACTTGGCAGAAAACAGAGAAAGAGGAAGGGAGGGATAGAGGAGGTGGCTGTCTACCTGCCTGCACCCAGAGCCCTTAGCAAGTGAAGATGGGTGAGGAGAGTTCAGGAAGAGTTTATGTCTACTCCAACTTGCTGATGCTGATGCCAGGCGGGCTGGGGAGCCGCGGGCAGGGTGGCCAGTACCGGTTCCTTGCTGGACTGCTAAGCCACGTGCCTGCGGTTGGTTTGGTGCATGCTGTCTTGTTAACCCCCTCAGCACCTGCCAAAATTCAGTGGATGCTCAGACTGTGGCTGTGGGCAAGCGGGGACTCTGAGCTGGGGGGAAGGAATGGTGAGTAGGGACAGGCAGGGAACAGACCTAGGTGCATGAGAAGGAGGCTCCCAAAAGTTTGTAGCATCCACCCAACCCAACCTGAGAGGCAGAAGGATTTGGGGGCATTTAACTTTAAGTTAATGCATGCAGAGAATCTCGGTGCCTGCAGTTCTACCGTCCTGAGGTTGGGGCCCAGTTTATAAGCAGAGTGGAGCGCGGGGAAGGTCGAGAGGGGAAGCAGCTCCTAGTGTTGGTCCAAGGCCGGCGGCTGGGAGAGGAGGTGGGAGGTAGGGGTGTGGAGGGCTCCCTGCAGACCCCCGTGTTCTCTGCCTCTAAGAGCCGAGTCAGCGCCGCTGCAGAGCCAAGCTAAGTGAGCTCCATTACCTGCAATGCCCCAACAGGAGCCGCGAGGGCTTATGGGGGAGGAGGGGGAGAGGCAGGGGGCAGGCAAGGGCAGTAGGGGAGCCAGAGGGGGAGGAGGCTCCCTGCCAGGCTCTTGTTACTTAGGAGGAACTCCTCTCAAAATAGCTCTGGAGACCTCATCGGAGCTCTCCCTTTCTCTTCCTCCTCTGCAGGGGTCTTGGCCCGCTTTCCGAGAACTGACAGGGGATGGAATCTTCCATCTACCTGCCCTGGTAGAAGATGGGATCGCCCTAGGGGTGAGTGCCTTCCAGGGTAAGAGCATCTCCCAGAGGCAGGGAGCTGGAGCTCTGCCCCCATTATTGCCCGGGCCACTTCCCCCACCACGCACTGACCTTCCATCCCCGCTCTCCCTCCGAGCTCCAATCTAGCTCCCTGGAGGGCAGGAACTGAGGGGGTCGTCTGGTCTCAGAGAGGACAGTTGGACTAACTGCTTCAAAGAACCTATGTGAACCCTCCAAGGAAACAATCTCTTTCCCCTTAAATCTAGGCCCTATCTTCTCCCCACTGAGATAGAACAGCTTCCTGACAGCTCCTTGGCGTAGGGCCCAATCCCTCTCTGCTTCCCTGAAAACTTGCTCTTCAAGGTATTTCTGAGCCAGGCTGCCCAAGACCTGAGTATGCATTACCCCATCACCGAGAACCAAGCCTGTGGGGGCACAGCTGGGGGCTGTGCCCAAGCCACCATCCCTGCTTTTAGGGGACTTCCAGCAGAAGGAGGGAAAGGAGCTGAGGTGCCGGCCCATTTCTTCCTACCCCCGCCCAGAGACTGGGGGCTCTTGAGCTGGGTGAGGGGGCTGAATAAGGGAGGGCTCCTCAAAGACAGAGTCTTCAAAAGGCAGAAGAGAAGGAACTCTGATCTTTTGCTGTCTTCTCCCTTGGCACCCTCAGGAGGATCCTCTGAGCTTGGATCAATGGACTAGGGTTTTGAGAATTTTTGAGGAAAGTGCTCTATAAATGTAAAAATCCTCTAGCCACTAATGCACTTCTCAAGCACTTTTTCTGCCCAGCTATGGAGCCCTCCTGATGTTCTTTAGAGGAAAGCTGGGGTGGGGGTGGGGCTGGAGGGAGGGAATCAAATAATGGAGGAGGTACTAATCCTGGCTTTAAGAGTCACTTTCTCTGTGACCTTGGGCCACACATTCTACCTCTCTGGGTCTGTTTCTTCATCTGTGAGGTGTGCGGGTTTCCTAAGGACCCTTCCAGGTCTAAGAGTTGGTGAGCAGCGAGGCAGCGGTGAAGGTGGAGGGCACGAAGGAAACTGGCACCTTTTCTGTCACCAGGATCTAAAGATATCCGGGCACTCTGTCCCCTCCCCTCCCCCTTCTCTGGGTCGGGGTCACTTTCCTTCCCTTCCCTTTGGCTCACCTCCTGTCTCACCTCAGCCTCCTGCTCTGAGAAACATGACCCCTGCTGTAAAAATAAAGTGGGCAGCAAGGATGCCTGGCCCTGTTGATCTAGTGTCTGCAACCTGCTGGGGAAGGAGAGAGTTGAGTGTGTGAACTCGGAGATGGGAAGAGGCTCAGCCTTGTAGGGCTGCAGACCTCCTTGAGAATATAAGAGCTACAATGTACTGCGCGCTGACCTTCTGCCTAGCACTTGCTCAGCACTTTTACATGCAATAGCATCTCATTCCATCCTCTTAGTCAGGTCCACCTCTGATGTTTGCGAGGCCTGGGGCAAGTATACAAAGGGAAATTACATGTATGTCTAAATATAAGTTATAAATCAAGACAACAAAGTGTTAACATTTACCATTTATCCCCTGCCTTTGATGAATTTTCCTTAATTTAAGATGAGGTCCAGAAACCATTCCCCCAACCACTCTTCTCTGGTCTGCAGGGACAGGGGCTCTCATGCACGCCTGGGAATGCTCCACCTGTAGGTCAGGTTCTCTCCACCTCCCACCCCCTGCAAACAGCTGCCCAGGCCTCTGGGCGCACATCTGGCATGGTCAGCTCCTGAGAGCATGGACCTGGGGAAGAGGCCTGTGCAGGGTGGAGTCATCTGAGCAGGGAATTCCAGGGTCCTGGAGACTGGGCGTATGGTCTAGAAGCCTGGACCACTCTCCTTCGTGTCCCACGAACTCCTTCCAGTGAGGAGGGGTATGGCCCGAGGAGGGCCAGAGTGAGGCCCTGTAAATTCAGGAGCCCAGGGCTAAGAGTCCAGGTCTAAGAGTAGCATTGCTCTTAACAGCCCCACAGGGTAAATATGACTTTCACCATATTACAGATGAGGCTTCTGCAGAAGATTGTGTAACTTGCTCAAGGTCATACTGCAATAAATGCTCGAGCTGGGATTCGACTCCCCAGCGCCTAACTCCAGAACCACTGTACTGCTGTTCCAGCTATACTAAGGAAAAGCATCGAGCCTCTGGGGGGGGAAGGGGGACTGACAGACATCATTCAGCATTTCCCATACAACCTCAAGGGGCATGATCTCTCTGAAGCCCACTAGGGATCCCAGGTTACCAAGATGGGTGGTGGGGGGCCACTGGTGGGGCTGTAGCAGGGGTCAGGCCATGAAGCCGGAGCAGGTTTCCAAGTGTGAACCAGTCTCCAGACGTGCGAAGAATCGAAGGTCAGGAACACAGCATCTGTGGTGGAGGAAGGGGGCTTGGACAGTTGGGAAGGGGGTGCTGAGGAGGGTATCAGACATTAAGTACGGAACTACCCCAAAAAGCACTACTCACTTTTACCCTCAAGACTGTCTGGAAAAAGGCTGGGTTGTCAGCAGTCTCACCTCAGCCCTCTGACCCGGCTGTGACCTCCAAGCCAGGAAGCCTACCCCCACCCTAAAAGGGAGGCCTAGTGGGTTCTGGAGACAGCAAACTCTTGGAAGAGGGTGAAAGGGTGGAGTCTGAGGGGACCGGCCTAGGTGGGAAAAATAAGAAGTAGGGGTGCCACGGCAGAATGAAGTGGAGCGCGGATCGGTAGTGTCTGGCCTGATTACCTAACCAGGAGCATCATGATTTCCGAGGACTCTATGAAGAAGTGGGAGAGGTTGGTGGGCGGTGGGTGGGGGCAGTTTGCAGTTGGAAGCTCTATTCCCGGAGCCGTGCACAGCGGGGGCGAAGGCGGCGGGCGCGGGGCTCCGAGGCTGCAGGCGCGGGGCCGCCCGGCCGCAGTGGGCAAGCGCGCACACGCCCACCGGTTGCGGCGGTGCCGGCTGCAGACATTCGAGCGCTCCCTTCGCGGCCTCGGAAGAGAGAGCCGCTACCCTACCCATATTCCCCAAAGCAGAACAACACAGCCTTCCAACACCCGAAAAGCTGCACCTCTACTCTCCCCACACTGTCCTCCTAATTGGCAGCTCAGCGCAGGGGATGATGCGGGTGGCTGCGGGCGGCCCTGCAGCAGGGAAGCGCTCAAGCCGCAGCAGCCCAGCTCGAGCTGGAGAGGGAGTGAGGGGCCCGGCTTGCTCCCGGGACTCCCGGACCGCGAGGAGGGCCACCGGGCAGAGTGTGTAGCGGGCCCGGGCGTCCTGGGCTCCGCGGCGGCCACCGCCCCTCCTGCGGCTGGAGCGCTTCCAGAGCGGAGGCGCAGCGTCGCTCGCCTCTCCGCTCGCTCACCGGTCCTCCTGCTCCTCCAGCTCCTCCTCCTCGTGCTCCTGCTTCTCCTCCCCTTGCCCTCAGCAGCCGCTCCCGCAGCCGGCTCCGCCTCTCCCTCCCTCCCCCTCCTCTCGCTCTCTCCCCGCTAACTTTCCCGAGCCCCGACCGGCGGCGCAGAGCTCCCCGGCAGCTTCGGGGCCCACTGCAGACCGCAGGCTGCGAGCGCGGCTGTGCCCTGTATCCCATCCCCGCGCCCCTGGCGCGCTCCGCAGAGAACAGAACGATGCCCGGGGCTGGGGACCGAGGTGCAGCCTGGGCGAGATGGCTGGGCACTGGGCTTTTGGGTAAGGCAGCTCCAGCTTGGTCTCTTCTCCTGCCTCTTCCCTGACCCCCTCCTCCCCCAGAGGAGGGGACACTTAGAAGAGCAGTGCCTTGGAGGGATGGACTTCGGAGTGCGGCACAGAATGAGCACCGCTGCCACCGGCTTCTTGCCGGACGCCCTGCTCGGGCGGCTGTGCTCCCCGGGGACCGTGCGCGTCTCGCGCCCCTCGGTCGGCCTGCCTTGCGATTAGCTCCTTGCTGTCTCTGGCGCCTTCAGCTGCAGAGCTTCAGGCTTCTGCAGCTGGATCGTGGGGCTGCAGCGCGGGTCTCCCGAGTTCAGAGGTTTAGGCGTGCTTGGGGGAGGGTGTCTGCGCCTTGGGTGCAGGAGATGCCAGGTGGGTCGCACGTGTGATTGTTGGGATGGTGTTTCTATCGCCGCCCAGAGCTGTTTGCAACTTGGATGCTTGTTGCCCAGCCGTCAGGCATGCACCAGTCGGGAGGGAGGTCCCCTTCCTCCTGGCCCTTTTTCTGTTTGGAACCACTGCTCTCTACCTCCTCCAGTGCCCACTGCCTTCCCTGCAGCTCCACACTAAGGACTGGAAGGGACTTGGAGGATAGGATGTTCAAGCCCCCTTTTACAAAGGATCTTCTCTCTCTTCTTACAAAGAGATTCTGTAGGGAGGACCTGTTTAACCTGCTCCTGGCTCTTCATTTTGGGGATGAATACGAAGAATGAGGAGACGTACCCAGAGGACACAGAGGGAACACAGTATTAATATCTATTAATATGCACATGATAGTTTTGAGTGTCAAACTCCAAGAGATTTGGGAATGACATTTATTGGTCCAGAACATACTCTCATAAATCGTAGCTGAATTTCAACGTAAACCAACTCTATCTCTGGCACCTGCGCCTCTTCCTGTTTATATTTGTCAGATTTGGCTTTGGGCAGCTCCCCCCATTGGGTTAGGCACACGATGTAGGCATTTGTGCTGAAAACAGGGAGACAGAAGCCTTTAAGGGCAGTCGCTGGTGTTTCTGCAAATGGAAACTGTATGCAGACCTGTCATGTGGGCACCTGGTGGTGGAGGGGGGCACAGTATTTCTTTCACTCCAGAGCGACTGATTTAATGACATTCCTACAGCTGGATAGAAGACACTGGTGTTTCTCTTGTACTTTTGGACAGATATATGCTGGTTTCACAGTGACCCCAATGAAGCGGGCCTCTGTGAGGCCTGAGGCTCCTCTTCATGGAGTGGGCACAGCTCCCCCTCATCCCATCTCTAATCAGCCCAGATTCCCACTGTGACCATGGCAGGCGTAAGAGGTCACTGAGGAATTCAAACTCATAAGGTCATTAAACTAGCCCACTTAACACCTCTGACTTTCCTTTCTCCTGCTGCCTGGTTGGGTGGTGGGATCCCAGTGCCTGGTGTAGAACATTCATCAACCCAGTCTTCTGTGGGAAACCACACTATACACCGGGTGTATGTGTGTGTGCGGGAGGATTTCGGGCAGAGTCTTGGTCCTTTTCTCCAGGTGGAAGCCCACACCTCCTCCAAGGACTGTCAGCCTGGTAGACCAGGAAAGGGCAGGGGCCCACTGGAGCAGGTTTGCATGAATCCTGAGCTACTCTGGAATCTCAAGGGAAAGCAGAGCGATTTGTAGATGGGAGACGAGCAGGCCCCAGAACTGGCCCCACCTGCTCTGCCCCCTGCCCCTCTGGTCTGCAGAGGGAATATGACCAGGGTCCACCGTTGGACCTTGCCCAGGCAGCCACTGCTGAGCCCTCACAGTGGCATTGCTCTGAGCCTGGGACACAGATGCCATCCTTGCTCTCAGTCCAGTAGGAGAGATACAGAGATGACTGTACAGCCAACTGGAGATGCTCCCTGGCAGCGTCAGAGCTGGCAGGAACTTTGGGAACCATAGCTCAGAGCTCCCCAGGGGATGGGGAAACCATGGTCCAGAGAGGGGAGGTGACTTGCGAAGGGTGCATGGCCAATTGAGGGCCAAGTTGGACAGAATCTAGGTCTCTTGGGCTCTTCATGCCAGCTTGCCTCCCAGTTAACCAAAGTCTGGTGAGGGGGAAGGTCAGCAGGGATTGGCCAACGGGTTGAAGAAGGAGTGAGGCTCTGGGGCCTGGGTGCGGAAGGATAGAGGCTGGAAGGGGGGCCAGAGCTGTTGTTCTCACAACTGTGGAGACTGGGTGTGGAGCAGTAAGCTCCAGGAGTCCTCTCCCCGTCCAGCCCCCTCTCTCCGTAGTGAACTCAGTCTCACCGACTGAGACGAAGTGATTTTTGATAACCCGACAAGACACTCTTGTCTTAAATTGAGAAGCAGTTTCCAAGGCTGTAGTATTGCAACTGAGGTTCCTGTGGGTGCAGTCCCTTCCTCAGCATGTAACTGGTAACACGTATCTGTCCTGCCCACCCCTTCCTTGTTTCCTGATTTGCTTAATTGCTGTGATCTGTGTTTAATTATCACTTCTGAGGGCGCTATGTTGCACAACCCTCCTTCCCTTGGTATCTATTTATTAAGGGCTTGTTTAATGAGAATGCAATTACAGAGAGGGTGCTCCTCCCACTCAGAGGAAAGAAAAGGAAGGAGTACGTAAGGAGTTCATGGAGAAGAGCACGGGAAAAGGGAGAAGTGGAGGGAGACCCCAGGCTGGGATCTGGAACTGGTGATTAGATCTTTTTCCGGAGATGCAGGCCTGTGCGGTGTCCCAAAGCCCTTAGGACTGGCCACTTCCTGGTGGGATGCCTGATAGGCAGACCCTGGGCACAGATGCTTCCACCTCACCCTGTTGCTGAGCATGGAGGGATCTCTACATGAGCTGTGGGCTGGTAGTGCCAACACACCCATTCTGCAAGTGGAGGGAGAGGTACGCTGCTTGGACTTGTTTGCAAAGCTGGTTTTGTTGAGCATCCAGTGCTGTCTCAGGGGGCTGCTTCTATCTGGGCAAAGCTCCTGGGGGTGGGCAGGAAGCAGGCAGGTTGCCTAGGGAGAGAGAGCTGAAATCTTTCCTTTGCCTCGGGGCCCAAGGGCCTTGCCTGGCCCAGCCCTGCCTCCCACAGCCCCCAGGGCCTCACCCCAGGAGGAGTCTTGTCCTGCTGGCCTCAGCCCACACTCTGCCGCACAGCTCTAACTGTGAACCTGTCCGACTCCCTTCAGGCCAGCGTGTATCAGCTTCCCTGCTAAAGTCAGCCGTGTTTCCGCCTGCCATGCCAGACAAGCCCTTGGAGCTAAACTTAGAGTAGGCACCACCCTGCCCCTCTTTCCTCCCTTCACCTCAGCTGGTGACTGACCCCGGGATGTGGGAAAAGGTGGCAGAACATTTCCTGCCTTGGCATTTGCCTTGGAATGTCTGATGGTCGCCATAAGATTCCTGCTGGTGTGAATATTGAAGAATAACATTTGCATGTACCAAATACTTGTTTTACTTTAATAGAACTTGGGAGTCCTGAGTCAATCCTCAGACAAAAATCACAGCACCCAGATAAGGATGGGAGGGGGCGGAAGACTTCAGAGAATGGCAAAGAAAGTGGCTGCTCTGACAGTGGCTAAATGGGGTTTAGGATTGAATTCCACAGGGCCCTGAATCGGAGGACTTGTTCATCAGTCGCACGATGCCAGAAAGAGGCTCCTAATCCCAAACGCACACGTGCACATCTTGAAATTCTAGACTTAAGTTTGAGACAAAGCAAAGAAAGTCCTTCTTTATTCCAGGGAAATAGCTGCAGGGAAATAATTACCTCCAAGAGGTAGTACGGGTTGAAAGTATAAAGCAAAATGTGAATGGCATGGAGACCATCTTGGCTGATACTGGTCATTAAGCTAGGGGTGCCCTGGTTAATCTGGACTTGTGATGGGGGCCAGCTCTGTCCCCCTCCCTCCTTTTAAACACTATCCTCGGGGGGCTGGCCTGGTGGCATAGCGGTTAAGTTCACAAGTTCTGCTTCGGCGGCCTGGGGTTCGCCAGTTCGGATGCTGGGTGTGGACCTACGCGCCGCTCATCAAGCCATGCTGAGGCTGTGTCCCACACAGAGCAACTATAAGGATGTACAACTATGACATACAACTATATACTGGGGGCTTTGGGAAAAAAGGAAAAAAAGGAGGAAGATTGGCAATAGATGCTAGCTCAGGGTCAATCTTCCTCAAAAAAAAAAAAATAAAATAAAATAAACACTATCCTCCTCTACCTGCAGGGTGCCCGGGTCAGAGGGATGGACTCACTGAAGCCCTTCTTGTGTTTTATAAGCTCACGTTTTGGCTTTATACCAAGCTCAGGAGGTAGGAAAGACAGCCATCCCTGGTCTGGGGATGTGCACACTGGATGTGGGACCTCTGACTTTGTCAAGCTCAGCATGCAAAGTGGGGCCTGCCTTGTCCCTGCTGAGGAGTATCCTGGCTTGGTCATCCTGCTGAAGCACCCCTGGGGGAGGGGGGCCTCTAGTGGATTTATACCTGTCCCTACTCCCTCCTCTCCCCCCAGCACAGGCTCACAGGTGAGAGGGCACAGGAGGCAGGCCCCAGGGCTTTCCTTTGCACAAGCCTCCCAGACATAGCCAGTAGGATTTCCTGATGACTGGAAGGGTGTGCAGTGGAGAGACCAGGCTTGCCCATCCTCTCTAACGCCTCAACTTGGGCAGGGCTCTGGACTTCTCCGAGGAAACGTCTCTGCCTTTCCTTTGTCCCCTCCAGGCTACGGCGGGGAATAGCAGTGCTTCACTCTTCACTCTGGGAGTCTGGGAGTCCTGAGTGTATTAGAGTTAAGTCATCCACGTAGGCGCACACCAATCAGGCAGAAATGTGCATTGTCATGAGGCAGACCTTAAATAGTTTTCTCCTCTGTTCTGGATGCTTCTTTTGCTCTTTTTTCTTCTATTTATTTAAAGCAGAAAGATTTCACTTTTGATGTGTATCTTTGGTGCTCTTGGATATCCCATTCTGGCTGAGGTTGGGGTGAGCAATTTGGGCCCTGATTTGCATTCCTCCCATCTTCCCCAGGATCCTGGTTCCTGGGCAGGGGTGCCAGTGAGCATGGGAGGCTGGAGCTGTGGTGCTCTTTGGAGCACGTGCTCGGGCGCTGAGGGAGCCCTGTAGCTATCAGGAAGCTGCCTTCTCCTGAGATCTTTCTTGTCACAGCTCCACACTCTGTTCCTTGGTTTGTGGGAACCATGGGGGGTAAGAAGCAGAGCTGGGGTCTCCCACCAGAAGGCCATCTTCTAGGCTGGAGGGTGGAATCTCGTGTCTGGCACCTGTCCTTGGACCTCTGGGGAAGGTGAGGGAGGCGGAGGGCAGAGACAAAAAGAAAACTAGGAACCTAAGGAGAGCTAGCCCTGACAGTATTGTTCTCTTGGAGAGGCTCTGGCACAGAGTGGTGAAATCAGGCCTCCGTCTGAATACTGCTTATGCCAGTCACCAGTTGTGTGGCCTTGAGCAAGTTAATCTCTCTGAGCCTGTTTCTTCATTTTGTATATTGGAGATAAAAATAATAACTACGTCATAGGATTATTAGAATTTAAATGAGACAGTGTATATAAAATGCTTGTCCTATCTTATAGTAAGTGCTCAGTCCCAGATTCACCATTTATTATGCTGCCCTAAGTTACTTAACCTCTCTGAGCCTCAATTTCATCATCTATAAAACCGGAAAAATTATACCCACCTTTTGGCATTCTAATAAAAGCTGGAGTTAATATGTATAAGTCCTCTAGCACAGTGGTTCTCAAAGTGTCATCCCTGACCACAGCATTCCCTGGGAACTTTTTAGAAATGCAAATCTTCAGGCTCTACTCCAGACCTATTGAGTCAGAAACTCCAGTGGTGGGGCCGAGCCGTCTGCAGTTGCCCTCCAGGTGATTCTGATGCTTTCTCCTTTGAAAGCCACTGCTCTAGAACAACTCCTGGCAAACAGGAGCTGATCAAAGAATGAGGGCTCACTGAAATAACCACTCAGCAGTAATTGAACTCTAGTAGGCAAACCCTGCTATTTTAGGATGTAAGGAAGGGTTTTCTTGCTTTGCAGTTTGGGATGCTAGAAATGCCTCTTGTTGAACAGGCAAGTCACCTCCCCTCTCTATGCTCAGTTATCTTGTCTATTATATGAGCTATTATAGTAACGTCACTCACAGTATGGGCGTGAGGATTAGATGTGCCTGGCATACAGTAAATGCTCAATAAATATCAGTGTGTTCGACAGTGGCAGGGGTCATGCTGGGGCTCCTGGACTGCGGGCTGTTATTTCTGAGTTTCGAGGGAAGAGCTCTCCACTTTGCCTTCAGAAAAGAAAGGGACGTGAAGAAGCTGAGGGGAGCCCTGAGAGCAGGAGCAGGCCTGCCAGCTCTCCCTGGAGCTCCTTCTCTGTCATTTAAACAGCGTTGCTCAGGTGGCACCCATCAGTATCTCATGCGGACAAAACAAGAGGAAACTGGCTTCTGACGCACCAGGAGGGAATCAAGTTAGATGCAAGAGGTCCTTCCCTGAGAGTGAGGATGGGAGCAAGAGGAAGGTTGGTGACCTTTAAAATGAAGACTGACCCTGGCTGTCTTGGGAACAAGAACAGTTCCGGGAACAGCCTGCAGAGCTGGGAGCTGACCTGGGCTGAGAGGGCTTCCAATCTGCTCAGCCACTAAACCCAGTCAGCTCAGCCACGTCTCCTCCCATTTTGGGGCTTGGTTGTCCTGTCTCTAAACTGAGCTGGAGGCAACTTAGTGTCTCTAAGATGGATCGTTCTGGGTCCTTTAGCTCTGACATTCTGGGAATGCCAGGTTGGCGGCCCAAGTAGTTTCGAGAAGCTGCAGTCTGGGAAGAGATCCAGGGAGACTTTGGCCCAGGAGTTAATGCAGCCAGGTGGCTGCTCTCAACTGCCCACTAGCCCTTGAGTCAGACCCCAGTTCCGATTTCAACTACCTCGAGAAGTTGTACGACTATGGCCAAGGCACTTTGCTCTTCTGAGCCTCATTTTCACCACCTGTAAAATGTGGTTAATAATACCCACCTTACAGCTATGAGGTGAGAATGAAATGAGATTACTCACATGCAGCGCTTAGCAAGCATCCGAGGCCCAGGAAAGGGTCGTTCTTTTCGGGATCACTGGGAACCTGAGTAGGACTCCCTCTGTGTCCTCAGCCAGGGTAACCCCGGGTGCCCCTTTTGCCTACCGGCGAGTAGCGGCTAGGCGACTAATTCCGACCCCCTTCTCCCCACGACCTCGAGGTACAGTGGGGTTCCCTTCAGGACTTTGTAGGACAGGAGGAGGGCCAGGTCCCAGAGGCCCTGAGTGGAAGCTCACGGTTTCCACTTGCCCAAGCGGCAGGGGCGGTATTGATGTACTGGGGAGCGGCGCGGAGGTGGGGGGAAGGGGGTGCTCTGGGGACTTTCCTGGGATAAGGGGCCAGACTGGGCCTGCGGGGTGTGGGGGCAGGGCGGGCTACTCCCGGTCGGGGGCGGGGGGACCGCGGGTCCAGCGCCTTCTCCCTGCCACCCCTGCTTGCGTGCACTGCGGCTGTCCGGAGTCTGCCTCCCTACAGTGTCTTTCGCCCTCTTACCTTGTCTCCCCTTATTGCTTTACTCGTTCCGCCCTGGCTGCTGCCCAATGCCAGGACGTGCCCCATTTCCACTCCCAAGCCCCACTTTATTCCATCCCGGCCCACCCGTCTTCCTTCTGCGCTCAGGGTCCCGTTCGTTGGCGAGAGGGCGTTGGACTCAGATGGCCAAGCAAAGTCCAGCCGGAGGTGTCCCTCTGCCTCTCCGCCCCTGAGGCCGGTAGGAGCCTCCAGGGCTCGGCGATGAGAGGCCACTGGGCAGTGTCCGGGCACTGCGGCTGCCGTTTTCCTCTTCTTCACCTCAGGGGACCTTCTTTCACCCCCCACCCCCAATCCCGGAAAACGTATCAGGGGGCCGCGCACCTTCCTAGGGGAAATCCCCACTGCAAATAGAGCCCGTCCTACACTTGGCGGGGCGGGGGGGGGGATGGTTGTGGGGGGCAGTTCACAGACGGCACTTGAAGGGACTGCGTGCGCAGGTTAGAGGGCGTGGACTCGTGGCCCGGCAAAGGCCTCATTTTCTTGGGTTGGGGTGACCCCTGGTGGTCATTCAGAGTGCCACAAGGGCTGCTAACTGGCCCAGAATTCAATCCCGCCCAGGCCAACGAGGAAGAAATGGAGAATTATGGCGTGTGGTCCAGGCAGTGTCAATTGAAGTAGAGAGAACCATTCCCCCGAAGTTGACACAGGGTGACAGAGACCTCCCTGCCTGGCCAAGCCACTCCGCTCTGCCCGAGAGTTCCCTCCCAGAGCTCCAGCCTGGAGGTTCAGGTGGGTTTTATTAAGGGAGGTGGCACCCCTCACACAGGTCTCTTCCTGCTCCCCGTGTCCCTGTCGCTGGAGGTGTCTGTGGGAAAGGCCACCACCATCTACGCCGTCAACGGCACGGAGATCCTGCTGCCCTGCACCTTCTCCAGCTGCTTTGGCTTCCATGACCTCCAGTTCTGGTGGTCCTTCAACAGCAGTGACACATTCAAGATTGTAAGTAGTGGGGGAGCGACAGCACAGCTCAGACCCTCCTCCTTTCCCTGTTGCTCACTCCTGCCTCCATCCCAGACTCGGGTCCCTTCTGGACTGACCCCACTGTGGGTCAGTCCCCTTTCTCCCAGTATTCTTTCCAGAGTCTGTCTAGAAGACTCTAAGTGGGAGGGATGCTTAGATTGTGTTGCTAGAATTTGGGGTCTGTTGGAATTCTCTGCTAAAGTCTTCTGTCTGGTCTGAAGAAAATACCTGAAACTTGGATTGCTTGCGTAAAAATTAATAATTTAATTTAAAAAATGGGAGAGAGAAAGGCCTTTGGAAGGCTTGGAAGGAGGGAATGAGGAGAGTCCAAATGGGAGGAGGCCTGGGGAACTGGACGGGAAGAAGGGAGGAGAGGAGGAGACGTGCAGGAGCATTGACAGCTCTGTGGGCGGGGGCAGGGATGGATCAACCAACAGCTGTCTACTGAGTACTCTGAGTACTGAGTACTGAGTACTCTGCTTCCCTAGGCCTGTCCAGTGGAGGACCTGGGACGGGCCTAGGGAAGACACAAGAGGCCAGCCCTGGATGTAATTAAATGCTGGACTCAGGGTGCTGATGGACAGCACTGTGGGATTGATCCAGGTCTTGACTGAAGGCCAGAATTCGGAGAACAGGGAACACAGAGTCAGCAAAGGCTGGGGTGGGGGTGGGGGCGGTGGTAGTGACAGAGGGAAACAAGTGTGGTATTTGCAAGAGTCATTATGTAAAAGGCTTTTATAAAGAAAGCAGTAAGAGCTGTGCTCTATTCCGGGGAGACCTTAATAAAGGCAAATGGGTTTCGCCAGGAGCAAGAAAAATTCAGGTTAGACAGGCAGAGCTATCGATACTGGAAGGAAACCAAGGGGGAGAGCACCTCTGACTGCAGGCTCTTCCTGGACCTGGACAGGGCAGGCACCCAAGGAGTGGGCTGGAGTGATGTCTTGACCTTTGAGGACCCTGATTCTTTCTTGGCCACCTCCTCTCCCTCCCAGCTCATAGACGGGACTGTGAAGAATGAGAAGTCTGACCCCAAGGTGAAGTTGAAAGACAGTGAACGCATCAGTCTGGAGGGCTCCACCAAGGAGAAGATGAACAACATTTCCATTCTGCTGAGGAACCTGGATTTCAGGGACACAGGCAAATACACCTGTCACGTGAAGAACCCCAAGGAGAATTATCTTCAGCACCAAGCCACCATCTTGCTCCATGTTGTTGATAAACGTATGCATTTGGGGCTGGGGTTAGGGCAGTGGAGTGGGAAGGACTGGGGGGCACCCAACTCAGTGTTACAGGGAAATGGTACAATGGACCACATTGGTGTTTTTTTTCACTTTACACTTTCAACAGTTACTTCTGGAAGCTTGAAGAACTTATCTTGAATACTTATTCTGCCACTGAATACTTGGGAAATACACTTAACACCCCTGAGCCTCATTTTCCTCATCTGTAAATTAGGAATATGGCTGCTTTCTCCTAGGGTTGTCCTGAGAGAGAAGCTACATGGAGTGTTTTGCGACTGATAAAGCTCTCTCTGTGTATGCTGATTATGACTACTCTTGTGTGTTCTGTTAGCAAAAGTTGATTGAATGCCAGGTATCGAACCAAAAAGTGCTATGAATGATTCACAGTGTTCTTCCTTGAGGAATTTACAGTTCAGGGTGGGACAGAAGACAGGCAAACAGATAACGGAAATAAGAGCAGAGGCTGTAGAGGCACAGGCAACCGAGACTGATAAGAATGTTCTCTCCCCCCTGGAGCGTACATCCTAGTCGGGGATTCCAGTCTGACACAGGTGGAACAACTAGACAGTGAGGGAGCATGTGATGAGGAGCCAGGTGGTGACGTGACCACAGACACTGGAGGTTGTTAGGGAAGGGCTGGAGGAGTTAGGTTGGGCTTCATGGAGGGGAGCCTGGAAGGCTAGGGAGGCACAGAAGCAGAGAAAAAGGGAAGGGAACCTCAAGGATCCTGATTATACTGCATTTCCTGTATGCCTGGGGGTTCACCGTTCTCCTGGATGACGTGGAATGCCTGGAGAGAGAGACGCCCATGAGTTCAGTGTTGGCCGTGCTAAGGGCAGAGCCAGAGGCCATCCAGGCAACTGTTTCTGAGCCTGAGTCATGAGTCAAGTCTGCATGTGGTGTCACCTCGTCCTGTCTTTCTGGATGTCACCCCACTTTGTGCTCAGCCTTTTCAGGAGGGAAGAGAAGGGGAAGGGACTAACATTTATAGAGCATTTCTGGGTGCCAGGCACTCAGTTAGGTGCTCTCGCTGACCTTCACTCCTTTGCTTCTCATACATTCTTTTGAAGCGGATCTTCTTTCCATTTTTACAGATTTATTCATCCCTCTATCCAATAAGTGTTTATTGAGCACCTGCCGTGCAGCAGACATTGTTCTAGGTGTGAGGATACGGTGTGAATGAGACAGATTCCTGCCCTTATGGAGATTTCCTTCTAGTCAGTTTGTAGTAAACAAAACAGAGAAGAAACTTATATTGTATAAGAGCACGTGGTTAGTGGGATGCAGAAAAGGTAAAATGGGGAAGGAAAGATGGGGTGCTAACAGGGTCACTAGAAGGCCTCACTGGAAAAGGTGACATAGAGCGAGTACATTTGAAGGAGGTGAGAGAGGAAGCCGTGAAGATGTCTTTGGGAAGATAGTCCAGGCCGAGGGAAGAGCAGGTGCAAACACCCTGAGGTAGATGTGTGAAGAACAGCAAAGAGGCCAGTGTGGCTGGAGCAGGGTGAGTAGTAAGAGGTGAGTCAGATTAAGCCAGGTTGTGTGGGGCCCTGTGAGCGTGAGTGATGTGGAGCCACTGCAGGGCTCTGAGCAGAAATGTTAATGCTGGCACAGGCTCACTCTGGCTGCTGTGCCAAGAATAGACGACGGAGTGAGGAGACCAGTTAGGAGGCTGCTACAAACCTCCAGGGAGGAGATGTCTTGGGCCTGGTAAAAAGAGATCAGATTCTGGAATTTTTTGAAGGTAAGGCCATCGGGATTTTCAGGTGGATTGGATATGGGATTTGAGAAAAAGAGTCAAAGATGCCTCCAAGGATTTTGGTCACAGCAACTGGAAGGATAGAGTTTTCTCAACAGAAGTGGGGGAGACTGCGGACGGAGCAGGTTTGTGAAGTCAGGAGTCAGTTTTCAGATGAAGAAACTGAGGCTAGAAGTGTTAAATGATCTGCTCAATGTTTCCAGCTGGCTAGTGATCACTGAAATCCTGAAGTTAAAATCCAGACTATGACTCCCAAGTCTTCCCGCCACATAAGAGATATCACAGGGAGATTCTTGATTTTTTCCACATGCGCAAAGGAGACCTAAAAAGAGGCAATGATGTTCCCACACGGCAATTTGGGGGCCAAGTCATGACTCAAACCTGAGTGCTGTGGGCCCCGAGTCTGAATTATTCCAGAACTTGTGTGTGTGTCTGTGGAAGGATGTGTATGGGCAGGGGCAGCAGCAGGGGGGCAAGGGCCCTTTGTGTGGTGCCTTAGCCTGGTGGACGCCATGTTCCAACTTCTCTTGCTTCCTGCTGCAAGGCCTGGGGAGGGCCGGGGGCCTGGAGTGGACATGTCCCAGATGCTGGGGCTGGAGGCTGTGTGGCCCTTGGACTGCCATGGTGCTCAGCTCCAGGTGACTCCTGCTCCCCTTGTCCACCTCTTCTCTCCCTGCTCCTGCCACACAGTGGAAGAAGTGGACAACACGGTGACACTCATCATCCTGGCCGTCGTGGGCGGGGTCATTGGGCTCCTCATCCTCATCATGCTGGTCAAGAAGTTCATCGCTTTCATTGTCAAGAAGACTCAGGAGAAGAAGTGAGTTTACTCCATAGCATGCTCCTGTCCTCCAGCCAGCTCACTACCCACTCATCTCGTGGATGTTCCCAGCAGCCTCTTTTCCGCCGTCATCTACCCCCATCAGCCTCCATCCTTCCCTCTGTCTCCTCATCCCATCCTCCCTTCCTAATCCTACCACTCTCTCTCCTATCCCTGCTTCTCCTCCGCATCTCCCAGCCCCTCTGCTAGTCTCATCCCCTCTTCGCCATCCTCCCGGTAGGAGTGTATTGAATACATTGGCTTCACTAAGTACAGAGATACAATCCACTTGCTCTGCTTCTCCCCACTGTCTTTCTGCTCATCCCATTAGCCTCTCTTTCCATTTGCATCCCCTCAATCTAAAGTCCTACCACAGGATTTAGGAAGTCTTTTTTTTCTTTGAATCAAAGAAAATATAAGATTCCATGTAAATGAGCTCTAAAACAGAAAGACGCTTCTAGGAAGATGTGAGTCTCTTATTGTGAAATTCTGAAAATTCAAATAGGGGAGAGAAAAAAAATCTAAAAAGGCTGATATGTTCTCCCAGGAAGCCCTAGGACAAATCCAGGTATAAAAATAGACATCTAGGAGGGGAAGGGGGGAAGATGGGGGAGGTACAGAGAGTGCAACCCAGGCCCAGAGGTGCCAGAACAGGCAGGCTCTGAAGTTGCAGGTGGTGACTGTTGCAAAACCAGAGCAGGGAGGAGGCATTTGGAGGTTGCGTTGGTAGAAAGGAAGATGAGATGGGGCAGGCCAGCCACTGGAGCAGAGAGGGTGGTTGTTACGGTAGGTGCAAGAGAGAAGAGGGAGCTGCTGTCTTTCTGTTTGCTTCGTTCTGCTTTGTTGAGGAGAGGGACTTAGGCTGGAAAGGGCGGAAATTACACTGGTAAGAGGGGAGGGAAGCTGAAGGCAGGGAGGGGATATTTGTGGGTGGAGAGGGAGGAGCCACTGAGCGTCTCACCCCGGGCACTGGCTGAGATGAAGAATTCTTGGGTGGTCAGAGGCTGTGAGGGTTTTGGAGATCTTGAGAGGAGCTGGGAGCATGGAGCAGGACCAAATTCTGTTTTTAATCACCAATCTTACTATTGCTGGTGGGCAAAATTGGAGAACAAATTATTCCACATATAATTTAAAAGCGCTTGAGAAAGAAAACAGTGATCCCTGGGAGCCAGAGTGGGTTCATCGAAAACAAGACAGGTGAAAGGTTTTCTTGCTAAGGCACTGGTGGATCAGGAGATTGCTACAGATAATGACACTTCCTGTCCCTTGTTGAATGCCTACCATGTGTTAGGGACTCCACCAGGCATTTTTATATAATATTCATAATTTTTATTTTACAATTGAGCAAAGTGGGGCTCAGAGTGGTTAAGTGACAGGCCCAAGGCCATACAGCTAGTAAGTTGAACTCGGACTTGTCTGGCTTCAAAACTTAAACCACTGCCACCATACCTTCCTGCTTCATGGGCTATATCTAAAGTTCATCCATTCATTCTTTCAATCGGTGGCTATTTTTGAGGTACTGGGTGCAAGGCACTGTGGCAGGTGCTGTAGGAAATTCTGGAAGGAATGACATTCTGCCCTTGAGTAAAAAAGACAGGACACGTACGCATATAAATGTACTACAAGGTAGAAGGGATTGGTGCCAGCAAAGAGGTATGAGAGAATTCTGCAGGGGTTCAGAACAGGGGGTACTTCTAGGGAAGGATTTCTGCCCAAGGGATGTTTGTGGTAGGCCTTGCAAGATGGATGTAATTTAAGCCCTGGGGAGAGTGGAGAACAAGGTGTACCAGAGGGAACCACTGAAAGGCAGAGAGTCTGGGCAGTGGGCCTGTGTCTGGGGAATAAGGCGTTTTGTGTGTTGAGAGAGTCAGGGGTGTGGTAGGGAGAAAGGGGAGGAAAAGCCTGCAAAGGGGCTCGGGGACAGAGGCTTGGGGACCTGGGGGTCCAGGCTGAGATTGGCTTGCCTCTGACTGCAGGGGACTGGTGAGGGCTTGCACGATCAGAGGGCTTCGGAAGAAAGGCTCTGGCATTGGTGGGCATAGGGACTGGCTGGGGAGAGACTAGAGGTGCGAGACAGACCACAAGGAAGCCTGAGAGGGGTCCTTTGAGTGGCAAGGAAAGCCTGTATTAACAGTAGAGGTGGGGTGACTTCCCAAGAGGAAGGGAGGTGTTGGATAGCATCTCTCGATCAATTCTGAGCTTTTACACGTGAGTGTGGTTCTCTCTGCCTGGAATGTCTCCTCCCTCTTTTCCTGCTCATCTTTCTTGGTCTCAGCTTAAATGACACTTTCAAAGAGCCTTCCCTGACCCTGGAAGAAAACTTACTAGGTTGACTCCCTCCTTAGTACACCTCCCACCCTGTCATTTACCACATTATATTGTAATCACTTGTTTAATGTCACATTCCCTGGAAGACTGCAAGTTTTCTGAGAGCAGGCACCATGTAAAATTGTACACCCTTTAGCCCGACACAGTGCCTGGTACCCAGGAGGTTCTCAGTAAAGAAATATGGACTGCATGAGAGTATAGTTAGGTGGATAGGAACTGGCTGGGTTGATTATACTTTAGGTATAGATAGGTAGATAGACAGATAAACCCATCGGAGCAGAAGTCTTGAGTGATGTGCCACAGGGCTCTGCTTGTTCATTGTTATTATTAAGATTTGAACTACACAAGAGATAATATACTTACCAGATTTCCAGGAGCCTACTGCCTATTTGGAGAACAAAAGTGAGATCTAGGAGGGTCTTGATAGGCTGGAGCCATGGATTAAATCCTTCAAGATGAAATTGATGAGGACAAAATATTGAGTCCTTCCTGGAGGCCTCAACCCTGGCTATGTGAGCCCTGGGGGAGGCTAAGATGTAGTTCAGCAACAGCAGCTGTGAAAAAGACTCGGAAGATTTCGTGAGTAGAAAGCTGGGAGTGATGCAGCAGTCCGGTCTTGCCTGGAGAGCTCTGTGCAGCCCGAGCATGGCTGATGGGGTGGGATGTACTTAAACTGGAGCTTGTCCAGCTCGGGGCGGTCAGGGTTGTGATGCTCCCCGGGGATGTCTTCCGTCTAACCATCTCTCCTTCCTGCTGCCTTCTGCCCCCTCCCACCACCCTCTGCCCACCTTGGTGCCAAAGTCTCTGCCTGCTCTGCCCCTTCCATGCTCGTTCTTCTACGTCTGGTCACAGTGAGCTCAGGGAGGACGGGCCTGCTGGGGCACTGGGGGAGGAGCTCTTTGCCCTCTGCATACTGCCCGCTGGCCTGGACCCTTCCCCCTGGGTTGGCACAGCCTGGGAATTACCCTGGTCTGGCTTTCCCTCAGCACTGATGCCTGGTACCCTTGCCTTGTGCTCTGTTGAGATGGCTAGGTGATGGCTGGCCTTATTGAGAACTTTCTATGGGCCAGGCACTGTTCTAATTCCTCACTGACCCCTCACAGCAACCCCATCAAGAGGGTGTCATTGTTACATGCATTTTATAGATGAGGTAACTGAGGCACAGAGGCTAGGCGACTTGGCCTCCTGCTACCTTAGCTCTACAGAAAGGGTCCGGGGCTGGGTGCGGGGGCCACAGCTCCCCTCCACAATTTACCTGTTACTCTTGCTCGCCTCTCACCAGGGGCCCCTCTCTCCTCTCTCCCTCCAGGAAGGAGTGCCTCGTGAGTTCCTCAGGGAACGACAATACAGAGAATGGGTTGCCTGGCTCCAAGGCGGAAGAGAAACCACCAACAAAGGTGTGAGCCCCCGCTGGGTGCCAAGCAGCCACTGGGAGCCTCACTTTCTGAGGATGAAACTGATGCTTGAGCCGTGTCCGTGAACCCACGTGCCTGAGACATCTGCTGCTTGGCTCAAACTGTAGTCTTTCCGGGCGGGGAGAAACTGGGGTCCTGCCCAGCCTGCCCCACCCCCTCCCCAGTCAGGGCTCCCCAGGGACGAGGCCTGGCCAGGGGAGGGGGCCTGTGGAAGGTTCAGGAGAGGAAAAGAGGAGCTGGGCGGTATGGAGGGCCAGTCCCCCGACACCTGGTGGATGGGTCTTCCTCAGTCTCCCCACGCTGGACGAGCAATGCCTTGGTTTTCCTCCAAATTTCTCTTCAAGAGACACTTGGGGACTGGTGAGGGCTGCCCCAATAGCTGGACCCTGTGTGTGGAGAACCAGCCCTTCTAATGGTGAGACTGGCCAAGAGGGCTCTGTACAGGATCTGGGGGCGGGAGGCTGCTGGAGGGGGGCCTACAGTGAGAGGCTTTGATGGACACCTGATCCCCCACATCCCTCTAGTGAGGAACTTCCCTTTCTCCTCCACTGCAGGGTGCCTGCCTGCCTTGGTCCCACATCCCTTGTACCTACCCCTGCTGCTCAGAGTCTCTGAACCCTCCCAACTAGGGCTGGCTGTCTTGCTTTTGGGAGATCCTGGCCCATCTAGCCTCCTCCTCTGATCTCTGGGTTCCTGAGGGGCCCCTCAGGCCTTCCTGGATCACTGGGGCGCTACCTACACCTTTCCTAGCATTTTTCCTCAGGGAACCAGGACTGTGGAGGTCGGTGAGCCAATGCCCTGGGGCTCTTGGCCACTGGAATGCTTACCCCAGCCCAGTCAATGCTGGCTGCTCCTTCTCCTTGGCATGGCAGGACCATCGCCACACCTGGGAACTCCCGAGCCTGGCTCTGCCCCGCTCTTCTTTCCCTGAAGCAGCAAGTGGCGTCATCTTGCTTGAGGTGTTGCACACTCAAACCCTCCGCTCGCATTGGCTTGCTCCTCCTGCTCCCCTCCATCACACCTTCTCCCCGGCCCAGGGGTGCTCATCTCTGACCCTGGGTCAAGGCATGCCTTCGCCTCAGGGATCCTCTTGCTTTGGAGGAGAGGGCCCTTGGGTTTTCTGGCTGCTTCCTGCTCAGCTGCCACCCCCTTTCCCACCCTGGGGTTAGGGAGGAGCAGGGAGAGAGTGCCCGCTTTGCTTTCTTGAGAACTGGTTTGCACACCACTTGTATGTGGGGCTAGACTGTGCCTGAGCTCCTGAGTCCCAGCTCATGCCCTCCCTCCCCTCTCCAGCTCGTACATAACAGCCAACTCTGGTGCGGCATTGGTGAGGGCGCCCTAACCACTCCACCCAGGGTCATGTAGGGGACCAGGGAGCTGGAGTGGTGTCACCAACAGCCCCTTGGCTAGTGACTGAATCTTGGAGACATCTGCCAAGGGCTCCCACAGGGTTCCCTGACAGGGGATGTAGTGGTGTCGGAAGTGGGACCTCTTGATGGAAGTCCCATTGTGTTGTCCCTGTGGGTAGAAATGGTGATGTGAGGGATGGCATGGAGATGTGATAATGGAGGTCTCCACCATCTGCTCCCACTCCCTTGCTCTCTTATAGAATTTCTGAGACTCTGTCCTCTGGGCCCTGGGCGGGGTGAGAGGGGAGCAGCCCCCTTTTCCAGATTCCAGACCAGTCCAGATTCCAGACTGCCTCAGGAGTCTGCTTGCCAAAAAGCAGCACAAATTTCCCCAGGAGTGGAGGTGGGGGAGACTTTGGGACAGCAGCACCTGCAGAAGCCCGTGGCTGTGATTGTGGCCCTTGCCCAACCTGATGGGCTCACAGGGTCCCACTCTGACCTGTCTCCATCCCTGCCATCCTTCTCCATCCAGAACCCATCAGATTTTCCTGGCTTTGGGAGCAGACAGACCAGAGCTGCCAACCATTTGGAAAACTTATAGCTGCCTTCATGCACTGCTGCTTTCTTCTCCCTTCCCAGCTTCAACATTTGAAGGGGCAGAGTGTCTTGGGCTCCTCTTACTCTCTTGAGAGGAAGCCCAGGCATAGAGGGTGAGGGAGAGGAAGAGCATCATCCTCTCCACTCCTGGATCTACTGCTGACTAATAGGCAGGTCATGCATCTTCTCTGGGCTCAGCTTTTCCCATCTATAAAATGGGTGTAATAATACTTACCTACCTCACAGGACTGTTGTGAGGCTTGGCGAGTTTTTGTTTAAAAAATCTTCTTGGCTTAGAAAGGGATCTAGGAGGCCAGGTATTATAATTGGAGAGATTGTTCTAAGTCTGTCCCGTCCTCATCGCTGTGTCCCATCTCTGTAACACGCACACAAACACACTCTCTCTCTTCCCACTGCTCCCCTTTGGGATTATTTTAGTCTTTGTAATGTTAGAAACCCTGGCTCTGATGCTTAAAGCTTCTTGTTCATGGCTTTTGTTGGGTGGTTTTCAATAGAGGAGACTGGGACCGTAAGGGGCACACTTTTGGTTGCCCTAGTGCTTGGGGGGCACTACTGGCATTAGTGAGTAGGGACTAAGAATGCTAACCTTAGTCCCCACAACAAAGACTGTCCTGCCCCAATGCCAGGATTATGTCCATGGAGAAACACTGGAATAGATTTGCAATAGAACGCGTATAGCCAAAGCCATCTTGACCCAAGCAGACCCTCAGTGCATGCATGTCTCCAAGGGTGATCTCCAGGGGCTGGTGAGAGTGCTTCCAGGGCTTGGGGGCTAGAGAGAGCCATTTACAAATGACTCTGGGGAGCCCTGGATGCATGCGGCTGTGCTGACAGTGAAGTCAGTGAGACCATAGACAAAGCCTTTCCCAGCTCCCCATCCTTGACCTCAAAGTAGGACCTCAGCATTCCAGGCCTTGGGTTTCTCCCCATGTAGGAATTGAACAGAAGGCAGCCAGAATGAACCTGTGATGTTAGAGAGATCCTCGGGGTGGGGGGGTGGGTGGTGCTGGTGGTGGTGATGGAGCTCAGACTTTTCACATCTGGCTGGCTGACCAGAGCTGGAGGTGAGGCGAGGGCTGTGAGAGCACGCTCCTGAGATGGTGCCGGGTGAGGGTGTGCATGTGTGCAGTGGGCGTGGGGTGTGCATGTGGAAATGCACACCTATGGAGTGAGTGGGCTGTGCATGGAAGGGTGGATGTATGGAGGTGTGTATAAAGGCTGTGTGTGCCTGAGATGGAGGAGATTCTGCACATTTCAGGAGCTATCTTTCCTGACCTGAGCTATACCTGTTGGGGCACCTAGAGGCTGAGAAAGGATAAGAGACAGAGGGGAAGACCAGCCATGCTTCTGGACTCCATAACTCCATGACTCCATCTCACTGTCACAGACAGCTGCCGTTGGAGTGCTGGGGGGAGGGAGTGCAAGGAGGGGGGACTTCTTAGGAAAATCCTAGAGCTTGCTTCACTTTACTCTGTCCCAGGTGGAGTCCCTGCCCTCCCACCTCCCACTTGATAGGCAGTGCTTTTGACTATCTTATGCATGGTTTCTTCCTCTGGCTTGGATTACAACAATACCCATAGTCAATTTTCCTATATAACTATAGATCAAAACGACGCAGCAATGGGCCTGGGGAGGCCTCAGGTGCGCGGGTGCCTCTGGGAGGTACAGATGAGCACAGACCCAGCACTGACTTGTGTTCAAGCACAGAACGGATGTGATCAGACTGTCTTGCCTTTACAACATGTTTTATTGTTGTAGAATTTTATTTAGCTTTGCCTTGGATGAAATAAAAATTATGTTTAATAGAAATGGTTTGGAATTTCCATTTTTGGCTAATTGGGCCTTGGGTTCCAGTTTTATTACTTGCCGGCTATAAGTGAGACAAGTTTCTTTACTTCTCTGAGCCTCAGTCTCCTTATGTCTGAAACGTTACCTGGCTAGGTGAGATAACACATGTAAAATGTCTGAGCATGTCTGGCATAGTCACAGGCACTCGGGTTGTATTAGTGCTGAGACCTTCTTCAGAGAAGTTGGAAAGGTGGCCCTTTAGTACTGGAATCATTGCCAGGGCCCTCCCTGTACTGATGACCTTGGTCATGATTCTGGTACCACTAAATGTCATCACATCCTCATCCCAAGGCCCCCCCCCGCCCCAGGTTATCATTGGGATCCAAGTGAAATCTGTTTCAAATGAACAAGGGCAACTTTAAAGAGGAAAAGCACAAAACAACTTATTGACTAGAGTATATGAGCACACTGGGCTCTGCTTGGCTGGTCCCTCGAGCTTGCTGTTCCAGGGGATGGGGGAGGGAGGAGGCTTAGGCTTACACCTCAGGAATGACTCTACCCATGCACATTTCATGTTGTCGATCTTAAATTATTTGAAGGTAGATTACCCAAACACGCCTGCCTTCAGAAGAGAGTTTCCAGCTGTGGGGCATAAGGCCAGACTGGGAAGGAATCGGGGAAGATGTATGAGTGTGTGTGTGTCTGCTTATATTCTTGCACTTTGTCATATCACAATTTCTTGCCATGCCATATCCTTCTCTTCAGTGGATTCACCTCAGACTGCATTTCAAAGGTTTCAAACACTAAGTACTCAAAAGATCTTGTTACAAGACTCTTCTTCCTCAATCAAGGACCCCATGAAGGCAGAGGTCCCTGAGATCCTCCATCTCAGCAGATGTCTCTGACAGCACTGCTTTCTCAGCCCTCAGCTATAGTAACTGCTCTGCGCTCCCACCCTGAACGGACTCATCACCTGGATTCCCACGCCGCCACTCACCTGTCTTCAGGTACTGTCTGTTGCCTGGGCCCTCCTGCCACCTTCCCATTCCCACCCTCAAGACCTGTTGGATACGGAGGTTTCCTGGTCCAAGCCTGCACTCATAACGCTCTGGGAATGCTATGCACTGAACTTGCAGTTACTCATGTAAGGATCAGTCCTAAGGCCTGGTTAGGTCCCCGTCATTGCTCTGTTCCATCATCACTTCCTTTCCCCACTCAACAGCCATTATAACTGATAGATGACCAAATGTGTCAGACCAAATTAGGAAGTGGGGCTGTCCCGGGCAAACCTGGACCTAGGGTCACCCTGTTAAGCCCCATGCTGACTCAACCAGGACTAAAATACACGTAAATTAAACGTCCTTAAGTTGAGCTGGTTGCGGGCACACAGACCAGATGGACTTCAGGGTGTCTGTATACTTGAAAGTGAGGGTGAAAGTGTACGTATGTGTGTAGGAAACCTTTCAAAAGGGCCTTAGTGTGGAAGCTGGGAATTATCCCCCGCTCCCCGCCATCCGTGTCAGGAAAGGAGCTGGTCGCACCCTCCTCCTCTGATCACCTCAGAAGCCTCCATCCCTCCCTCCCTAAGCCTGCTTTCGTCCCGCCCTTGCTTCCATAAGGGAGACGTGGGCTTTGCTGACCCCCCAAGGGCCTAAGTCTGCGCTTCTAAAAGAACCGAAGTGATTTCTTTCGAAAGACCCTTTAGGCCTAATTTTCCCTCTTTTCTCCAAAGTTCGAATCCTGTCTTTGGCTGACTCTCCTTCTTCCTCTGCATTCAGCAACCCGCAGACTGGGTCAAATTGACTCGCAATGGAGAACTTCCCTTTCACTCCCCACCTTCACCTTGGGGTTGGAGGCTTCAGAGCAAATGCAGATAGTCAAACAGAAGGGCAATGCCACAGGGCTGGGCTGCTCGGGGCGTAAGGATGGATTTGAGGACCTGTGGGATCTCTTCCGATTTCTCTGCCTCTCAAGACAAGTCTTGTCAGAGAATGAAGCCTTCCCCGGTGGGCAGGGGGGCAGAGGCAGTGTGGTCGAATGGAGAGGGTCTTGGGTTCTGGAATCAGATGGCCTGAGTGGGAACCCTGGGTCCAAGACTTATTGTCTGTGTGACCTTGGGTGAGCATCTAATCTCTGTTTCTCAATTTCCTTAAAAATTTCTGTAAAATGGGGGCTAAGAATACCAATATCCCTCTCATAGCATTTTTGTAAGGATTAAATGAATTAATGTATGTGAAAGCACGTTAAACAGTATTCGAACACAGTTAAGTACAATGTAATATGAGATAGTTTATAGCTAATAGTGTTAGCTATTATTATTATTCATTTAAGAAATATTTGTTGAGTGCCGATTCTGAACTAGGTGCTCTGCTCGATGCTGGTGTCACTAAAATGGGCTAGAATTGGACCCTACTGTCAGGGAGCCTGCAGTCTCTAGTGGGCTGAACCAGAAAACTTTTAACATAATACAAGTTTGCTTCTCACTTGTGGGTCCCATCTAGGTAGCCTGTTCAGGCCACCTTCCACATCTCGCCCAGAGGCCTAGCATCTTACTCTGTGGCTCTGCCCTCTTCGAGGTCCTCAGAGTCCTCTCCATGCAACCGGTGGATGGGGAAGGAGGGAATGAAGTTGATGTGTTGGAAGTTTCATGGGCCAGGCCTGGAAGAGGACCGCAGCATTTGCTCACATGTGCCCTCATGGGAGCCTGGGAAACGTAGTTGCTGGGTGCCCAGGAGAAAAGGAAGTGTGTTTTGGTGAACACAGGGCAATCTGTGAGATGACAGAGGTTCAGGCGGCTGCAAGGGGTTCAGCTGTGGTTGAAGCACAGATGGTGTGGTGGGGAGTGGTGACGAGGAGGCAGGTGGGGAGGGCCCGGACTGTGCAGGGCTTGTAGGCCATGCCAGAAGGTTCACATTTTATTTTGTAGGCAATGGGTAGCCGTTGGAAGGTTTTAGCCGGGGAGAGGCAGGACTGAGTTGGAGAGGACAAGACAGCAGACAGTAAACATTGTGGGGTTGATGTGGCTGCCCAGGTGAGAGATGAAGGCAGAAAGGGGACAGGGAGAAGTGCAGGGTTGAGATAATTTAGGAAGGAGCATGCCACCCCAGGTGGGAGAGTAAATCCATTTCCTGTTGTTACTCCGTCTTTGTCAGAAGGAATTCATGAAAACTTATGTTCACATAAAACCTGTACACAGATGTTTATAGAGGCTTTATTTTGTGCCCAAAACAAGAAACGACGCAAGTGTCCTTCAACTGGTGAGCAGATGGACAGATTGCTGTACATCCTCCATACGGTGGAATGCTCCTCAGTAATAAGAAGTTCCATATACCAATGTGGATGAATCTCAACTGCATTATGCTAAGTGGAAGAATTCAGACTCAAAAGGGTCCCTACCATATAGCTCCATTTGTATGATATCGTGGAAAAAGCAAAACTTTAGAGACAAAAAACAGATCAGCGGTTGCCAGGGGCTACAGGTGGGGGTGAGGAGGCTACAAATGGCAAGGGAGACTTTTTGGGGGTGACGGAGCTGTGGTTGTGTGCTTGTACACATTTGTCAAAATTGGCAGAACTCTACACTAAAAACGATGAATTTTACTGTATGTAAATGACATCTTAAAAAATTACAAAAAAAATTAGATGATGTCACTCTTTTGCTCAGAAGTTTCCTGTTTATCTTACTCATTCCTCACAATTGCCTAGAAGGCCCTAATGTTCTGGCTCCCGTTGCCTCTTTGATATCTTCTTTTTCTAACATTCTCCTTCTGCTGACTCATTCCACTCTAGCCTTACTGTTCTCCTTGCTGTTCCTCCAAACATCAGCCGCCTCGTGTCTCAGGACGTTTGCACAAGCTGTTCTTCTACTAGAATGCCCTTCTTGCAGATATTCACAGGATTCATTCTCCTACTTCAGTCAGGTCTCTGTTCAAATGCCATCTTCTCAGAGAAGATTTCCCTGGCCATCATGTCTACAATAATACCTCCCACCAGCTCAGACACTTTCTCCTTATCCTGCTTTATGTTTTTCAAAGCACTTATCTCTAGTGGACATGTATTTGTTTACTTGTTTATTGCATACCTTCTCTAACTAGGACATAAACTCCATGGGAGCAGGGGCTATGTCTATTCTCTGGCAGGGAATCTAGACTTTCCCCGCTTTCCTTGATGGAGTGAGATCCTTAGAGGCCTGGCTCTCTAGAGATGTGCCTGGCCTGCCCAGAGGGAGGGCAGCCCTTTGGGGCCAAAAGGGACTGTGAAGTCAGCTGTCTGGGCCCTTGGCCTTGCAAGGCAGAGCATCTTTAGACGGCTTTCAGGTGGGCCATGGGAGGAACAGGATCCTGGGCCCCAGCCTCCTAAAATGTGGTCTGCAAACCAGCAGCATGAGCATCACCAGAGAGCTTGTTAGGAATGCAGAATTTCAGGCCCCACCCCAAATCTGTTGAATCAGAATTTGCATTGTAACAAGTTTTCCAGGTGATTTCTGTGCAAGTTTGAGAAGAACTCATCTAAAACTACAGGTGTGGGCCTCTGGCCCAAACCTAGTTCTCCCACTGGGCACTGCCTGCAGGAGGGTTAGAAAGCAGGGGTTGTCCTGCCCATTGCTCTCCTCTCCTTTTGGCTGTAAAAGCGCCCTTAGCAGTGGATGTGGAGGCCTCTCAGAGCAGGCGAGGGAGACCCCAACTCTGTATGTGATGATGAAGGTGAATACTGATCGAATTCCTAGAGTTACTAGTCACTTTCATACAACACATTTAAGTCTCCTTACACCCCTGGAAGGCGGGTATAATTGTCCTCATTTTACCCATGGTAAAATCAAAACATTGAGAAGTTACAAAAAAGCCCCCAAAGACACGTAACTATTAGGCAGCAGAACTAGAATTTAAACCCAGTGCAGTTTTTAAAACAAACAAGCAGACAACCATTTGTGGATGTTTGTCCGTAATAATAACAGTAATGGTCATCACTCACGTACACCGGGTGCTTGCTAGACCAGGCCATTCTCCGAGTACTTTGCATGTGTGAAGTCATTTAACCCTCACGGCAACCTGAGGAGAGAAGAGCCATTATTATTAGTCCCATTTTACAGATGAGGAAGTGGAGATACAGAAATGGTAAGTATTTGTATAGAAAAGAATCTGGGAAGACACACATCCACCTGAGATCAGTGGTTGCCTCTGAGGAGGGTGCTCAGGATTGGGCTGGGAATGGAAGGGGGCGTTAACTCTCTACTTTAGACCTTCAGCATTGTTTGAATTTTTATAGCTATGGAATACATTTTTAACACACACACACCTACAAACACACACACTCAGAATTTGGAGTCCAGGTGTGCCCGCCTCTAAAGCCCAGATCCTTTTCTGTCTCTACAAGGTCACCCCACATCTCTCCTTTCAACTTCCCGTTCTGTCCCTCTCCCTCACACGGCTCTCTGCACACAGGGCTTCCTCCTTCTCTGCTCCTGTGTACTTGCTGTCCCCGCTAGCTAGAACCTCCTCCTGGAATGGGTATACCTACTCAGACTTTGGCTCTATTTCAGATGTCACTTTCCCATCCATTTGCACACACCTGTGTTACAGTGCTCCCTACTTCATAATAAAATTCTTCCAAGCCGGCCGTGATGGCCTAGTGGTTAAAGTTCACCGCTCACCGCTTCGGCGACCTGGGTTCGTTTCCTGGTTGTGGAACCACACCACCCGTCTGTCAGTTGCCATGCTGTGGCAGCGGCTCACATAGAAGAACTAGAAGGACTTACAACTAGGATACACAACCATGTACTGGGGCTTTGGGGAAGCAAAAAAAAAAAAAAAAAAGAGGAAGATTGGCAACAGATGTTAGCTCAGGGGGAAACTTTTCCTGCAAAAAACACCCCCAAACCAGAAATAAATAAATAAATAGAGGCATTTTCATTACTCCTAGACTACAAGTAAATAAATAAATAAAAATAAATAAAATAAAATTCTCCCCTAGCTCCCCCACCACACGAAAGGGCTGCGGCCGCATCCTCTTTACCTCCCCCTCTGCACCTCTCCCAGTACCTGGCCCAAGTTCGCACTCTGGTCCTGTAATCCTTGCATTTGGGTGAGGACCTTTTCATGGAGATAGCTCTGGACTGGGAGCTGGGAGAGCCAGGCCCATGCTCTGGCTTTGGGCTCGTCTCTCTGGGATGCAGCTCCTGTCTTTCCTTATGGAAAGGAGGATCTTCTCTACCCACCAACCTCCTTTCCACACTCTCCCTTCCAGGGATGGCAAGGGTCTGCTATGAGAGTCTCTGTGTCAGTCACAGTACAGCTTCCTGGTTCCCTCTTAGACTCCCTGGTAGAAGCATTTATCTGAGTGTAGAATGCAAAGGGAGGCCCAGCTCTGCACAAGTCCAGATCCAGAAAGAGCACAAGCACTTCAAGGTTAGATGCTGAAAGTTACCCTAAAACATTCCATGAATATATATACACATAATATATATGTGAATATGAATATATATGCCTGTATTATGTATATAATATATATTTTCATTGTCATTCTATTTTAAGTAAATTTTTCTTTATAATTTTTTCTTGAGTTATTTAGAAGTGTTTTCAACAACATGTATGTACTTGATATTTTAAAAATTATTGTTTGCTATTGCCTTATAACTTAACATTACAATCAGAGAGCTTAATCTGTTTGATAGTCTGAGCCCAGGTTTCTTAGAAAACTTGTTTTCTAAGTTAAGCTTATAACTTAACGCTTTGTTACGATATTAAATCCTTGGGAAGCAAGAGTAAGGACGAGAGGGGTATGAGGCAGGAAAAGAGAGAATCCAAACACAAGGTGATGGGTCACTGAGCTGACCACAGCCCCATAAGCAACGCAGCTTGTTGCTGAATCACAAGGACTATCTCTGGGGAACAAGGGCTTCTCTGCATAGTTCCATCTGGGGAAGAAAGATGAGTAATTTATCTGTTGGCTCCTTTCTGTCTCCTGTCTTCCATTATTCAACATTTGTCCCATAGATGACAATTTCCATGTTTTATTACTCAGCCTTTCCAGGCAGCCCTGGGGAAGCCGGAGCTCTATGGGTGCAGTGTGTTGGCTCTGGGTGCTGAAGCTACCGTGGCTCCCACCATGGTGGGTGCAACGAGGACCACCCAAGCCAAAGCCCGGCCCTGGCCCTAGTGGAGGTGGAGACCACGTGATGTTAGGAGAAGAGGCGATGGCTTTTCCCGGGGCTTTAGAACCAGGGGAATGAAAGGGGCCAGAGCTCGGTCCACTCAAGGCAGGAAGCCAGGCCAGTGACTACAGTCTAGAGGTGGGAGCATGGGGGATGCAGGCAAGGCTGAGCGGAAATTGATGGGAGCACAAAACTGGGGCTGGTGGGTCTCTATACTATTTTTGAAATAGGTTGAGACTTACTGTATGGACTAGTATGTAGTCACTTCCTCACAAATGTGCTTGAGAAGGATGTTTATTTTCTAAGTGTTGAGTGCAAGATTCTAATAGGTCTATTAATCAAGCATGCTAATCATATTGCTTAATCTTCTATACTTTACTAATATTTTACCTGCTTGACCTATCAATAATTGAGAGAAGTATGCTGAAATCTTCCTCTATGATGGTGGATTTATCAATTTCTCCTTATAGTTCTATCAGTGTGTAAGGCTATTTTATATTGTGTTTATGTATGTTTAAAAAAACTATTTACTCAGAAAAATTTCAATATACAGAAAAGTAGAAAAACTAGAAACACCTATCACCTAGATTTCACATTTGTTGACATTTTGCAATATTTGCTTCACTGTTTTTTTTCCTGACGTAAGTTACAACTTTGTGTCATTTTACCCCAAATACTTCTCTATGCATCTGTAAAAATTAAGGATATTTTCCTGAAGTATAATATCATAATGAAGTTAACAATTCCTTATTATCATCCAATACCCAGTTCATATTTGTGTTTCCCCAATTACCCGTTTGCCCAAATATCTTCTGCTGCTAATTTGTTCAATTCAGAATGCAATCAAGGTCCACATTGTGCATTTGGTTGTTATGTCTCTTAAGAGTCTTTCATGACATTGACTCATTGAAGAGATTTGGTCACTTGTGTGATAAATGTCCTACCTTCTGGATTTGTCTGTTAGCTTCCAAGTGGTGTCATTTAACTTTTTCCCCAAATTCTTGTATTTCCTATAAACTGGAAATTAGATGTAAAGGTTTAGGTTAAGCATTTTGATAAGATGCCTTTAGGTGATGCAACATGAGGTGTGCTTCATATTCATATTGGGAAGCACATGATATCTGGTCAGTCCACTGTTAGTGGGTATGGTGATGACAGCCTGATCCCTTGATTTTAAAGTTAGGTTTCCCTCTTGAGATTAGCAAGGAATCTGTGGGGATGATACTTGGATATTTGCATTATGCAAATATACATTTCTCCATCAACCTTTCACTTAATGGTTTTAGCATCCACTGATGATCCTTGCCTGAGTCAATTATTTCATTAGAAGTCGTGAACAGTTATTTTATATCATTCATCTATATCCATTAGCTACATTTTTCTGTAAAGAAGAGCTTTCTTTCATCACCTTGAGCCATCTTGTTACCTGGAAGTATTTCTACGGCAAAGCAGAATAATGTTTAATTTTTTTTCTCTTTAAATACCATTTCAGATCAAGGCCTTGGTGTGATAACCAACTCCAGTGGTGACAAAGTGTTTGTGTTTTTTTCTTTTCTTTTTTCTTCTTTTTGTTTACAAGTTTCAACTTACTATATCTTTCTGGCGAATTGAACATTTTTAGGATTATGTGGTGACTCTCTTTATCCTAGAGTCAGTTTTGTCTTTTTGTTCTAAGTCTCTATTTAAAAAAATTATTATATAGCTTCCTTAGCTTAAATTTGGTTAAGTGCTTGCTTTCTATATGTTTTTTCATCTTTTTAGTTTTAATGGTACTGTAACCTAATGTTTTGGGTGTATCTCTTACAAATAACATGTAGCTGGATTTTACATTTTTATCCAATTTGACTATCACAATGTATTAGTTGGAGAGTTTAATGTTTATTGTGACTATTGATACTTTTGTTTTTAGCATCCTATTTCACATATTCTATTTGTTCCATTTCTCTATGCTTTCTCTTCTCTTAGCTCTCCTTCTCCTTCTTTTGAGATTGTTTGATATTTATTGGTTTTTCCTTAATCTATGTCTTGTTTTCATTGCTTTGGAAGTTAAACACCTTATTTCCATTCTTTTGGTGGTTACTCTTTTGACTGCTTAGAATCTAGTACACACACTTTTTGTAACATAGCTTTACTTATTTATCTTGCTAGGTTTTAAGAAGGCGAGGTGCTTCTCCATTTGCTTAGTTCTCTTCACTCAATAGCCTGATGGCTGATATCAGGGTCTCCTTTGCTGCCCCTTTCCCAGAATGTTTTAATGACAGTGGTTCAGGCACAGGATGTGTGCTCATTGACACCCAGCGGCTTTCTCACCTGGAGATGAAAACATGCTGATCTGAAGATGAAAACATCAATACTGGAGGATAGAGCTGGGTTATGAGATGTTCAGCAGGAGGGACTTTTCATGGTCACAGAGGATAAATGATACCTTTAATCGATGTTTACACCCCACTCTTGAACAATTTAAGAACTTTAGAATATTTTAACTCCAAGTATCCCCTCCTGACTTACATGCTCTTGTTATCCTGTATTTTACTTAGGCTTTTAAAAATTAACCCACAAGATAGATCTTATTATTATTTTATCCTCCTCTTTTTTTTTTTTTTTTGCTGAGGAAGACTGGCCCTGGGCTAACATCTGTGCCCATCTTCCTCCACTTTATATGGGATGCCACCACAGCATGGCTTGCCAAGCAGTGTGTTGGTGCGTGCCTGGGATCCGAACCTGCGAACCCTGGGCTGCCGCAGTGGAGTGCATGTACTTAACCACTTGCGCCACCGGGCTGGTCCCTCAGTTTTTTATTTTAATACTTACAAGTTTTATTTCTAAGAGCTCCATATGGTTGGTCTTCACATCTGCCTGTCATTTTTGCTTGATTATTAAAATATCCATCTTTTTTTAAACAGAAAACAAGTGTTGGTAAGGATGTAAAGAAATTGGAACCCTTGTTCACTGTTTATGGGAATGTAAAATGATGGAGCCATTATGAAAAACAATAAAATATTAAAATAAAATTACCATATGACCCAGCAATTCCACTTCTGGGTGTGTACCCAAAAGAATTGAAAGCAGGGTCTTGAAGAGATATTTGTACACCCACGTTCACAGCGGTGTTATTCACAATAGCCAACATGTGGAAGCAACTGAAATGTCCATTGACAGATGAATGGACAAACAAAATGGGGTATAAACAATGGAATATCGTCATCCTTAAAAGGAAAGGAAATTCTGACACTTGCTATGACATGGGTGAACCTTGAAGACACTATACTAAGTGAAATAAGCCAGTTACAAAAAGGCAAATACTGTATGATTTCACTTATATAAGGTACCTAGAGTAGTCAAATTCATAGAGACAGGAAGTAGAATGGGGGCTGCCAGAGGCTGGGGGGAGGGGGAGAAAAGAGAGGTTATTGTTTAATGGGTACAAGCGTGCCATTTTGGCAAGGTGAAAACAATTCTGGAGATGAATGGTGGTGATGGTTGCACAACAAAGTGAATGTACTTAATACCACTAAACTGTACACTTTAAAATGGTTAAAATGGTAAATTCTATGTTATGTGTATTTTACCACAATTAAAAACAATTTTAAAATGTGGAAAAAATATCCATTTTTAATTTATTTAAAGATTTCATAAATCATTACCATATTGGAGGCCTGTAGTGTGGTAGTTTATAGCATGAACTCTGGAGTCAGAATGCTTATGTTCAGCTTATCAGTATGTGACCTCAGGCAAGGTACTTAACCTCATTGTGCCTAGTTTTTTAATCCATAAGATGGGGATAAAAACAGTACCTATGTCATAGGTTTGTGTGAGCATTAAATGAATCAGTACACAATGAAGCATTTAGAATAGTGTCTGGCACATAGAAACACTCTATTAGTTCTTATTGTAATTATCTGATAGTTCTAACATCTGAAGTCCTGGGAGTTTTATTTGCTGTTTTGATGATTTCCATTCATGTACACCCACGCTGCCCCATGGTTTTTTCTTTTTATAAAATTGGCTGATCTTTGAGTGTGAGCTCAATTTGGAGGATCTTTGTCAGGGAATCCTGATGCTCTGAATTCAGGATGTTTTACTCCTCCAATAGATCTGCCACCTGGGACCACATTTGCCCCCTTCAGTTGTCTCTGCTTCATGTGGGAGCCCCAGGTTCAGCTCCCTCCCTGCAGTGAGTCTAGGTTTAGTTCTGATCTCAGCCTTCATGTAGGTCTTTGTCCCTAGGGCAACTCAAGACTTTAGTTAGCCGTTGCTCCCAGATCTTCACCTTAGTTTCAGCTTATGATTCTAATGCTTTTGTTTTATTTATTTATTTATTTGCCTTTGAGGATTTCTGTTATTTCCTAAGAACCTAGTAAGACATTAACAAGTATATTTTGTCTGGGATCTGACTCAACTACAGCAAGAGGGTCCTCAGAATACCTGGGCCTCCATACAGTGGCCAGGGAAGTCCACAAGGCTTAATTCTCTGATCATTTTGAGTGCAGGAACTTATTCATGCTTACATCCCCAGAACCCAGCTTGAAGATCACTTCATACTTGGCAGGTGATAAATGGCTTTTTTTTTTTTTTTTTAAATAAATGAAAGAAACTACACCCAAGGCTCTCTAGGTAGAAGTTAGGATTTAGAGGTGCAATATCTCCGGCCACTTGGGGAGCGCCATGATGTGTCAGCCTTGAGTGCCCGGATCATCTTCCTCCCAAGCCATAGGTTATCCCGGGCCCATAGCTGATAGCACAGGCAGGGAGGAAGGGGGAGGAGGGAATGGGAGAAGGCCCTGTGTGGGAAGGAGACTTGCTCGCCCTGCTTTCCCCAGTCTGCAGCTCACTGTTGCCCCACTCAGCAGCTCTAGTCTCCATGTCTCCTTTTTCTGTTTCCTCGACTTTGAGAATCAATTGTCTCCCTAGGACCTTTTCCTACCCAGGCCAAAGAATAAAGTTCAATAGTCATAGCTCAGTTCTTATCAAGCAGCCCAGTCAGCCTATGTCAAGACTTCATGTACCTGTTTAATAACAGTGATCAAAGAGGTAACAATAACGACAGTAAGTAACAGTAGTTGCGCCAACACCAGGACAGTGCATTTTACATTACAGCTGGTTTCTTGCTTGAGTAGGCTTGGGGATGGGTGGAGAAGGAGAGGGCTGGCTCAAACACTTTCCTCCCTCTACTCCAGCCCTTGGTCGTCTGGGCTTTCACCAAAGAGTCTACTTCCATTCAGCAGAGAGGGAGAGTTCCTTCTTGGCTTAGCAATGCCTTCTGAGACCTTGGTCCAGAGTCTGGCCTATTCAGTGGGCTACGTCTCTCTCCTTGAGATGCTGGCAGCACTGGGGGTGGCTGAGCTGAGGCCGTTGACTTTGTCCTGGGTGCCTGTGGGCTGTGGTGTCTCTTATAGGAATGGAGGCCCTTTGCTGCGCCAAGCAATGCTGAGCTGTGGGGCAGAGAGGTGTGCCCAAAGGGGCTCTTGCTGTGTCTGACTTCTGGGGGATCCCCAGGTGGGCAAGACAGTGAGGAAGCAGTTTCCTGCACTGCAGAAGGGCAGCAGCATCATGGCTCAGACTGGAATAAGAGACCAACAAAAAGAGAGTCAGATGATTTGAAACTGGACAAAGTGGTGACATGTGCAAAATTCATCTTCCTTTTCTGAAGCTCTTTGCTCCTCTCTCTACCCTCTAGGGAAGTCTCATAAACCTTTCCACCCTCCTTCTTATCAGAGTCTGTTCTCTGGAAAGCAGCTGGTAGTCTCATTCTGCCAGAGAACAGAGAATGGTAAAGCTGGGTATGTTCCATTCCCTAAGGAATTTGCATTTAATGAGAATCTCTGATCTAAGGAATTTCACCTCTCAATGGTGGAATCCCAGGCTGTCACTTACTGGTAGAGAAAATTATTTGGGATGTAAAGGGTTGTCTCAGAGCCATTTAAATCAAACCTAGGGATGATTTGGTCCCCTCAGGGTAGAGGAAGGGAGGGAGGGCACAACAGGTAGGGCAAACATGCTCACCTTCCGGACACTGTAGATCCAGTTGAGAAAGGCTGTGACCCTGGTGTATACTCCCGGGGTACCTGGGCCCCCACAGCCATGGCCCCAGCTCACGATGCCCACCACTTGCCACTGGTCAGAGTGATACATCAGGGGCCCACCACTGTCACCCTGTGAGAGGCCAGAACAGGGGTTGCTGGAGAGGGCAGGCAGGGGTGGAGTGGAGGGGTGGGCTTCTCTTTCCTCCTCTCCCTGCACTGGCCCATCTGTTCTGTGCTCCTCCAGCGCTCTCTGCTGGTCCGCCCTCACCCCCTCTGCTCATGGTGTTCCTGCAGCTTGGAATGCCCTTGCCTTTGGGGGCAAAAAGGTTCTGTCTGTGGTGAAGTAAGTTGTGGGCATGCTGACAGCCCTCTCTTGGAGATCCACAACTCACACTAGCAAATTGAAGGCTCTAAGGAGTTCTGTATGAAGGAAGCCTGGTGATCTCTGTTTAACCTAGTACTTCCCAAATTTATTTAACCACTTGTGGAATGCCTACTTCGTGCTAGGTACTGTTCTAGACAATTGCGATCAATGAAAAGAACCAAGATCCCTGCCCTCAAGGAACTAAGAATCAAATGGAGGAGAGAGAGAGAGGGAGAGAGAAAGGGAGAATAAACAAGCAAAGAAGACAGACAAGAAAATGTCAGATAGTGATAAGTGCACTTGTTTGGTGCCCTTCTTACCAGCTCTTGTAGTCCTCGAGACTTCTTCCCTCACAACTCAATAACACCATAGCCTAACTGCCTGTTTATGCATCGCCCCCCCCCCCACCACCACTGTGAGCTCCCTGAGGGAAGACACTGTCCCAAAAGCCCAGCATTTACCTGGCATTCCAGAGATGACTGACAGATTCCTCTTGAGAGCAGGAATTGAGTGACAGAGAATGGGGGCAGGAGTAGGGTTGGGGGTTTTAATGAGAATGGCTCAGAAGATCCTCTGGGGGGTGGGAGAAGTGAGAAGGTATTCAGGGATTGGTCAGCAGGGATGGGGTGAGAGGACCTTGCACCAGGACTCATCCAGCATTAGATGGGTTTTCTCTAGTGTAGTTGAGAAGCTTGAGGACAGTTACAGAGAAAACAGACGTGGGGTTCTTGCCCTCAAGGGGTTCATACTCCTATAGATGATGGGACCGAGGGGTGGGTGGGGAGGGTAACATCATCTCTGTGAAATATACATTTGACATCTTTCTGCTTGTCTTCATCCATCCATCCAGCCATCCATCCATCCAGCCATCCATCCACCCACTCTTATATCTTTATCTGACTATAATCCTTCCTTCCCTCCGTCTCTCCCTTCCTCTCTTCACCACATTGAATGCCCACCAAATGCAAGACTTCATGTGGGGCATTCAGTCTTTGGACTTTCATCTCTCTCTAGGACCTACATCCCTCTCCATAGCATTCCCTCACGATCCTTGGAGGCCCCACCTGGCAGGTGTCCACGCCGCCCTCCAGGACGCCTGCACACAGCATCTTCTCGGTAACCTCCCCCTGGTACGCATCCTCTGCGTTGCATCGAGCGCTGTCAATGACCTGGACTGACGCCTGCAGCAGTGTGTCAGACATCTTCCCTGAGAGGTTGAAAACACACTCACATTCCCATTCCTGCCTTCTACCCCCAGCCCAGGATAATTCTCTGGGTTGCCAGGCACCTTGGTGCTTGAACCTCCAGGATGGGTTTTTCTGAAGGATGGTCCTCCTTCCCATCACCTCCGAGAGCTGTTCCCTCGGCCCTGTAATCCTGAGCCCAGGACTTACCTCCATCCTGCTCCGTAAAGCCCCATCCGATGACCCATAGTGGGGTGGCTGGAGGGAGCTTCTCATCAGAGAAGGGCAGGCAGATGGGCCTGACTGTGCCTGCCAGAAGCAGAGAGGAAGAGGAGGCTCAAGGCTCAGGAGAGTCTGGTGGCTAAGCCTTCGGAAAGGGTTGACACCAGGATTTCTATAACACATGTTCCATGGGATATTAATAGAAATGGCATGAGAAAAAGGGTTCTATGGTCAAATAAGTTTAGAAAATGTGAGTTAAACATAATAAAACAAATTATTTTAAAAACTTTTAAAAACTTTTCATATCTTTAGTATACTAATGTGATCCAAGAAGAGAGTTAGAGTATAAAAATGTTTCCCAAACTTATGTGAGAATAGAATCCTCTTTTCCCCAAGGAACCAGAGTCTTGTGGAACCAACAGTTGGAAATACTGATCTAAATACTACCCAACATAAGCACGAGTCATCTGACAGAGTTGTTCAAAGAGTCTATGGGTTGCCTCAGCAGTAATGAGTTCCCTGCCCCTGGAGGAGGTCGAACAGGCATAATGTCCCCTTGGCAGGGATCTTGTGGGGGCTCTTGCCATTGGTTGAGGGTGGACGATGGACTAGATGATCTTTTAGGTCCCTCACAACTCCAAGACTGGATGAATCTATGATCCTCACTTGTGGTGCTCCCCATGGAAAAAAGCAGACCTCAGAAGAATCTCTAGTGGGGGATGGGGTATCAGCTGACAGCTCAAGGAGCCTTCATGGCTTCGGTGATTTTAGGCTGATATGTTTGCTGGAAACAAATGGGCAACTGAAGTCTTGAGAGGAGAATTGATGAGCCCAAGGCAACCTAGTGAGCTAGTGGCAGATGGAGTGTAACCTGACCTCAGGGGCTGTGTTCCCAGGTGCCACCTCTCACCTGAGAACGTGAGTGGGAACTGCAGCTTCACGAGGGCAATGTCCTTCTCTTTGGGGTATGTGGTGTTGTGCTCAATGATGAAGATCTTGGCCACAGGCAGGGATGGGAAGTTGCCCAATTTGTCTGAGCCGGCTCTCACCTTCCAGTTGGACACATCGAGATGCTTCCTGGGGCAGAGACAGCAGGGTTCAGGCCTGAGCCAAGTATGGGGAGGCTTTGCCAAAGGCTGGGTCCCCAAGGCCCTGGGGATTGGGGTGCTGGATGACCCTGCCTTAGGAGGTAATGACGGTGGGAGCTGGTGTGGTGGAGAAGGAGCAGTCTGAGGAATCACGTACCACAGGCCAAATTCTAAAAGGGGATTTGATCCTTTTTCCCCAGTGAAACCTGCCCAAGGAAACTTCTAACTGGAGGGCTGAGGAAGGGGCAGCTCCTAATGTCTGAGCTCTGGGGCCCTGGCACTCCCTCCTCCAATGCTTTCTTTGTCTGTGCTACTCATGTGGTCCTTGTATTGTGGGCAGTTACGTATTGTGCTTGTCTTTCTTCCTCCTGACACCAGACACAGCTTAGTGTGCATGGGTGGTTTTCCAGGAAAGGATTTATAGCTATTGTCAGATTCTCAAAAAAGGTTAAGAATCACTGGCTTAGACTGTGAGTTCCTCTAAGGTAGTGACGGGTTCTAATGCATGTAGGCACAAAATATGGTGCTTGGTACCTAGTAGGCACTCATTAGATATTGAATGAATGGATGAATGAAAGTGGTCCTTCTCTAGAGGGAAGGCCTATAAGGGAATCTCTGTTTTTTTTTTTTTCTGAGGAAGAGTCACCCTGAGCTAACGTCTGTTGCCAATCTTTCTCTTTTTTTTCACTTGAGGAAGATTAGCCCTGAGCTAACATCTGTGCCAACCTTCCTCTATTTTGTATGTAGGTTGCCACCTCAGCATGGCTGACAAGTGGTGTAGGTCTGCACCTGGGATCTCAACCCATGAACCTGGGCTGCTGAAGTGGAGTGCACTGAACTTTAACCACTAGGCCACAGGGCTGGCCCCTCTACTTTTCAAAAATAAGTTTCTGGACACAGTGAGGGAGTGGCAGTGAGTCTAGACCTTGGAACCACTTCTTAGAAGACTGGCAAATATGGAGAGAGTTCTCGGGACTCCAGGCAGCTGGGAAGAGTGAATGATATGGGAGTGGAGTGAGGACACTGGGTATTTGATGTCTTTCCACCTGGAAGAGGTCAAGCTTGGTGACCACCACTCTGCTCAGACCCCAATGCCTAACAAAGGATATCACATCCAGTGTCTCATTGGGGTGGCCACACCCGGGCACATGGTCTTTAGAGGGACAGTGAAGAGGGTGAAGACATCAGAACACAAGTCGGGAGACAGGGGACCCAGGCACTCCGGCCCCTCCATGGCTTTGACCCCCCAGTCTGGACCTCACCTGAAGCAGTGGGCTGCCGTGAGGATCCAGTGGGGGTCCAGGATGCTCCCTCCACAGATGTGTTGTTTGTTGTACTGGATGCTGACCTGCCAAGGCCAAGAATCCACAGAGGCCTTCTCCCCGCCCACCACCCGGGGGGCCTTCAGGCTCTCTCCACAGGCTGGAGTCAGTAGGAAGGAGGGAGAAAGCAGGAGTCAGGCTCTTGGGAGATGGGGCTGCCTCCCCTTAGAGCCCAAAGTCCATGCTGAGCAGGCTCCTTATGACTGGGACCCAGGTGGGTGAGGAGGACCAGGCCAATTTCGAATTATTCATGGGGACCTATTGAGTGTCTCAGACCACAGGCTTTCCCCCAATCTCTCTGTCCTTTTTTCAGCTTTGCATGTGTTTAGGAGTTTATACTGTGAACATGGGCGTGCCCATTGTGCTGGGAATTCATGAACTTCAAACAAACCAACGACGCAGAATTATGAAAGTCCTGCCCGGGTGGATCGTCCTCAGTCACTCCTGCTGAGTAACAGTAAACAGACGCCCACAGGCTGCTTTGGGAGCCGGAAGTGGGAAGAGAGTTCCAGAAACTGGATGTTCCCATACTAAACACCTTTCTCCAAGTTGCTTCCCCCCTGCTGAGTGAGTCTCCCAAGTGGACATCCTGTTCTCTCTTTCACACCCCACTGTCCCGGCTTTCATATCTGACCCTGGAACCCCTGTAAAAACCTTCAGTTCCATCTCCCCGCCCTGTTCTCAGCCTCTCCAATCCTTCTGGCAGTCACTGCCACAGTGCTGGAGGGGGAAAGGCTACCACCCTTCCTGGGCCTATGCTAGCCATCTAATTCCAGACACTATCTAATTCCAAGCGCTGCTTTCTACATCAGCTCACTCACTCACTCAAAGCCCCATAGCATCTCTCTTTGTCTGTAGGGTAGAGTTTAAACTCCTCCTCCTGGCGGCCTCCTGCTGTCCTTATATAAAGTTTCTGTCTAGCCAAATCGATCTGCTGGTAGCTCCCTAAAAAGCCATTCTGTTTTTGCTCAAGGAAGCCCCCATCCCTGAGATGCTGTCTCTTCTCCTGTTTCTCTAAATCATTGATTCATTCAGCAAATTTGTATTGAGTGCCTACTGTGTTCAGGGATGCCGGGAAGAGAGTGGTGGACAAGACAGAAAGACAGACTGGTCCCTCCCATCCTGGGGCCTACAGTTCCTTCTTCAGTGTTTAGCCTGGGCATCACGTCTGGGCAACCCAATCCCTGGGGATTTTCCTCTCTTGGAATTTCCATAGCCTGTCCTGGGTGTCAGCCAGCATTCACTGTTGTTGTGGTTTGGTCTTATCGTCTCAGTGAGATTGAAGGCTCCTCAAGGGAGGGTCTGTGGCTTAAGCCTCTCTGTGACTTCAGTGGTATTCACTGCAGCACATCAGATGATGTGACCATTTGTTGACTAGCCACTGTGTGTCAGCCCCACACACTAGGTATTACGGGGGTCACATGATAATTACTAAAAGTCTTAATATCCAACAGGGAAGCATATATACTGCTAAACTGAAGGAGTGATGGTGACCTTCTTCTTCTCAGGCTTTCCAGCTTCTGACCTTCCTTCCAGGCTCTGCTCAGTTCTTCTCCCATGAGGCTGGTGGGATGAGCTGGGCCACAGTACTTGTTTGCTCTTCTGACCTTCTCTGTTAGAGCTACAGTGTCCTCAGGATCCTTGCTGGGTAGTTGGACTGAAGGGCTTCTTGGGAAGATGAACCTCAGAGAGGTCAGGTGAATTTTCTACTTCCAACCAGTACCTGACAGTGCTAGACACATTCTAACTGTTCAATGAATCTTTGCTAAACTGAATGTTGGATAACTGAGCTGGTTGTGACAAAGGAGGTTATGTTGGCCCTGACCTGGGGTGGGAGGGGGTGGAGGCCCAGTCCTGCCCTTTCCAGTTTTCCTACTCTCTCTCCCAAGTCTCCACTCAGATTGTGGGGTTGTGAGCTGATAGTAGGTGGGAGTTCTCAACGTCAACCACTTGAAGGAGCATTGACTTACAAGCCCAGGGCCCAAAGAATAAGGTTGGGCCAAAACGGAGTGAAACTTGGAGTCTGAGAGATTTAAGAATGTGGGTGAAGGCCTTCCTCTTTTCTCATTGCTGGCCCAGGACCCAAACCCTCAGAGATGGGGTGTACTCACCAAGGCAGTGCAAGGAAACCAGGGAGCCTGAGAGACAGGGTCTGGAAGGGAGACACAGGGGCCCTGTGGCTGGGAGGCAGGGACTCAGGTCTTCTGGTACTATTGATTCAAGTTCCCTCCCAACACCTGGGAAATCTAGAACCTGTGTAGTGGGGACTGTGTATAAACTGCATTACCACTCAGTTCAGTTTGATTCAATTCGATTGGCTTCAACACCCCCACTGATAAGCAGGCACTATGCGCTGGGCCCTGCCTGAGTCAGAGCCCAACCTGGGCTCTTGGCAGCCTGAGATGGAAGAGGGCACCTAGAACAGTGTCTGCTGCACTGCAGGCTTTCCAAACAGAAGAACAGGGTTTCCATGGAATTCTGAGCAAACAATCATTCTGCTCCCATCCCCGTCCTTATCAAGATTTATTTTTTGATGAATAAGCAGCCCTCAGCAACATCCCTGAATGCTAAGAAGCCAGCATCCTCTTTGAGCCACTCTGCTGCAAGGTGACAGTTTCATTTAGATGCTGTTCTCTAATGCAGGGTGGTGAGGCATAGGAACAGGCCATTGACAAGGGCCATGCACTCTCTTCCCTGGAGAGCTGGGAATGTGCAGAGGCCTTACTCTGGCCTGGATGAGTGGCAGGGAAGGACAAAGTGGCCTTTGGAATCTTGCCTAGAGGGCTTAATAAGGCACGTAAGGCAGTAAGAAAAAAATTTGGTTTTACCATTCAACTGATGAAAAGGCCACCAAACCGTGGACAGCACACTTGGTCCTGATGTCCATTGTAATAAAAAAAGAGTCAAGACAGAAAGTCTCTCAGAAATGAGATTCTCTAGCTCTTGGTATGTAATGCTCTGCCTAGCTAGGAGTTCTTCCTGTTGTCTGCCTTACATTCCTCTTGTGTAGATGTTTGTTCAGGGTGGGCTGGCTGCAGCCCTGATGGCAGCCTCCACATGTAGCCTTCTGTGAGCCAGAAGGTGTCCTCTCACTTACCCACTTGAGTTTCGCACCTGAAGCTCCTGGCTGTTCTCCATGATTTCAACAACATCCAGATCTTGGTTTGGGCCAATCTCCACAGCTCTGAAGGTGGGTTTGCTGCTTATATTGGGAGGAAGAGAGAGAGAGATGTGAGCTGGGGCAGGAGTTTAGGACAAGATGGTGGGACTAGCCCCCCTCTCTCAGGACAGAAATGTTAGGGATACCCTTTCCTAGCTCCCAGCTCTGTCCCTATTTCAAATGCCCCAGCAGTTCCTTCTGGTTCACAGCGAGGGGAACAAGGAGGCGAAGGAGCCCTGGTTAGCTCCCCCTTCCATTTTGGAGGGAACTGGAATATGGATATTTGCTTCTCTAGACAAGGCATCTGGTCTGAATTTGGCAGTGGGGGTATATTTATGGTCCCCTAGGAGACAGGACAGGACCAGATCAGTCTTCCCACGAGTCCAGAACAAATATTTCTTTCACTTGGACCACCCTCTTTCTTTCTCTCTGCTAATTGATGTTTGTCTTCTTTCAAACCTTGGGTTTAAGTCTTCCCTCTTCCAAGAAGGCTTCCCTGATTAATCCCATCCTTCTGATTGTTCCTTTACTGAATCTGCCTCTTTCCCATCTCTCCCATCCTTTCGCAAGCAGTCATGCTAAGACAAGCTCTGTATGCAGGGCTCAGGTTGACCCGAGGCACTGGCTGACCGGCACATTCTCACATTCTCCGCCGGGAATCTGGCACTATCTGGTGGACCCAGGCCCTGCACGTGGAGGACTGGAGTCTAGCAGTGCTGAGTCTTGTGTTAAGAGCCCTCAAGACTGAGCTTCTTGTCCTGGCTCCAACACTATCTTGATGTGTAACCTTGGCAGGTCATACTCCTTCTCTGGGGCTCTCTGAGGCTCGGTTTCCCCCCTCTATAAATGATGGATGGACCAGATGATCTCTAGAGACCCTCCCACCTTGAACTATGTATGGTTTTGTGGTCCTGGGACAAGAAGGGCCTCCCATCCCGGTGGAGGAAGGAAGTAGAGAAATCTGAGACTCAGAAGGAGGGACAGTGGCAGAAACTGACAGGCCCAGGAAAGTTCACCTCGGTTCACCGATTACATGCTGATGAGTGTTTCTCACCAGCTTTGATTTCAGAGAGCTCAAGAACCAGATGGTTTGGTGCCTTAGTGAGCTCCGGAAGGACAGAAAGTCCAGGAGCCTTTTACCTTAAGAACCCCTGGAGACACCCGGATTTCGTAATCAAGCCACAGCCTGGTGTGCTGGGTACCGCCGAGGCTGCAGCTGGCTGGACTGCAGAGGGGCAGGGGCAGGCTGCAGCGAGGGGGCGGGGCTGGGGTGGCTGGCGGAGGAGGGCAGAATAGCAGGGGCAGGGCGTGCCTTCCCCGTTGTCTTTGAAAATGAAGGTGGCGGAGTGTCCTCGCCAGAGGGCACTGGGAGTTGTACCCTATGGAGAGTAGAGAGCCACAGAAGCCTGATAACCAGAGAGCAGAGAGGGCAAATAGGTCTGATGGAACAGTAATGCTTGCTTGGAGCATTTACTGAAAAAGGACCTCGAGGCTGCTTTAGGGATCGATGGGCGAGAGTTCTGTGATTGATTGATGATGTCTGCCTAGTACTTCTCTTTTCTGTCTAGTTTCTGGGTCCAGTTTCTTAGAATCCTGAAGAAGTTTGGGAGGGAGAGGTTATCCCATTCTGCAACTGAATACACAGGTTCTTCCATCCTCTCCAGTTAGGCCCTCTGAGTGATCGACTGTCTCCACTCCCCGCCGCTCCTTTTATAGATGACGCTTCAGGAGAAGAGAGAATTACGCAAACTAGAAACAGAGATGCTACTGAACTCCTGATGCCCGGGAATTAGGAGGTCTTGGGCACAAATTCCAGGCCTCTCCCTCCTAGCTACTACCCAAGCAAGTTACTTACATTCTCTGAACCTATTTCTAAAGTAGATATGATAATAACTACCTTTTTGGTTTTTGCCAAGATCAGATGAATATGAACACATAATGCTAATTACCCTCATTATAATTACTTTTTCATCCACCGAGGATTTGGAACTGCTTTTGAAATTTGCTGAGAGAGCTGGGATTGTTGAGGCGACCCCAGTGAAATAAGTTCATTTAAACTAAATTTTAACCAATGGGACTTTGAATAAGTGAGTAAGACTTGAATTTTGGTACAAGGATGGCTTCTTGCAAAACCAAGAAGAAGGAGTGAGGATTGAGGAGTAAAGGAAAGGAGATGCTTGCCAAGGAGCTAGAACTGTGTGTGGGGAGTGGGGTGGGGGCATACATTCCCTCACTGGCTCTTCATAATCATCCTATGAGGTTGGCATTACTTTCCCCAATTAACTCTTGATGAAACTGAGGCTTAGGAGATTTAACTTCTTGTTGCTTCTTTTTTTTTCTTTTTGATGGGGAAGATCAGCCCTGAGCTAACATCCATGCCAATCCTCCTCTTTTTGCTGAGGAAGACTGGCCCTGAGCTAACATCTATTGCCAATCCTCCTCCTTTTTCCCCACCTTTTTCTCCCCAAAGCCCCAGTAGATAGTTGTACTTCATAGTTGCACATCCTTCTAGTTGCTCTATGTGGGACGCCACCTCAGTATGGCCCAACAAGCAGTGCGTTTGTGCGCGCCCGGGATCCGAACCCGGGCCGCCAGTAGCAGAGCTTGAGCACTTAACCGCTAAGCCACGGGGCCGGCCCCTTCATGTTGCTTCTAAGTGAAGGTGTTGGGATTCAAAAGTAGTTCTGTCTGACTCCAATACTTATATTTTTAGGAAAGGAGGAAGAAGAGGCAAAGAGGAAAGAAGAAAGAGAAGGAGAGAAGAGGTCAGAGGGGTGAAGGGACAGCCTCCAGAGGCTTGGGCTGGGTACCTCTCGTAGCCCATCTGCTCACAGGCTGTCTTGGCCAGAGCTTCTGTGAAGTTGTCGAAACAGGCAGAGGCCCAGTTCCTCGTGGCCAAGTCCAGCACCTGCAGGGTGGATCGGTCCTTGGAGAGGCGGACTGGGAGAGGAGGAACCTGGGTCAGCTCAAGGCAGGGGCCCATCTGGCCCTTCTGCCTCAGAATTCATCATGAGACCAGCCCAAGCTCTCCCCACCCAGAACTGGGGAGCAGCACAGAACACTAACCCTTTCAACCTCAAGGGAAGTTCCTCCATTTGGCTTTGCCTGATTGAGCCTTATTTTGACAGTAGCTAGGGTGACCAGTTGTCCTGGGGACAATTTCCATTTTGACCTGTTGCCCTGGCACAATTATTAATAGCTCCCCTTTTTGCTGTTACAGGCGTCAGTTTTGATGGTATGTTATATGGCCCCTCTACCCATGGTCTACACAGCTTGCCCAGCCTGGGGAAACTTCTCAGCGAGGGGCCCAGCTCCTTCTCCATGTAAGGTCAGAGTGGGGAGGTGGAGTGAGAAGTACTATTGGCAGTAGGGTGGCAGGTGCCCATAGGTATTTGACTTCTGATTAAAAAAAGAGCAAATACGGGGCTGGCCTGGTGGCGTAGAGGTTTAAAGTTTGAGCTCTGTGCTTTGGCGGCCCGGGTTTGCAGGTTCAGATCCTGGGTGCGGACCTATGCACCGCTTAATCAAGCCATGCTGTGGCAGGCTTCCCACGTATGAAGTGGAGGAAGATGGGCACAGATGTTAGCTCAGGGCCAATATTCCTCAGCAAAAAGAGGAAGACTGCCAGCAAATGTTAGCTCAGGGCTAATCTTCCTCACCAAAAAAAAAAAAAAAAAGGAGCAAATACACAGGAAGTCTCTCAGCCCTGCCCTTCAAAAGTCCCCATCACCCAAGTCTTGGGCTATGTCTTCTCCTCAGAGCCCAAGTACTAGGTGGATCAAGCTGGGCCAGCCCAGTCCAGGAAAGAACATGAGTTTTCTATGTTACAAACATCTCATATTCCTTTGAAGGACATAGCTCAGTCTTGTTACATAGCGTGTTACAGTAAACAATTATCTAATGAATAGAGGGATCAATAGCTGGCTAATGGCCTTACAGTTACTTTTCTAGTCCCCTTGAAGTAACAGATTTCATAGAAAGAAGGGAACTCCCCACGGTCATCCAATCCAGCTCTCTGCCTCAGTTCCACCCAGGTCCTGTGGGAACAGGCCACGCTCATTTATAATTTCCTATCCCCTCTGGTCCACATTTGTTCATCAAATATTTGCTGAGTGTTTGCGAAGTACTGGAGATCTAGCAGACGAGCCAAGGTCCTGTTCTTAAGAAACTTACAATAGGGATGGAAACTGACAAGTCAATTGGCAGATGCTACGCAATGGACCAAGGGGACCTGGGCTGGTTTCTTGCTGTGTCCACTCCCCTGATCCCTCAGCCTCTGGACTCACCTGTCACTGGAGGCCCCTCGGGGAAGTTCTTGACACAGTGCAGCTCGTCCTCCCCCGAGGCACAGTCCTGTTCGCCGTCACACACCTGCCTCCTCGGGATGAAGTGGAGGGGCTGCCCACAGAGGAAGTAGGATTTGTCCAGGATCTCCTTGACTGGAAGGCAGGAGCAGGGAGGGGCAGAGAGGGCTGAGGGTCAAGCAGGCAGCCCAGGGGCAGGAGAGGCTGTGTTTCCCTGAAAATACGCTGGGCTTGGCGACAGACAGCTGTGGGTTCCAGGCCCAGTTATGCCACTTAGTAGCTGGTGTACTTGGTCCTGAGCCTCAGTTTTTTTAGCTGTAAAATGGAGATAATAATACCTGTTCCATACCTATAAGATGGCTCAGGAGTTAAGTGAGATAATGTGTGGCAGAAATTTAGAAACAGCCCCACTAGCCCCTAACCCCCAGGTTCTGGCACGTTGCCTCTGGTAACGGGGGAGACAATGCTGGGCCTGGAGCCAGAAGACCTGAGTGCTGGCTTTGCCACCAACCGTGACTTCAGACCAATCACTTCCCCTTTCTGGGCCTCAGTTTCCTCATCTGTACAGTGAGATGATGGTACCACCATACAGGGTTGTTGAGAACATTCTGTGAGCTGGCGGTTGTGAAGGCATCTCGTAACTATCAAGTGCAGTTCCAGAATTAGGTGTTTTTATCTGGGGTTGAAAGGCCCGTTAAGAAGTTGCTGTTTTGTTCTGTCTTCTGCCAGCTGCCTTCAAATTCTGTTGCTCCTTTGCTGTCTCGGGTAATGGGAATGAGTCTAGTGTTTTTAACTCTAGACTGGGGGCAGATATTTCAACACTTTTCCAAACTCTCCTGGCAGGAAGAGCTCCTCCTGCCTAAGCAACTCTCCCTCGGCTGGAGGGTCCCTCTGCAGTCCAGCCTCACTCCCCCGGCCCGAAGAGTCCTGGTAGGGCTGATGATGCCCCGCTCGTCACTGCTGAGAGCTTCCATGCACTGCCTCCTGTAACCCTGACAACAACTTGAGGAGGTAAGTGCCAGTACTAACTCATGTCAGAAATAAGGAAACTGAGGTTTAGAGTTAGGGTTCGTTTCCCAAGGCCACACTGCACTTATGTGGTCAAGCCGGGACTTCAGTCAGGGTCTGTCTAGCTCTGAAGCTCTTTGCTGCCTCTCCACACCTTCCCTGAAGGAGCTCGGGGTGTCGTCTGCTGACCCTGCGGCTCCTGGTTTGAGTGAAGCAAGGGAGAAGGAGCAGGTCGGCTGCTTCCTAGACCTTCAGGCTTGTTCATGGTCAGGAGCCAGCGCAAGGCAGGGTCACTCCAGCCTCCTGGGACAAAGCCAGGACACAGTGTCACCACTCAAGACCCCAGAAGCCAAAAGGTTGAGGGAGCCTAGCCCCCGCTGAGGGCGCAAGTTACTTCCTCTGGTTGCAGAGCCTGGGGGCCCAGGACATGGAAGCCACACAGGGCCTTCTGGGACACGGAAAGCTCAACTCTATTTATTTATTTTTTGTGTGTGTGAGGAAGATCAGCCCTGAGCTAACATCCATGCCAAACCTCCTCTTTTTGCTGAGGAAGACCGGCTCTGAGCTAACATCTATTGCCAATCCTCCTCCTTTTTTTTTCCCCCCAAAGCCCCAGTAGATAGTTGTATGTCATAGTTGCACATCCTTCTAGTTGCCATATGTGGGACGCGGCCTCAGCATGGCCAGAGAAGCGGTGCGTCGGTGCGCGCCCGGGATCTGAACCCGGGCGGCCAGTAGCAGAGCGCGCGCATCCAACTGCCAAGCCATGGGGCCGGCCCTGCTCAACTCTAGATTATGCACTAGTGTCTGCCCTGGCTTCCCCTGGGGAATTTGGCCTCTTCTTCTCTCTCCACTGTGACGGGCATAGGCTCAGAGACAGCAAGCTCATCTTAATATCAGTCTGAACAAAACAGGCTTAGGATGGAAAATGTGCCGATGCCGCTGCTGACTCCACCAGCACCTTGGGGCAGCCAAGGTCAAGAAGAAATGATTTGGGGTCATCTGCATTTCACGCTCCTGCGGGCTCTCGGGGATCTGGGTGTGTCTGCATTTCCACATCCACAAGATGAAAATGGACCGGCTCAATCGGGGGGCCTGGGGGCCTATCCCAGCTCTGTCCCCAACTGCCACACCTCCTCTCTGCCTCAGTGCTCAAGTGGAGAATGGGAGGTTGGACCAGATGTCTCTGAGTGTCCTCCAGCCAGGTGCGTGGCTGCTGCTGGTGGAAACGCCACCATGGTTACAAGTGCATGCTGCATGATGACCCACACTCTCACACAAGCTGGTTTTTATCCAGGCACTTCACACATTTTGTCTCATTGGTTGTCTGATATCCTTCTGAGGGAGGCAGGATGTTTTACAGATGAGGAGACTGAGGTTAAAGGAGGTTGAGGGACTTACTCAAGGTCACACAGCAGCAAGGGACGGTGCCAGGTGCTTATCCCAGGTGTCCTGATTCCTAGTCTGGTCCCCTCTGCGCTACTCCCTGTGAAAGCTGTGGTCAGTAACCTGCTGTGACTCTGGGGGAGATGAAGGCAAGGACTTAACCACAGGATGTGGGAGCTGAAAGGGAGGGACGGTGGGACTGTGGGAATGAGCACTGACTGTGCTCATTCAGTTTATTCTTCTTTGTCACAGTGGCCTGCCCAAGATCACATGGGCTCTCAGGCACTGGCCATGATGAAGGCAGAGCTAAAGGTGGGAAGGGGTGCTGTCTGCCTGGGCAGTCTTTCCGGATGCCTCCTCTCTTTATCCCCTCCTCACGAGCAGAGATGCTCCCCGCTCTTCCAGCCAGTAGGCTGCTCAGATCCTCTTAGCTCTCAGGCTGCAGACCTGGGAAGGAGGAGGCAGGGGGCGTGGCCGCTGTGCAAACTGCCTGCGTGGGTTTGTAACATGTGCAACTGTGCTCTCCCTGTAGAAGAAATCATCTGGGACAGAGCCCTCTGGGATAGATGGGGGCTGAGTTCATCTCCGCCTTTCACTCTTAGAACAGTGCTCCCTTCAAAGCAGGGGGTGGATACAAAGCTTTATGCAGATCACCTGCCCGTAACAGTACTGGGCTGGGAGGGTGGAGGCTGAGGGTGGGCTCTGAGGGGAGGTGGGAGAGTGGGAGAGTGGAGGGGTTGGGGGGTGAGAGGTCCCACTTATTGAGGAGACAGTGGTGGGGCTGCCACTTACTGAGGGAGTGAGGGTAGGGGTGGGGGTGCCACTTACTGAGGACAGCCACGGTGATGATGATCGCCAGGCTCAGCAGTGTTGCGATGATGGGGACCCCCACCTTTTTGAAGGTCTCCAGGGGAGTGCGGGGTTTGCGCAGGGGGGTGACATCTGTGAGGCAGAGGGGAGGAGCCTGCAGTCAGCCATTGGAGACCACCCCTGCCAAGGCCCACAGCCTCCCTGCCTTCTGGCCCCTGGTGCTGAGCCGCAGAAATGCTTTGGGGACAGTTTGGGTTAGCGCTGGGGGCTGTTTCCTGCAGACTAGGCTTAGCTTCCTCAGCACACGGTCATCCCACCTCCTTTCACTTCCTCAGGCTTGTCCGTTTCACGAGCACCCCTCAGAGGAGCCTCCAGCCCATGGTGCATTCCCCTTGTCTTGACTTAGCCTGCTTCAGGATGTTTCACCCTGTCCAGTCTGACCTGCGTCTGCCCTGGGAGAGCTGTGTATCTATTTACTTTACTGTCATTTATCCTCTTTCCTGACTTATCTTTTGATTGAACTATAAGCTCGAGGAGGAGGGCAGGGGCCTCCAGCACAGTATGTGCCTAGTAGAGGCTTAATAAATACTTGTGAATGAATTCATCCTAACGGCCCCCATCTCCAACTCAATTCAACAAGCAGCAAGTCCCTAGAATGGTCCTTGTCTTTAAGGAGATCACAATTTGGGGGAAGAGGCCAACAGGGACACAGTCGCCCGTACCACTAGGTGGGAGATGATATGTGTTATAATAGACACCCTCAAAGCACTTAAATGGGCCTCTGCAGTGGAGATGGGGAGGGAGGAGCTGCTCCCCCTCACCCCCAGCTCAGCAAAGGCCTGGGGGTGAGCTCTGGTGTGGCTGGATGTAGGGTGGGCAGAAGCCTGCTGTGGAGGCAAGACTGGCACTCAGTTTTTGGGGAGTCTTGAATACCATGCTAGGAGTTTGGATTTTATCCTGAGGGCAGTGGGGACCCATGGAAAGCTTTTGAGCAGCAGAGAGACACAATCACATTAATATGTAGAAAGATGAATCTTTCATCAGGGAGGAGATGGATTGGAAGAAAAGAGTCTGGGGTTAGGGAGACCAGGTGGGAGCCTATCAATGCCTAAAACAGAGATAATAACTGTATTGTCCGTGTCACATGGTTTTCCAAGGAGATGGTACAGGGGAAAGGCTTTGAAAAGTTAAGTTCTCAGGAGGTATCAGATACAGGCTCTTGTGAGTCCCCTCTCCTCACAGGCAATAAGCTAGGAGGTGCCACTGGGACTTCTCCTCCAGGGAGGGCTGGGGCAGGAATTATAGCAACGCTGAGAACCCCTACAAAGCAATAGGCCGGCTCTCTTCCCCTCAGCTCCACATGGCTTGCTCCCTCACCTCCTTCAAATCGTTCTTCAGATATCACCTTCTTAGTGAGGCCTTCCTTGACCTCCTATTTAAAATGCAGTCTTCCAACACGTCCTTTCTTCCTTCCCTGTTTTATTTTTCTCCAAAGCACTTATTACCTCTAATGTGCTCTATATTTTACATATTTTGCATATTTTTCTGTCCCCTCCCATCCCTGCCCGAAATGAAGACTCCATGAAGATAGGGATTTTTGTCTGTTTTGTTCACTTCTGAGTCCCTGGTGCCTGGAACAGTGCCTGGCCCACAGTGGGCACTCAACAAATATTTGTTGAATGAATAAATGAATTGCTCTTTGCTTGTTCTCTTAATCACATCCCTTCCATCTTTCTTGCAGGTCTCATTTTATTCTGCCTCGAATGATGGCTAGTTATGTGTCTGTCTCTACGCCTTTCCTCAGCTCTTTGAAAGCAGAGAATGGCAGCCTGGCAGAGACTGGTGCCCACCAAGTGCGATATCATTGAATCTGTTGATAAAGAAAGCATAGGAAACTTTGTGTTTCCTCAAAAGGGAGCATTTAAACCTCAGACCCAGAGCTCAGGCCCTGGAGATGTGGGGTGGTATCACCTGTTATTATCAGGACCTGGCACAAAGTAGGTTATCAATAATGTTAGAGAATATTGTATTTAAATTTCAGCAGTCAACGTTCAAAACTGTCCTCTCTCCTGTGGCCATGGACATGGTGGCATTTTGTTCATTCATGCATGATTTCTCTCTTTCTTTTTTTTTTTAATTTTTTTTTTTTTGTGAGGAAGATCGGCCCTGAGCTAACATCCATGCCCATCTTCCTCTACTTTATATGGGACACTGCCACCGCATGGCCTGATAAGTGGTGCGTGCCTGGGATCCGAACCCGGGCCGCCAGCAGCGGAGCGCGTGCACTTAAAAGCTACGCCACGGGGCCGGCCCCCATGATTTATTTCTTGAGCATCTACTTCTGGGGACATGGGGGTGGCTTGTTTTCTCAGAGGAGAATGACCTGTTGGGAGCCCCTTGATGAGATCCCCTGTCCAGGGCCTGATGTCTCTGCCTCCCTGATATTCTCAGGGAGAGCATCATCATGAAAGGAAGGATTTTCTTGGTTTATTGTCTCATACCTAGTTTGAGTTAATGAACCCACTGAGCTATGAATAGCTTTCCTTCTTTCCTCTGTTCCTTCCTCCAGCCTGTCCTGCCCACCGGTGCCAGGCAGAGCTTCCCAACAGATTGCTTTCATCCCATCACTTCCCCGCTTGAGAACCTTCAAGGGCTCCCCGTGACTTCCATAGCTGGATCACCCTCTTCCTTGGGCTTGCTTTCAAACCCAGTGTAATTTGGCCTCACTCTCTAGCCAAAGGGACTTCCCACTACTGGCCCTCGCCAACCCCCAGTTCTACATAGGCAGGTTCCCTCCCTCGTCCTTGTACAACCCATATTCATTCTTGCCTCTGAATCTTGTCTCCTGCTCTTTCCTCCACCATGAGACCCTCCTCACTTCCTTCTGTTTTGTGATGGTTTACTCCTGCAGGGCCCTTGTCAAAGTTTGCCTGACCCACGATGCTATTCTTGATCACTTGGCATTGATCTTTCCCTCCCGAGCTCCCTTCACACAGGGCATTGGTAGCAAATTTAACTGTTTTCTGGATTGGCAGTTCTCAGGCTTCCTCGGGTGGTGGAGCACTTGGACGTCTGGGGTTCTTTGGGGACACCATGGTTTATTGATATATTAAATTCCAAAGTATAAACTAGGCATCGTTTTACTTGCTGAAGATTACATCATTTGTGATCATTATGACCTTGTGACCCTGAAATAATAAGCTGTCAAAATAAGTGGGATTGATCGTTTCCTTACTGATCTATTGTATTAATTTGTTCTTTGCTCACTTGTTTTGCTGCTCTAGCATCCTATCAAAAGTAGGTATTAATAGTTTAAGAAGACAAAAGGAGGGAAGAAATTCCTTAACTTTGGGAATACTCTATTAACTTATTTTTCTCCTGTAAATCAGGCAAATAGAGCCATTTTCTATTCTACCAGTGAAAACGCCTTTGTCCAGCTTGTTCCTTGGCAGCATGGTCAGACTGTAAACTCCATGAGGGCAGGGACTTGGCTGTCTTATTTGCTGCCACAGCCCAGCATCCAGCTCAGGGCCTGGCACATGGCAGGCACTCACAGTGTTGCTGAATGCATGAGAGGCTGAGTACCTGAATGAATAAACTGGAGAATTGCTGCTCTTGGGGTTTTAGGTTTGTTGGTTCTATTTCCCCAGACACTATGCCTCCTACTTCTAGAATGAATCCTGAACTTACAGTTGCTCAATAAATGTTTGTTGAATGACGGGTGGGTAGGTGGATGGATGGATGTCTTCCGCAGCATTTAGCACTTGGTAGTGGTGGTGAGGCCATGCAAGAAGGGTTTAGTATCTACTTGGTAACTGATTGAAACTCAGAGGCTAATGTAGACAAAGGAAAGCTGGATCTGAGCTTACCAAAGCTGTCCAGGGGTTGATCACTGTCAGGATCCTGTAATTGAAGGAAAAACAGTCAGTGAGCAGAGTATGGGAAACTCTTAGGCTGGGGCCAAGGACCTAGGGGAGGCTCTGTGTTCTTGTCTGTATTCCCTTCTTCCAGCCGAATCTAAGTTGAGGGGCTCTGTGACGTCCAAACAGTTGGTTCAAAATATAAAATTCAGTTATGCATCTATATGACCTGGTACAATTAGTTCATTAATTGTAACAACTAATTAGCAATTGTTGAAAGGACTGGCTGCTGGGTTGTTGTGTGTATTGGTGTTTCTCGAGATGATGCTGCCCTACTGTCTGTTTTTGTCAATCATTTGTCTACTTTTACAGCTGTTGTAGTTCTATAAAAACTTGAACAGACCCTTCACAAAAGGAGATACTCCAGTGGCCAATAAGTGCCAAAAGATGCTCGATATCATTACTCATCAGGCAAATGCAAATTCCAGCCAAATGAGCTATCTCACCATAGACATCATAATGGCTAAAATTAAAAAGATGGACAATACTAAGTGTTGATGAGGATGTGGAGCAACTGGAACTCTCATACATTGTTGGTGGGAGTGTAAATTGGTACATATACTTTGGAAAATGGTTTAACCAAATCTACTAAAGCTAAACATGTGACTATTCTATGATTCTATGACTCAGGAATTATAGCTAAGAGAAATGAGTGCATATATTTAGCAAAAAACCTGTACATGGATGTTCGTGGTAGCTTCATTCATAATAGCTGAAGTTTGGAAAAATCCAAATATCAGTCACTGATGGAGTAGATAAATTAATTGTGGTATGTTCATATAATGGAATATAATTCAACAATCGGCAAGAATAAACCAGTGCTAAGCGTAGTGACACACGGATGAATCTCTTAGACATAATGAAGGACAGAAACTGACACAGAGTGTACTCTGCCTGATTTCATTTATATGAAGTTTAAAAGGTAAAGTTAATCTGTGGTGAGAGAAGTCAGAAGAGTGGTTACCACTGGGGAGGTGGGGTGGTTATTGGAAGGAGCACAATGGAGGCTTCTGAAATGTTGCAAAACTTCTAGATCTTGATCTAGGTGTTGGTTACATGGGGGTCTATATGTGCAAAAATTCACTGAGTGGTATACTTTAGATTTGAGTACTTCACTGAACGTATATTATACCTAATAAAACAGATAAAACCAAAACCCACCAGAGCACTGTGGTATATCTGTGAGTCTAGCCTCAGGTCACCCTCGACCACATACACAAGGCTCTGTCTTCCACTTTCTCCCACCACTTCATGTGTGCACTGGGCACACACGCAGCCACACGGGGTCACACACAGGAGCCGTGCACACAAAGGCTCACATGCAGAGTACATGCACCCTCTTTCTTGCAAGGTTAAGGTTAAGCAGGAGTGCTGCTACGGGTCCTGCTCTCTGAACCCTTCCCTCACTCTCATGCCTCCCAGAAACCTCTCTTCTCTTTCTTCCCTTTCCCAGCTGGCGCAAGACCTGGACTCCCTGGGCTGGGTGAGCAGCAGGCCTGCCCGAGGTCTAGGTTTCTACCCAGGGACTCGCCTGTCCATCGTGCTGAGGTCATGACGGCTCCAGTGGTGGGTGGAGGAGCGGCAGGACCCTGTACATTTCCAGCTGGGAATTTTCCCATTCCCATTTGGGAGTGAAGTGGCCTCTTCTAACCCCCGGATGAGTGTCCCAGATTAGATATAGGGCATCCCTGTGTGTTGCCTGCTCCCATGGCTGAGCATGGCAGATATAGTCATTGGGAGAAGGAGCGCTTTCCTCCCCTCCTTAACTCTGTAGTCTGCTGGAGAGATGTGCCTGGTTTGCCCTTCCTTGACACTAGGCTGTGGGTGGCTGGGGGATGTAGCAGAGACAGCCAGGCTCTGGAGTCTACAGGGGCTGAGTTGGAATACAGGCTCTACCTCCTAATAACTGTGAGCCTCTGTGCAAGACACTTAACCTCTCTGAGCTTCAGGTTACCCTCTGTAAAGGAGAGAAGTGCTGCTGTGAGGATTAAATGAGATATCTGGTGGGAAGTGCCTGGTTCACACATGCAAGCCCCCTTCCCTCTGCCCGTCCATCCTGTGCTCCCACAGCATTTGGTACAGGACTTTATTACAGCACTCTCCCATTGGGAGGCCGCTGTTTCTTATTGCCCTGGTGCCCTCAATGTTTTGCATCAGGCTTGAACCTGGTAAAGACCCGATAAATGACTGTTAAATTGAACTGAACTCTGGGCTCTGCACGGTGGTTCATGCCCGGCCATCTCTCCTCCACCATCACCAGGTCTGCATGGAGGATTATTTCCAGGATAAAGATGAGAATGAATTGAGTGATTCTGCATTGCTGAGGCTACAGAGTCAGGTAATAATAATACCAAACAGTAATCTACACACCGTCAGCAAGTAACAGTTTACAAAATCCTTTTGTCTAACTCAGTCAAATTCAAGGGTGAAAAGGGTGGATACCAACTGTCTGATAACCAGTATGGGTAGCACTAAATAATTAAGTATTAAATTAAACAAATATTTGTTAAGTGTCTGCATTGTACCAGGCACTACTCTAGGAGAAGTGAATTCAAACACAAATAAGAAATAATTACAGCAGGATGGGAGAAGTGTCCAGACTCTGGCTTGCCTTTGAGAAGCTTGCACCCTGGGGCAGGGAGTGGGGCGTGGGGGTAGAAGCAGGGGGAGGACAGGCTGTAAACACACAAACCAGAAAAGTGCAGAAGGTGAAGGGCACTCTGCGGAGAGTAGGCTGGTGGTAGGAGACAGTGCCTGGATGGACACTTAGAGTGGGAGGTCTAGGGAAGGGGTCACGGTGGTTAGGGAGGGCCTCTGGGTTGAGACTTGAATGACAGGAAGGAGTCAAGCAGGCAGGAGCAAGCTTGTTGTTGGAGGGACTGAATAGAGACCCACATGGCTGGAGCAAGACCAGGACAAGAGGAGGAAGAGAGAGGCTGGTGGTGGAAGATTCAGTGTGTGCTTGGAAGATAAAGGCAATAGGTCTCCCAATGGATTGGATGCTCTTGGGTTTTTAGCGAGCAGGAAAGAGGGTATTTGCTGAGATGCAGAAGGCTGCAGGAGGGGCAGGGTGGAGGGTATCAAGAGCATCCAGTTAGTGGCCCTTCCCCTGTCAATTCATCCTTTTTCACTGAGTCTACCTGCATATATGTGCCTGCATTAGTTGAAGTAGGGCAAGTCTCTTCTGTTTATTATTAGTTCAACAAATACTAACTATCTGCCTTTGATGGGCCCAGAATTGTGCTGGAAGCCGAGACACAGAGGGAAAAAAAGAGGCTTACAGACTGCACTTTCTGGGGTCTTGGACTCCTCATCTCTGAGCTGAAGAGATCTCAGTACCCTTTAGCTAATATGTTTTTAATTGCTATCTACTGAATAGTGGTTATACAGAAAAAATTCTGTGTCTTTTTGAAAACAAAAGAAAGAGAAAAAATAACCTAAATCAGAACTGCAAGTTAGAATTACAGAGACTGTTAACTATCTTGGTAATTACTGCATCCCTGCTGTCTCCTACAATGCTGGGCACAGAGTGGGCATTTAATAAATATTTGTTGAGTGAAAGAATTAAGGAAAATATCTCAGTTTCAGGACTCAGTCCCAGGCCAGCCTTGAAGAAGCTGACTGCAGTATATTCACACAATGGAATATTATGCTGCAGTCAAAACAAATGAACTATGGTGCCACAAAATAATGTGGATGGCATTAGCAATTTAATATTAAAGGAAAAAGTAAGTCCTAGAAGATTACATATAACAGAATCTTTTTCATAAGGAAGCAAGAAATGATGAACATGGGATTCGGGATGATGCTTACTTTAACAGGCGGCTTCCAGCACAGTCCTTGGCCTGTCAAAGATGTGCAATCAAGATTTGTTGAATTCATAAACCAAAGAGACTTGCCCACCTACCTCAGCAGGGGGATCTCCTGGTTGGATGTAGGTTATTGTTAAGTCCCAGCTTTGGTTTGGGGTGGGTTTATGGAGCCTTATTACGTTGTTCAAACCATCTAACTAGCTGGTGAGTTCCAAGGGGGCCCTGCATGGATCCATAGTGAAAAATGTCATGCATCAAGGACCACGATTCATCCAGTGTCATACCCCTGAGAGCCAAAGAGAAAATAAAAAAGCAGCCCCCTGACTATGCTGAGGGGTCCTGTCCTCCTGCTGCTCTGCTCCGACTCTCATGCTGCCAGAATTCTTTCATTTTGTGGCCCACTCTTTGGCTTTTCTTGAAGCATCTCTGGAAAACATCTCCAACACAGAGAGATCAGTGATGGTGGGGTGCTAAACTTCTGGGAAGTAGAGCTGCTGAAGGTCATGGGCATCGGGGATAATGGGCAGGGAGGTGGGTGCATTTTAGGTCTATGAGTGGCAGTTGGGGAATACCAATGTCAATGTCTTTCCCAAGCAGGATAGAGATGGGGATGCATAGCAGCTGCATCGCCTCTCAGCCCAGAATCAATCCTGGGAGAGGAAAGGAGAAAATGGGGCTGACATGTGGATACCAAGTAAGATTCAGTGATCTGACCGGGCCCCCCAACCACCCCCATCAACACTGTGGCAGGTTCCTGCCATGATCACAGCATGCAAAGATGAAAGGGTCTCCGGAGAGCATCCCAGGCAACTCCCTCATTTTCTGATGAGAAAACAGGCCAGACAAGGGAAATGTCTTGCCCTGGAGTTGATAGAGGGAAGGGGGCTCAGAGGCCACCAAAGACCAACCGTGCCTCTTTCTTCGCTGGAAGCATCTCTGTTTATCTCCAACTTGAACTCAGCTCCTGGCCACAACAGCCACAGCCCAGGGCCAGCCCAGCCCACATGAAGGCATCAGCCTTTCCCTTTTTGTTGGGGCCACTGGCTGGGTCAGGCCTGTCTGCTCTGTTGATTCAGCCTGCCACAGAGCTCTGACTCTCGGGTCCAGCCCAACCAGTGTCCAACCTAGGGGTCCCCTGGGAATGAGGCTCCTGCTCTCTGGAGTACAGTGCAAGGGCAGGAATGGCCGGGCCTCCGGAGCCCAGGAGGGCTAGAGGAGGTGGGTGGTGGGGTGGGGAGGTGGAAGTGGGTGGGTGTTAGGTGGCTGAAAAACACCTGCTCAAAGCCTAATTAGCTCAGAGAATCTTCTTGTCCTGCTTCTCAGTTGGTCCCTAGTGGCAGAAAGACATTAATTCAAGACCCAAATGTGGAGGCAGAAAAGTTAACTACTGCATTTGGGTATTGTTATATAGATTACAGTGCCTTTCGTAAATCCTATCCCTTTTAATCCCTGGAACAACCCTGAGAATTATCCCCATTTTACAGGAGAGAAAACGGAGGCTCATGTAGATTAAGTGGTCGCTATGGCCTCCGAGCAAGTAAGTAACGGACCCAGCTCTTGGGGCCAGGCTTTTGGACTCACTGGACTGTTGTTTTCATTTCCCACAGTTTCAGGAAGCTATTTTTGTAAGTGTCATTGGCTGGTGCTGGATCTTTTTGATTCTCTACTCCCCTACAATGAAGTCTAGTTGCAGATAATTAGCATGCAGTCAGTATGCAGAGATTGCCCCCAGCATCTCCCGAGCCCTTCATGGGCCTGAAGGCAAAGCCCCCTGTGCTTGGTTCCTGGCTCTGCTGAGTCATCCACGAGTGGGGGTAAGAAGACATCCCTCCCACAGTGTATCAGAGGAAGGGCCTAGTGCAGTGCTTGGCACCTAGCAGGGGCTTTATTGATCTTCTCCCTCTCTTCCACTAGGTTTGCACCCTTCTCACCTGCTTCTCCTTCCTTTATTTACCACTTACCCTCCGCCTTGGTGTTGTAGATCTCAGAGAAACTCCTGGTTGTGTTTAGCTCAGCTCTAACCTTCCAGCCCAGAGATGATGAAGCCAGACACAAGGCAGCTCTTGATTTTATATGAGGAGAGGATTAAGTGTGCTGCAGAGAAGCCACCAAGACCTAGCCTGGGGAGTATGAGTTCTCATCTAGCCTTGTCTTGTGACTTGCTGTGTGGCCTTGGGCACGCCCCTCCTCCTCTCTGAACCTCAAGGTCCCTTAGGGTAATTGGGAACTCTCTTTCAGAGATGATAAAGCAGATGAAAGGGTTAATGACCACACAATGAAATGGGCAAGTTCTCCACCAGGCTAGTAAAAAGGCGAAGAAGAGGTGGCAGCTCACAGAAGCCAAAGGAACAGAAAGCCTGGCCAGTTCCTTTGTCTGCTTTCCTTGCCAAGCAGCCTGCCCCGGGGCCTTATTTCTTTCTTCCTCTCTGCAACGCTGACCCTGCGTTTTCTTGTTCTGGAAGGGAGTCGGTAGGGGAAGAGCTGGGTTGGTTGTGGGGAGAAAGGGAGAAAAGAAGGGGCACACAGTAAGGAGCTTTCTGGCCCTGCTCTGGTCTGTGGCAGCTTTGGAGATCCCATGGGGGCAAAAGCCCTGGCTTCCTATGGTCTCTCAGGGAAAATCTAGAGCCAGGGATGCTGCTGTTGCTTGGTGATGGGATAAATAGGTCCTTTGTGGCTCTGGCAGGTGGCAGCTAGGTTGCTGAGGCCAGTGACGCAGCAGGGGGGAACACCCAGGGGAGAGGGTGGGGAAAGTTATCGGGTGAGCCAGGAGACCCAGAGGCTGCTCACAGTCAGCTCACAGAGCGGGACTCGGCCACTGGCTGGCTCAGAACAGCTCAGCGGCTGCTCTGAGGGGGCCTCACACTGCTCTCTGCCCCCCGAACCTGCATCCCATCCCAACCTGACTGCAAGCGGCTGCATCCTCTGCACCTGCAGCTGGGAAAGGAAGGTTTGATGCCTTTGCAGGGCTGGAGCAAGTGCCCTCTCTCTTGGTTGCCTCGGCCATGACAGGTAAGGTGAGGAGCGGGGACATGAGGGCTGGGCGACCATGAGTCAGGATAGGAGGGTGTGAGTTTCCTGAGACGAGCCTGGCTGTGATGCAGCTGACCTGAGTGCGTGGAAGGTTCTCAGAGATGACAAATCATGCTAGCTTTCAAGTACCTTCTGGACTATTAGCCTGTCTCCAGACAGATCCTCCCAGCCCGGGCCATGCACAGGTGTGTCCCCAGGCTCTCCCGTGAAGATGCCTCAGGAAACATCCTCACTTGCTCTGCCTTGTGTCTGGGGTCCTTACAGCGGCACGTTTTCCTTTAGGACTAACCTCAGCCTTGGCTGCTGCATTAGAAACCATTTGCCTTGCTCTAAGCCACACAGGTGCTGACCTGTTGGCAATTTGAGCTGAGCACCTTGGCCCCCATCCCAGCACATAATGGCTCCAGGGCAGGGCCTGGGACAGAGGGGAGGTGTCAGGTGGCCTGCCATTATCCTGCTGCCAGCCTGCTGTTCAGCTGCTGTCATTTAAGAATCAGCCTTTGTGTTCGCGCATAGTGCTTAATTCAGGTAGGGCCAGGGGAGAGGGTGACGGTGTAACTATCCTTGTCTCACAAATGGGGAAATTGAGGCACAGAGCCGTTATGCCGTCTCTCCCCGGGTCACGTGGCGAGACAGCATGAAGGGCAGGTGTGAGGTATTAGTACACGCCCATTGGGTTGGGTGGGACTGAAGGAAGGCCTGGCTCCCCATTGGAGGGAGCTTGCCTCCAGGCGATGCTGTCAACTGTAGCTCTTACAAGTCCCTCCGAGGGCCTTCTCTTGGGCTCTGGGTATCAGGCTATTCTCTGTGACCTTCCTGAGTTCTCAACAATTCTACTTTGTTCAGCTTTCTTTCTGCCCCGGGGTAGTAGGTCCATCCATTCCCAGCAGGGCATGATGGGAAGGAAGGTACCATCACCTTTGCACATCTGAGGGCAGGGCCTGGGAAGTGGCTGAAGGGGACAAGAGAGAGCCATCAGGGTCAGGCCACTCAGACTTCCAGACAGGGACCTGTAGGGGTTTGTCTTTGGGAAGGGCTGATGCATCTTAAAGCTTAGAGCGGTTCTGTAAACATTGCCATTTACCCGAACTAAGGAGCTCCATCCCTGGGCAGTTTGATGTTTATAAAAGAATCCCACAAAGTTTACACTGTCTTTGAAAAAATCATACTCTCTTTTGCTCATCCTGAATTGTCCTTTAAACTTTAAGGAGGAGGGAAGTGGTGGGGAGGGAAGAGGGACTTTGGTGTTGTAAGGTCTGACTCTACTATCTACCTGCTGAGCAGCCTTGGGTAAGTCACTTAACACCTCTGGGACTCAGTTTCCTCCTTGGGAAGCAGGTATGATAAAACTGACCATGATAGACTAGATAGCGAGACAGGTTCTATCGGATGTTCCACCTGCTGGTTATGATGCCCCGTTTCAAGCCTGCAGGAACCCCATCTGGTCCTCTCATGATTTTACAGACTGGCTCCTGGACCCCTCAGTGAGCGTTTGAGGTTTGAGGGGTCTCAGCTACTCTGGTCAGAAGGGGGTTGTCCCTGGTCCTGCTCCTCCTGAGCTCTGGGTCAGGATCACCGGCCTGAATCCAGCTCTGCCCCTCACCAGCCATGTGGTCCTGGGCAAGTTATCTAGTTTTGCTGACCCTCAGTTTCCTCATCTGTAAAATGGGGAGAATATGATCTGCTTCTTAGAGTTGTTGGTGAGGATTAACTGACATGATGCACGGGTGTTCCTGGCTTGGCACTTGACATACAGAGGAGTTTAGTATGTGACAATTAGTGCCCTCAGCTCCTGTTACCCTGGAGGCTTGGGGAGCAAAACTCCACACAGCATCCGAGGAAGGTCTGTGTGGTGGTTCTGTATAAGGGCAGGGCTGAGCATTCTCACTTGTCCTGGATGCTCCCAGAGAACCAACCTCTGCTGGGCTGGTGTGGCTGCTGCAGCAAAGAGCTGCCATCTCCTGGCAAAGGTCTGTAGTGACGTCTGGATCTCTCCTGTGAACTTGGAACTTGTGAGCCTATAAATAGTGCTTCAGTGACATCTCTGCATCTATGACTTTGCAGTTGCATAACTGAAGCTCCTTTACCACTTTCCTGCCCACCCACATAACTCTGTGGGGGCCTCGGGTAGCTTTTCCTCGCTGGGCTGCCATTGGCTAGGGGAGGCTGTGTTTTACAGTGGATGGAGCGCAGGCCTCAGGCAAGTTATTTAACCACTGGGAGCCTCAATTGTGTGTGTGTGTGTGTGTGAGAGAGAGAGAAACAGAGATTCAATAAGTCTTCCTCTTAATGAGACCAAAATATGCATATAGCACATTGCCTGGTACATAGTGAAGATGCAATAAATGTTAGCAATAACAACAACAACAATAACAATACTTTATCCCTTCAGTCAGGCACTGTTCTGGGGGCTGAATACAGCAGTGAATGAAAGAGGCAAAGTCCTTGTGCCCATGGAGCATATATTCTATTATTTTTATTAATAATTAATAGCAATATTAATATAGAACCTAGCAAGTGCTTGACATAGTAGATATTCAGAAATCATTAATTATTAATGGGAGAGAGCGTGGTTGAGGGCTTAGCATATATGTAACAGGAGCTGAACAAATAGAAGCTATTTTTATGGTTTCACTAGGTCAAGGGGCCTGACTTCAGGAGGGGAATTGATGGACTAGAGTGCGCTGGGGGAGGGTGACTAGGGCAGTTAGGGGCCCTGAAATGATGTCATATGACCTATGTGATCTCTCTATGAACACAGGGTTTAGGATGCAGGCCAGGGAAGTGAAGACCTGCAGTAGCACAAACGTGGTCCTTTAAAATGTGTAGGGCCATCTCAAGGAAGAGGCAAAGAGGATGCTGAAGGTGAAGGGGGAAGCTACAGAGACTGCTTTCTCTTGGCAAGGGGAAGATTCTTTTAAGCAACAGAAGATGTGAGTCGAAGCTGGATCATGGAGGAGATTTCCACAGTAGAGGGAGGCAGGCCAGATAAGGGCCCTGCCCCACCCCTGGGGGATTTGGTGGAGCCCCCCAGAGGTTGCTGCAAAGGGAGGGAGGCAGGGCAGGAGTGGGGGTCGCAGCCCTTCCAAACACTGCAGCTCTGGTTTTGAGTCAGTTTTCCACATGCAGGTTCTACATTAGCTTTTGGTGGGGCAAAGAGCTCTGAGGCTGAAACAGATTTGGGGAAACCACTTATCTGGAAGACCTCTCAGGTCCTCTCCTTAGGGCCTGTGATTCGGAGGAGTTTACTGTCAGCCTGGAACTTCTGTTGCCTCCTTCCATAGAGAAGACTAGTCCTAGGCCTGATTTACTTATAATTTTTTCTCTTTAAATCACTTCTCTATCCTTAATGATCTTGTAGTAACTTGGGGTTTTTTTCCTAAGCAGCATTGGGTATTAAGCTTTCTCGTAGTCTTCTCGAAAGTCTAAGTTAATTATGCTCACTGGTTTCCTTTGTCCATGTTTATTTCCTCCTCAGTGACCTTTAGTAGATAAGTGAGGGATGCAGTCTCCTTGTAGAAACATTATCTTTCCTCTACTTGGTTGTGTCAGCTGATGCAGTCTTTACTCAACGCACATTTTGTTATAAAAATCTATCAGTTTCTAGGTAGGGAAGTGGGGCTGCCTGGTTCTGCAGTTTCTAGTTCAAGTTCAAGTCTAGTTTCAAGTTCAGGTCTTATGGGTCCACATCTTGGAGGAGAAGGAGGGCATAATGGAAAGGCAGGGCACTCGGAGTCCCAGCCCTGGCTCTTCTTGGCTGAGAGACCCTTTTCATGCCACTTAAGCTCCTTGAGCCTCGCTTTCCTCATCTGTACGATGAAGATCACGGTGTCTCAGAGAGTTGATGTAAGACTCAGGGAGATTCTGGATGTGAACGTGTTTCTCAAGCTGCAAAATGCTGCGCTTGAGGCGTTTGGGTGGAGAGGACATGTCGCTGCTGTTGTTATTTTTCTCTTTAGAGCCCCAGTGATTCCTACTCACTGGGATAGGTCCTCCTGACAGCGTGGCAGGACCCTCCTCCCTGGGGATTGGGGATGTGATCATGTAAGAAGTCCCCAGTGTCAGGGTGGGAATGGGATGAAGGTGAAGTGGGGTGACCTCAGCTACATTGCCCTGTTCGTGTTGACATCCATGGGTGAACGAGTGCCCTGCTCCACCTGGGGTGGTGGGAGCAGATTAGCCTGCCTCTGTTCCATCTATGGAATATACAGAACTGAGGGCTACGATTCTGCATATTCTTCTCTGAATCTCCCACAATGTCTTGCCAGCGCCTAGCACAGAGTATATGCTCAGGGAACACAAGCTGAATGAATGAATGCGTATTGTAAAGGAAGAAATTGAGATTTCAGGAAATGCCTAAAGCATTGGTGGGCTCAGCCCCACCAGCAGGCAGAGCCCAGCCAGACCCATGTGCAGGACATTTCGTGATGGAAGACACTGCTGCCACCCCTGGACAGGTGCCCACCCCTGGACAGGCGCCATCTTGGTCTGCCCTCTTCCTCAAGTGTTCCGTTCATCTGCCACTCTCTGAAAGTTTCCGGGAGCATGTGGATTATGCCGGGGAACGGAAACTGCTCTGGGAAGGAGGGGTGTTGCGGTTATGAGTCTGTTTACAGATTTCTCTGCTGCAATCATGATCGTTAGTCAGAGCAGCAGGCTGCGAGGTGAAGTTAAGCACGTCACAGGGGGATTCCCACATTGGTTCTGCCCAGACTCTCTCTCCCCTATCATTGGGATTTCCAGGTGGGCTCAGGCCTGTCTGGGATGAAAACACCCTGGTAACACCTCTGGTAGAATCTGGTGTCTTTTCCAATCAGACTTGGCTAACGTTGTTTTCAGTGTCAGATAAGTCCGATAGCTGGTTATGGGGGATTCCGCCTTGGGTCATTTATCTGTCACTCATTCACAAACATTTATCAAGTGCCAGGTCCTGTGCTAGGTTTGGGGCTAAAAGATGGAAAAGACACAGACCCTGTCCTCAAGAAGCTCAGTCTGGTGGCATCTTTATAAAAAGATGTGGCAGATGATCACATCTTAGCTTTTGGGGGATTCACTGTCTTGAGGAATCACTGCCTGGGAATTTGAGGTGTTTACTGAGGCAGATGTTTTCGTCTGAGCAGGAAGGCAGGCCGAGGGGAGAAGAGCTGTCTGGGAAGTCAGAAAGGCCACGAAGGTTTTCAGGCCTGAGAGCACTTGTCTCCTGCTGTCCTGGGTTGGCTCTGGGTCTTCAGAAAGTTTGTCTAGAGTTCCTGAGCCCTGTTTTTGGTCTCTTTTTCCCATTTTCCCCATCTGCCCCGGACTAGTCTCTTCTCATTTCCCGCATTCAGCTCCTCACATTCTCTTAGGCTTTGTCGTGGGGACAGGCAGGGGAATGAAGGGTATTTGCTGCAGGTGACAGCTGGCATTCTCAGCTGCTCAGAAGGAAGGCTGAGAGGAGGAGAGAGGCCTTGGGGCATAGCCTGACTTCTGAACCACTTCTCCACGTCAGTAGTCAGGCACACAGCTCAACCCCAGGGCAGGAGGAGAGAGCCCTGGGAGATGGAAGAGGGCCTGGGGGATGTGCTTCCACTTTCACATATGCTGTTCCCTCCTCCTGGAATGTCTCCTTTTCCCCACACCCCCAGCTCCTATGCAGCCCTCAGCCTCCTTGACCTGCAGCAAGGCTGCATGCCCTGGTCTAGCTCTCACGGCTCCCTGTGAGTCTTATCACAGCATAGATCTCAGGTGTTAGTTGAACATAACTTTGTGTGATCGTATGACAACCATCGATCCCTCCCCACCCTCCACCCCCTCTAGATGCTGAGCTCCGTGAAAGCGGGACCCATGTCTGCCTTCTCTCATCAGCAAGCCCAGTGCTCGCACAGAGGAGGCACGCTGCCCATTTGGTGGCACAAATGAGTGGAGCTGGACGCCTGCTGCCCTGCCTGCTAGGGAAGGGTGGCCAAATTCTGGAGGTGGCTCAGCCCAAGGAATGAGCCCCTGGCAGCTGCTGGGACCTTTCCCTGGCCCAGCCCCACTGAGCTCCTAGGCTCTGTGGGGACCCTGACCCCCAGCTCGATGTAGGGGCCTGCACAACCACCCCGTGGGGCTCAGACCTCAGCTGTGCCCCTCTATGCTCCCTGTGCCTGTTGCTCCAGCCACAGCAACCTTGCCCGTGGCCCCCACTGCCATTGTTTTTTGCCGTTCACATGCAGTCCCTCTGCCTGGAATACCCTTCCCACCTTCTCTGCCTGGCGAGGGCTGCTCATCCTTCAAGGTCCAGCATAAGTAGTTTGTCTTCTGGGACAACTCCCTGACCACCCCAGAGAGAATTTACTGCCTTCTCTGCTCCAGAGTTACCTTTCCTCACCTCTGGTATTGGATTTGTCATGTTCTCTTAGGATCGTTTGCTTAAGAGCTGTCCCTCCTCTGCATTTCAAGCACCTCCAGGGCAAAACCGAGGCATTGCACATTTTACCTCCCTTCCAACCATCTGGAGGCTGGCCAGTAGCAGGGGCTGATTAAATGGTGGTTGGAAGGATGGAGCTACTTTGGGGGTCACAGCAGCATCAAGTCCCCCCACTCAGGGAGTGTTAAGAAGCAGCAATCATGCAGGACTCTGACTCTCTGTCCAGGGAGGGCCCTGCGGGTGTGAGAGGAGGCAGGGAGGGGAGGGGAGGGCTGGGTCTGGGCGTGAGTCAGTCCTCTCATCTCTTCCCAGGGCTGGGAGCTATGGTTGTCCCAGCTTCATTAGAGGGAAATAGAGTAATTAGGCACAGGTGGTTTAATGGCTAGCTCAGGGGCCAGAAACTCCCTGGGTCCTACCCCGGACCCTGGCCATGCTGCTGCCTTGCATTTGGGCCCCAGGCCTGTCCTCCCCACCACAGTGTGCCCACCTGCCCTCCCTCCTCATGCAGCAACGCCCACCTCCTTCCCTGGGTGGCGCGGGGTCAGTGCTGGCCGTGCCGCCCACCTGTTGTTTCCTGGAGCGGATTCCTCTTTAGTCATAGTCCCTACATTTGTACTTCATGGTTCGCAGAGCCTATTCACGTGTATTCTTAGCCCATTCAATCTTTCCACTAACCCTGTGTGCGTGCACAGAGGGGGCAGGGATAATATTTCTAATTTACAGAGTGAGAAAATGGGTCTCAGAAAGAGTAAAGTCTCAAGACTAATAGACTAATAAGGGAGCTGGCCATTGACCTTCTGATCCTACACTTAGTGCTCCAGTTAGCTGCCTTAGAAACTATCCCCTCCTATGCTGCTCCCCCAAGAGGCACCTGAGCTGTCTGCGCCACCAAGAAGCAGCCCACAGCCGGGCGGGCTGGCGCTGCTTCCTCTTCTCTCCTGAGAGCCCCACGGGCTGGAGCTTCTCCGCACACAGGCCAGGCTTCTAGAGCGCTTCCTTGATGGGGACGCGGGAAGCTGGTGCTTCCGTCCCGGGAATTGCAGAGTAAAGCAGGCGAGCCCCTTCTCCTCGCCGACCCTCAGCTGCCCCAGCACAGGGGCTGGGGTTTTGCCAGACTTTTCAGAGGAGTGTTGTGGGAAATGCTCGGGCTGGGAGTCAGGAGACCTCACCTGAGGGGCCCCAGGAGGTCATCTCTTTCCCCCGCGGCCAGAGTGCTTTCCCTGCCCTCCCCTTTCATTTTCATGTTGGTTGTTGGGCAACAGCAGCTTCTTGGCCAGCAATCGGAGAAGGAAGTTTCCCTGCGTTCCGCCTCAGACTAGCTATGATCTCTTCCCTCCCTGTCCTCAGCTGTCCTCTTTGAAAGATGGGATTCATTCTCTTTGCCCCAAGACAGTGGAGAAGATCGAGGTGTTCAGAGGAGGAGGAGAGAGGGCAGGGCCGCAAAAGAGACCAAGTAGACCTCCAAGACACTGTTTTGAGGCAGCTCGCTACTGTTTTCTTTAAGGAGAAAAGGAGGCAGTTTCCCCAGGGAGGTGGCAGAGGGCCACTGTGGCATCCATACAGCTCCTCGCCCTTGGAAAAGTGCCAACCTCCAGCCAAAGGACCAGGAGACACTGGGCAAGACAGCAGGCAGGATTTAGGAGGGGATAGTCAGAAAGGATAGCCCTGGCCTCTGTCTCAGCCTCCTTGGTGCTGGTGTAAGGGCTGTTGGCAAGGAGGGAGAGAGGAGGGCAGGTGGATCCTGAGACATGTAAGGGGCTGGAGTGTGGGGGCGATTTGAGTGTGACCTCTTTTTTTTTTTTTTTCGGTGGGGAAGATTAGCCCTGAGCTAATATCCATTGCCAATCCTCCTGTTTTTTTTGCTGAGGAAGATCGGTCCTGAGCTAATATCTGTGCCCATCTTTCTCTATTTTATATGTGGGACGCCTGCCACAGCATGGCTTGATAAGCGGTGTGTAGATCTGCACCCAGGATCCGAACCTGCAAACCCTGGGTCCCCAAAGCGCAGCGCGTGAATTTAACCACTCCACCACTGGGCCGGCCCCAAGTGTGACCTCTTTTTTAACCTAGAAGATGTTACAAAATTCTCAACAGGTAACCTCTCAGACTGCCTGAAGGGCCCTTTATGGGGAGACCAGCCCTCCCCCAGTCTTTGGAGCAGAGAGTCCCCACACTCACCATGCTGGTTCTGTGATCTTCCTGATTTCTCTACAGCCTAGAGCTGATGTTGGCAACCCAAGTCAGGAGGAGGGCCTCCCCAGAACAGGCCCTGGCTGGCCAGCAGGTCAGAGACCCCCGGGCAGCATTGGCTGGAGGAGGCCTAAGTGCAGGGCAGGCCTTGGTCCCTCATGTCCGGCATCCTTCTCCCCTTTGCTGCCTCCCACTGCTGTATTCCAGGAGTGATTTGGGGACTGTGGGGCAGGTTGATTAAAACAACCCTACAGGTAAAGTTGCCAAACTGGAATGATTATGTGTCTTGTAACCTGACACCTGTCTTAGGGGCTGGAACAACACCTGGAGTCATTCACACACCTTCGCCTCAGAACAGGTGACACACCCAGATGTCGCAAAAGACTTCCCGCCTGAATGACTTCCACCCAACCGGGTGTTGGCTGACGGTGATGGCAGAGGGCTCTCTCTCTCTCTCTCTCTGTTTAGTTGTGTGACTTCTCACTGTGTGGGTGCTTTTGTTTGGGGTTGAGGGAAGGTGGAGGAGTTTGGGGGGTGGGATGACAGAATTTACTGCTCACTGGTCCTGGATCGTTGCCATGTGTGGAGCAAGAGAATTGGGACATCCATGGGGAAGGAGAGGATTCTTCCCTGAAGAAGATGAGATGTACCCCTTCCCTGGACGTCAGGAACAGCACTGTCCCGTGCAGGGCTGATACGCATTGTGCCAGCCAGCATCCCTTCTGAGTGCTTCTTGCCCCTGCTCACCAGTTATCAAATATTTTGAATATCGCCCTTGGCCCTATGGCGCAGACCCCAGTCTCCCTTCCTCACAGGGTCACTTCTGATTCACATCCGGCCCATCCTGAGGCCTGAGCTACCCGTGGCCAGGGTGTGTGGAAGGCGCGACATTGGAACCACAGAATCATGGAGCTGGAAGGGACGTGGGCAACTGTCTTCTCCCATTCCTTTTGTGAGTGAGGAAACTAAATTCTAGAGAGGCAAAGCCGAGTACCCAAGATCACACAGTAAATTGCTGTCAGATTCTGAACAAATCCAGGTCTTCTTCCCTTTCTCAGCCTTGACCCTCCCCAGAGAGCAGCTCAGGTTAGACACGTGTAAGGGCCCTTCCGTTGATAACGTGCTTCTACATGCCATCTCTTCAATTCTCACAACAACCCCTGAGGAATACTTTGTACCCGTTTGACAGTCGAGGACATGGTAGTTTGTGGAGATAAGTGACTGGCCCCCAAATCGCACCAAGTTTTTGGCCGAGTTGGGACTTGACTCTGGTTCCCACACCACCACCAGACACATGAGCAGGCTGAATGTAACCCAAGTGTCTGAAAGCCTGGTGCATGGTCTGGGGAGATGTGGCCCATGGAAGACCGCAGTGACGTTTGAGCAGGAGGAGTGTGGGGCAGATTCTACTGATTGTGGTCAGATCTCAGCTGCTCAATGCGTGTGGCTTTGGACTTGCCTCTGAGCAGCAGAGATCTGAGGCTGGTCTGGAGGGTCTCTTGAGCCAACATGGCCCCAGCCCTTCCCCACTCAAGGGCGTTGGCCTTTAGAATTGGAAGTTTTGAGCAGAGTCTATGGCCTTTGAGCTCAGAACAGGTGACTTCAGGGGACAGGCTGCAAAGACCCAGGCAAGCACCTCTCTTTTAAGGCGGACTCCAGCAGTCGGGCAGTGAGAGGCCAATGGCCCACCCTGGACCAAGCTTTCTGTAGCCTTGGTTCCTCTATGCACCAGGCTAAATATCTGGCCCGAGGTTTGCATCTCCTCGCTGGGCACTCAGGTGATGACCCAGGAAGGAGGTAGCTGCCTGGGCAAGAACACTGCTGGGCGCGGCTTGCTGGAGGAATGATTACTCAGCCCTGCTGGCTGCAGCTCTGGGCCCTGCTCCCAGGTGGGTCTGGGAGGCTGAGGAGAGGCCTGGGAGGGAGGCCTGTGCACAGGACATGGGCAGGGCCACTCTGATGCCCAGGGGAGGAGGCTGCAAGGTCTACAGGTGGAGGCACAGAGGCCTGGAGGGAGCAGAGGGCTCGCTCCTCCCAGGTGCCAGAGGGAACAGCTGGCTGGACCCCTGTTCATCCAGAGGCAGCCTCCGCTCCCCCATCAGCCCCTTCCCTTCTGCTTCTGACTGCTCTGTCTCTTCTCCACCCATCTCGCAATTCTCCTCCTGTTTTCTTTCCTCCTTCCTCTTTCCTCTTGCGCTCCTTTGATCTTGTCCTCTCTTTCTCCGATCATTTCTCCTCTTCCTTCTTCCTTTCCCTTGTGTTTCCAGTGCCTGGGTCAAGACCAGAGGCACTTTTGCCATGAAGCTAGTTAAGCCTCGGCTGCAGAGCCCATCCCTTGCATGGCGCCTCCAAGGCCAGGAAGGGGCCTGGCCGTATGTTCTCGTGGTAATCTGTTTTTGTAAATTCTGCAGCAGGATTTTTTGGTATACTTTGTCTTATATAGGGACCCTTGGAATATATAAGCTTCAGACCACATGAAGCCTGGCTCTCCCTTGGTCAAGAACGTGGGTTCTGGTAGTTGCATCCTAATTCCAACTACCAATTGTTTGTGTGACTCTGGGCTTCACATTCCTCGTCTGTAAAGTGGGGATAATAATAGTACTGACCTCATATCATTGTTATGAGGATTAAATGAGATTATCTACGTCTGGCACCTAAAAGAGACTTCGTGACTGGAGCTGTTCTCCGTATTCATTTCACGAAATGTGTATTACGGAGCCCCTGCTAGAGCCGGCTCTTGTGCTGGGCACTGGGGATTAGGAGATAAAGACACAGCCCTGCACACGCTCACCTCTCAGTCTGCTGGAGGGGATATGACACATCCATAGATCACGCTAAGTTACAAAGATGTCCTAGTAGGGGTAAAAAGAAAACTTTTGGGGGGTTCAGGGATCCTTTTTCCTTTTTCGTCTTTCACTGCCCTCTCTTCCCCTTCCTTCTTTCCTTTTTTCCTTCCCCCTTCCTTCATTTGCCCCCTAGGACATTTTTACCTTGATATGTAATTTAAAGGACTGTGTATCAATTGCCAGTTGTTTCTGATTGTACATTTGATCTTAATATCAGCAGCCATCCACCCTTCCATCCACATGTGCCCATCCATCCGTCCATCCATCCGTCCATCCATCCAATAAAGATTTTCTACGATGCTATCAGGCACTGTGGTTAGACACTGCGGTTGGAGAAAAAAAAAATTCTTGCCTTGGAGAGCTCAGTCCGCCCATGTAGTGCACTTCCCCTGTTAAAGCAGGAGCTTCTGAGGGCAGCACACCCTCTAGATCCTTCCTGCTCAGGGCGTGTCTGCGGAACCAGCAGCAGGGGCATCACCTGGGAGCTTCTTAGAAATGCAGACTCAGCACCCTCCTCGTTCCACTCCCCCCACCCCAGACCTACTGAATCAGAATCTGGGTGATTCGTATGTACCTTGAAGTGTGAGAAATGCTCTTCTAGATCTCTTCTCATGCTCACGAGTGGGTTGAGGCTGTTATTTCTGGAGTGAGCTGAATTCAGAGACTGGAGCGTGACTTAGATCAACCCTTGGCGTTCCTTCCAGCCAGCAGAGTCTATGGTTCTTTCCTCTGACCCCAAGTAATTTGAGATCAGTTTAGGCGACAGACCCTTTTGTTCAAGTCTCTCCCAGGAAGTTAAGCAGAGAAGGGTGCAGCCTGTGAGCATGTGCTGGCAGCAGCCCCTATCACCCCCAAGTGGCTCTGCAGTGCAGTGTGTAGGGAATGCAATGCCTGTCCTACAGCAAGGGGCACCTCGGCTCACTGTGAGGGGTGCGAGTGTGGCTGTCTGTTGATTCTCTAACCGTCTGGAGGGGATTTGCACTAGTAGCAACCCTTCTTCAAAGACATGGTTTATGGGGGCCGGCTCCGTGGCATAGCGGTTAAGTGCGCACGCTCCGCTGCTGGCGGCCTGGGTTTGGATCCTGGGCGCGCACCGATGCACTGCTTGTCAGGCCATGCTGTGGCAGCCTCCCATATAAAGTGGAGGAAGGCCGGCACAAATGTTAGCCCAGGGCCACTCTTCCTCAGCAAAAAGAGGAGGATTGGCGTGGATGTTAGCTCAGGGCTGATCTTCCTCACTAAAAAAAAAAAAAAAAAGACAGACATGGTTTAGGCCCCCAGGCTGTAGAATTGAGCCTGTAATATCTGCAACTAAGAAGAACTGGGGAAATCGAGGACCCCCAACCCTGGCTGATCTCTACGGGGTGGGAGTGACCTTCCTCTGTGGCCTTTGCCAGGAGGAACTTCCACAGGTAGAACTAAGGCTGGGGGTGGGGGTTGGGGGAGACAGGTGTGTCTGAGAATGCCAGGACACCTTTGCTTCAATAAGACACCAAAGTAATAAATAGCTAACATAATGTAACATAACATAGTATGCGCTCCTGTGTGCCAGGCTTTTACGCCTGCGCAGAGAAATTGCATTACCTCGTTTAGTCTTCATGGCCACCCTAGGATATGGGTGCAGCCATTACCTCCACTTCACAAAGAAGGAAACTGAGGCTCAGAGAGGGTTGGGACCAGTCTGTGTAACCTAGGACGCCCAGGTCTTTTCCACTGCATCATGCATGGGTAGGCCCTGCACGACTCAGGGAGAGGGTCTGCAGTGGCCTCTGCAGTCCTCCAGGGACCTCGAAAAGCCATGCAGAGCCCCATGGCACCAGGGTTCTGTGTGGGCCTGCCTGGGTCCTGGGGGGCAGTTTCCCCTTTGTCTGTGTCATTTGAAATCAGTCTTGGAGAAATCCTTGTCATTCAGCTCTCTCCCCTCCAATTAGGCCAGGAATGAATTTCAGATTATTTCTGAGTCCAGCCTCTTTTTCTTCATCTGTCTCTGGAGGATACTTTGAACTTCACCCTGGAGCAGCCCAATGGTTAAAGAAGTAGGGAGGACAGTGGGACCGGGAGACATTGCTCTTCATCCTGACTGTGCTATAGATTTGAGACCATGAACATACAGAACTTTGATGATTTTTTTTAAAAAGAATCTAGCTAGAAATTAAGTAGTATAGATGAAACTGTCGGGGGAAGAGGGAGAATCTCTCTCTGCCCTTTTTTTTAAGGTTCCTATGGCTGGCCAAATAATTAATAAAACAGGTTAGCAGGAGAAAATAATATTAAGTTTAATAACATGTATACATGGGAGAAACTCAGAAATGAGCAACTCGTCTCTCTGTCTAAGCTGTTTGCTTAAGTATTGTAGCTAAAGGCGAGGAACGTGCTGGGGGTGGGTAGTGGTCTGGGACTTCAGAGGGCAGGAAGACAGTTTTTGTCAGGGTCATCTATAGATAATGTTGTCAGGGAGAGACAGAGTTTTTGATAGAAGGGGCTTGGTGCCCTTCTTATTGTAACCTCTATCCTACATTATCTTTACAGCCATCATGATAGAAGATCTGTTCCAGGAAGGAGCCACCATGTCAAATTCTTTAGGCAGTTAGTGGGGGAGGTCAAATGTCCCTCAGAGAAAACAATCAAGGTAAAGAGATATATTTCAGGGTGGCCAAATCTTGATCTCCCACAGTCCCGCCTTTGAAACTAAAAGTTTCACAGTCCTTTTGAAACTTAAAGAAGTTTCATAGTCCAGAAGCTGAGTTGGTAGATTGTTTTATCTCACTGAACACATTTCTTAGTCCTGATAATAGATCAGTTCAGTTAAGTTCCTTTTGGAAGGTGATGATGCAGGTGGGCTCTCAAGGTTACGCCTATATTATGGAAGCAAGCAATCAAGTATTTAATAGAAGCATTTCTGTGTAAACGAAAGAAAAACAAGGTTAATGGTTGGAGCAAGTTGTAAAGCAGTTTCTGAGTTAGACGACAGCCAGTTAAGGTTTTAGATGTCAGTGTCAAAGCATCTTTTGCAGTTTAAAATGTCTCTGATGGTGTCGTCAGGTCATCTCTTAAGTTTATATCAAGTCCATCAGCTTCAGTGTGTAAGGCTTTAGGAAAAAGGGCAGGTTCAGTTTTCAGTGATTTCAAATGAAAATGATGGAAAAAATCAAAAACGTTAGTTTGGATATCTGTAGCCAGATATTTCAGGAGACTAGAAGAAATCAGGATCCAGTCCAGTCAACAGATATAAAACAAAAACCTCAAAAGACAATTAACAAAACTAGGATCTAATATCTGCAAATGTATACTATAGTTTTTACTGAAATATAATTTTTTTCTCTAAAATCACCCTCATTTTTATCAAAGATAGCCAAATTAAAACTAACTAGTTTGCAAAATAAGTCTAGTTCTAATAAAGTTGGCCCAATTATTTACATAAGTACAGCAAGAATAGCAATTGATCACATAGGCTCTTTTAAATCTGCTTTGCTGGAACTTTTTATAAGGAATCTCAGATTGAACTTTAAAGGCCTCTCTAGGCCAGGAAAGCCAAGCCAAGGATTTTGTCATCAGACTTTGCCTGTAATATCTACAGATTTGGGTGAATTCTTCTCTTTTGAGGTTCCCCCACAATATTTCGAGATTCCTTGTGCCTGCCAGATAAGTGACATTCTTTACTTATCCTGGTAAGTGCTGCTTGGAGCATAAGGTACCAGGCCAATATTTCCACATGGCTTTATTCCGTAAAGTCCAATCTTCATTCCTCAAAAGCTGTATGGTTATATCGCAAATATGATGTTCCAGTCACAACCTTGGTAATAGAACCAGTGTTTCCAATTGTGTCCTGTTATAAGGAGAACAGATTCTTACTGAACTTATGCAAATAACCATATTGCCATGAAAACAACAATACTCACTCACTAAGAGTTTTTAAATTCTGGAGGGATCAGGTAGAGAGAAAAAGAGAAATATTTGAATTTTGCTTATAAAAGTATCATTTACTAAATTGTTATAAGTCATAGGTAGCTCAGGAGAAAAGAGAAAAAGTTTTCCTTAAATCTGAAAAAAACAAAACATTAAAAATTCAGCAATACTTCAAATGAAAAATCATAAAAATTATAATCATCCTTATCAGTTCATTCAGTCCTGTGTAATCTATTCTTGATCCCACTCTTTTTGTTAGCAGCTTTGTGAAGTCATCAGTTTCTCCATCGGATTTCTGTAATTTTTTTACCAAGTTCAGTTTTATGATCAGAAAGTTTGTCAGAAGCCTGTACTCCAGTGTAAATGTCAGATTCCTTTTTATGATTTTTTTGAAGTTGAAACATTTTGCAAAAGCATTAGAGCAAAGAAATAATCCTGTAAACAACAAGACCTCAAAATGGCAATTGACAGAGAAATTTGGTTAATTTTGTGACATACACACTTTAAAATAATAATAACTAGAATTATGACTGATAACCAGAACAGATCAGAATTTTAGTAATGTTATACAATTTTAAAACACCTATGTCAATAACATTTGCCCACATAATAGCACCTAAGCAGACTTATCATCACTTGTCTGACAATGCTTTTCATGTAATGTAACATACTGAATAAGCCTAATAAGTTAAGTATCTTTTTCCTTATAGGAAGAGAGCAAATTTTTTTGAGAAGTTCCCGGGCCCTTTGAAAATTTTTAGAGAAAAAAAAAAAAGACTTTATTTAAGATATGAATTTTGGGGAGCTTGTCAAAAATATAAAAAGTCAAGGCAAACAGAGCACTAACAGTCCAAAAAGCCTTAATAGAGAGACCTCAGTCTTTTGAACACAGGAAATTATTTTAATAGGTTTTTTTTTTTTTTTTAGGTAGACTTACTCAAAGGTAAAGAAAAATCTTTTATAACCTCTTTATCAAGTTCAAGAAAATCATCCTTTTAAGAGAAATAAGACCAAATTATAATTTTGTACCAGCTTACTTCTGATATTAAAACTCATTTACTTAATTAAATTCATTTTAATCTTAGCCAACTTGACCATGCAAAAACTCCTTTTCCAGAATTCCTCTTCCACAAACCTTCTATAACTTTCTTTTTACTTTCAGAATTTGTCCCATGTCTTTCTTTTCCCTCCTAGTACTTGAGGACAAATTTATCTTTTTTAATCAATCAAACAAAATATTTTCATTCTTTGTATTTTTTTTATATATCTTACTTTCCTTGTACACAGACATGTTTTTCTTAATATTTAGTAGCTTCAATCACATATACTAATTAGAAATTTTAACTCTTAGAAACCCCAATTTGTAAGTAAAAACTAAGTAAACAAATATAAACTTTCTTTAATATTAGTATCTTGTGGCTTGGAAAATTTATAAACACTTCATAACTTCTAGAAATATGTTACTTTATAGTACAATTTTTTAATAAAACACATGTTTATTAATAGACCCAAAACACCTTTTAGTTTTCCTGTAATGAAAAGCCAAATGTAGACAAACGTAAGTTTAGCAATCAATGTCTAATATCTTATCTTATTTGGAAATGATCTACTCAACTGAATTTTTATCATAAAATTTAGCAAAACTCTAAAGTTTTAAGTCACCAAAAAGAGTTTGGAAGCTGTAACCACCATAACACATAATTATTGTTTAAAGTTCATATAACATTCATCTTTTTCACAACTATTTAGTTGTTCCCAATAATTATTTAGATTGCCTATAAGACTTCATAAGACATCATATAAAATTAGCCATCATTTAAGTTATTATTTTTGTTAACCAGTTCTGTAATAGAAATAACACCAGTTTTTTTCCTACAAAATTTCATGTAAATTTCATCACCTCTTATACCTTTAGACATAGTTATCATTAAGATTTTTATCAATAGATCTTGGTCTTCTAATTTTGGACAAGGGAAGCATTCCCAGTCAGACATTTTAAAACATACTCAGGCAAAGTTGATGTAACCTCTTTATATAAAATTGGCTCAAACATTCCAACCTTTATAATCTTATCAACACTTACACTTTTACATGTTCTCAATTCAATTGTAACCTGAGTCAAGGTCTTAAGGCTTTTCAAATTTTTCCCTTCCTTTTTCTGGCCTTAATTCTTAGGTACCAATTAAACAATTATGTGAGAGCTCTCAAAACATTTTTTTTTCCCCCAATTTAGAAGTTTTCCCAATTCAAAGGATCCGTCGTCTGGCCATTGACGAGTAGGATCTTCATTTGTATATTTATTCCAATAGTGACTCAATCCAATAAGCCTTTTTAAGGAAAGACCCGGAGGTAACTTTCCACGCTTAGAATAAATCTTTACCATGGACGCAAGAGGCGTCCCTGGTGAGGGAGCAGATGATGTAGCCCCCATGATCCACAGAATTCACTCCCAAAGATATTCAGAGAAAGTAAAGACCTTCATTGCACAGGCGGTAAGGATGGTGTCTCCGGTCTCCCACAATAATGTGGGACGCCTCCAGTCACAGACCTGCTAATCTGTGACACCAGGCAGGCGATACTGGAATGGGATTTTTCCAGCACTAACAAGCAGCGAAGGTTAAGATGACAAAAGCCCTTATGGACTGGGCCCTTTGTGACAAACTTCCCTGAGAGCTTGGCACAGCCAGACAAAGAGACAGTTCAGAACCCCAGTCTACTCGACTGGCCACCAAGGGGCACCCCGGTAAATGCACCTTCCGTATGGTGGAGACCAAGGAGAATATTCTCACTGGTCACAAAGCCAAGTTCTCAGGACACAGAACAAGACAGAGACTACTCTGGGAGGAGAAGGGATCAAGATCAAAACCAAGAGTACTCTACCAAATTTAAACCAAGAGTCACTAAAAGCACAAGAAACTAGTTTCCCAAATATTTTCTCCTGCCAATCTAAATTTAGAAAGAGAAAAAATTCTCACCACTTCTTTCCGCCGGAGCCCGCAGATAGAGATTCCGGGAGGCTGACGTGGTAAGACGTCTTACCTTTTGCCGGCTTTCGTCAGGCGTTCCCGTATCTCATCATCTGCAGTAGTCCAGGGAGAAGGCAGGTCTTCTAGCCAGAGAAGGCAACTTGCCAGCCAGTGTGGTTCCTGGCGACTATGCCAAAACTGTCGGGGGAAGAGGAAGAATCCCCCTCTGCCCTTTTCCTTAAGGTTCTTATGGCTGGCCAAATAATTAACAAGACAGGTTAGCAGGAGAAAATAATACCAAGTTTAATAACATGTATACATGGGAGAAACTCAGAAATGAGCAACTCGTCCCTCTGTCTAAGCTGCTTGCTTAAGTATTGCAGCTAAAGGCGAGGAACGTGTTGGGGGTGGGTAGTGGTCTGGGACTTCAGAGGGCAGGAAGACAATTTTTTTCAGGGTCATCTATAGATAATGTTGTCAGGGAGAGACACAGTTTTTGATAAAAGGGGCTTGGTGCCTTTCTTATTGTAACCTCTATCCTATGTTATCTTTACAGCCATCATGATAAAAGATCTGTTCCAGAAAAGAGCCACCATGTCAAATTCTTTAGGCAGTTAGTGGGGGAGGTCAAATGTCCCTCAGAGAAAACAAGGTAAAGAGATATATTTCAGGGTGGCCAAATCTTGATCTCCCACAGAACCTTTATTACATTTATTTTCTCGGGATCCAGATATTCAACAGCTTCTGCATGGAATAACCTTCATGTACAGCTTTATATCTTAACTATAAGGGCTCTGTCACCTACCAGCTGTGTCACCTTGGACATGTTATTTAACTTCTCTGTGCCTCACTTTCCTCATCTGTAAAATGGGTGACAGTAATAAGACCTACTTTCTAGGGCCATTGTGAAGATTAAGTGACTTAATATTTGCAAAGTGCTTACAGTGGTGCCTGATACACAGTAAGTGCCGTATAAACATTGTGAGTGAAAGGAAGATGATTATTATTTCAGTCACAGGTGAAATGAATCATTACCTTCAAAATGTATTTTTTGATTATTGTGTGCCTTATAGTCTATACATGTTATTAATTCTTTATCGCTTCATCAACAGTACATGTTTTTTTTCAGGTTCCAGCCCCATCTTTTGCCAGTTGTAGGTAAGGGCAGGACTCTTGAACTTTTTGGCCTCGGTTACCTGTGGGGTTGAAATAGCTGTACGGTCTGCCCTGGGGGTGGTTGTGAGGAGCGGAGGAGAGAATGCCCGTGTGGGCTTTGCCCACCGTGCAGAGCACTGTCCATGTAAGGGGAGAGTTCCTCACAGACCTGGGACTTGTGGGAATTTAGTGGGCCCTGATGTAGTCCACCCACCCGCACTGGGAAGGGCTGGAGCGTCCTGCAGAGGCAGTCCCTCTCGGTTCTCAGAGCCGCCCTGAGTTTTGTTCTTCACGTGCTTGGCTCATTCTGCATCTCCCGCCCTTGCAGAGGAGGCCCAGCCCCCAGGCTCCCCCTTTCCCGGCACTCTGCCTTGGCATCTCTCCAGGGGTGGGATTGCACACTGATCCCTGGAGAGGTACAAAAGGAAGTGCTGGGTGCAGGCCGGGGCCTGAGCCAGAGGAGAGGGCGAGCCAGTCAGGGGCTTAAGACGACGACACGCCCGATTCCCTCTGGCCCAGCTACTTAAGGACACCACCTGGAAGTCCTGAATCATAAAATGATCCAGGTTTGACTTGCTACAGAGGTACCCTGGCAAATGCCTGGGGCTGAGATCAGAGCAGCTCCCAATTCATCCAAGAGGCCTACATGTAGCTAGCGTGGAACCTGCCTCACAGGTACAGAGGGTGTTCTAGCAGAAGCAATGGATCCACAAAAGGCAGTGCGAGTGCCAGTGTCGTATCTGGCATGGTCGAGGGAGCAAGTGCACTGATTGGTGAAGAAATACCACACGTGTCTCTGTACAGAGCTTTACAGTAACAAAGCACTCTTTCTCATTTGACCTTCAAAACAATCCTGTGCGGTGGACCAGAGCACTGAGGCTCAGAGAAGTTGAGTGACTTGACCAGGGTTACACAGCTACTAAGATGTCCACCTGGAACTGACCAGTCCCAAGCCCCTTCACGTGGTACTTTATTCTACCCTTTTTTTGGCAGCTTGGCAGTACATCCTTCTGCTGGATTGTAGATGCCCATACTGGGTTGAATAGTGTCCCCCAAGATATTATGTTGGATCCTGAGAATGTGACCTTATTTGGAAATGGAGTCAATGTAGATGTAATTAGTTAAGTTAGATTAGGTCATGCTGGAGGAGGATAGGTCCTTAATCCAACGTGACTGATGAGAAGAGACACAGGGACAAACAGGCACAGAGGGAAGATGACATGAAGACACACAGGGAGAGTGCCACGTGAAGGTGGAGGCAGAGATCGGAGTGATGCTGCCATAAGCCGAGGAGGGTCTGTGGCTACCAGAATCTGGAGGAGGCAAGGAAGGATCCTTCTTTAGGCTTCAGAGGAAGCGTGGTCCTGCCCCACCTTGATTTCAGGCTTCCGGCCTCCAGAGCTGTGAGACTATAGAATTCCGTAGTTTAAGCTGCCCAGTGCGTGGACTTGGTTCTGCAGCCCCAGGAAACGGATACAGTGCCCATGGGAGGGTTGTGTCTTAGTCTTCTTTGTGTTTCTTCCTGGTCCCCCTAGAGTTGCCATGTCCTTCCCCCTCCTTCACGGTTATACACACAGAGCAGCTAAATCCCGACAGCTGTGCCCTATGTAGACAAGGGTTTCGATCCTTGACTGAGATTATATTTATTGCAGCAAATTCACCTGTCTAATCCTATTTGGCTCTGGCTTTTATTCAGTGGAACTTCTAGCATCTCAGCTACACCACGAGTGTGCCTTGTGGGTGTGATGGGGTCTGGGAGGGGAGTCAGCAGGCGGTGTGGCCATCACACCTTGGGAACAGGCTTTTGTCTTACAGGCCCCTCAGAGAATCCCTTGACCCCATCCGCCTGGGGCTGGCGGTCTCAGGCTGGGGCTGAGGGTCATGCTGGATCTTGCTCTTGGCCTTCAAGTGCAGGCTGGACCAAGGCTGCCTGAGGAAGCTGGGGGTAGGCCTGGAGCCATGGGCTTGTTTCTCGTGGGGCAGAGGTGCTGAACTGTCCGCTTCTGTGTAAGGAAGCCCTCTTAGGTGAGGATCTGATCTTGCTCAGGCTGTCACATAAAGGGAAATATTGAGGAAGGAAGTGACCCTCCCCCCCACCCAAAAAAAAGGCATTTCTTCCACCAGAGCTGTTGAGCCAGGTCCTTGCAGATATTTGAGTCATAATCTTTACCTGTTTATTGTTTCTCTCCCTGTCTCTGGACAGTCTCCTTATGCTGGGACTTCCTGCTACTTGTCCTTGTGCTGAAGATGGGCTGAGGGAGGTGGAAGGAAGGCAGGTGAGGGGTGATGGAGATGAGGTAGTGAATTAGAAAGAACATGAGTTCAGTTCTAGTCCCAGCTTAGTGACTTTCTAGCTAAAAAAAGTCTTAAGTATTTATGGAGCCCTGTGCTGGGCTCCCTGGGAGAGATCTCATTTATCTCGGTAAATGAGTGCCTGGCACACAAAAGGTGCTTAGAAGTTGCTTGAGTAAATTTAGTTTAAAGCACAACACCTGCCACAGGGGAAGATCATCCTGGTAGCAGTATAGGGGAGAGGCAGGGAGACCAGGCAAGAGGCGGTTGCAATAGTTCATGGGAAAGGTGGTGAAGGCCTTAATTAAGGCCTGGTCCACAGGGATGGAGAAGGCGGAGAGAAGGAAGGGACGCCTTCTTTTTTTTTTTTTTTTAAGACTTTATTTATTTTTTTCCCCCCAAAGCCCCAGTAGATTGTTGTACGTCATAGCTGCACATCCTTCTAGTTGCTGTATGTGGGACGTGGCCTCAGCATGGCTGGAGAAGCAGTGCGTCCGTGCGCACCTGGGATCCAAACCCGGGCCACCAGCAGCGGAGCACGCGCACTTAACCGCTAAGCCACGGGGCCAGCCCAGGGACGCCTTCTTTATTGATGTTTTACACTGCGTTGTGCCCTATGCTACGTGCTCTATGTGAGATAGTTAATTTTGTCCTAATAACCTTGCAAACTCAGTCTTAATGTTCTCCTTTTACGGATGAGGGAACTGAAGTAACTGGCCCAGCACCACACAGCTCGTGCTTGGCAGGCGGACCCAGAGCACAAGCTTGCGCAGGGTGCTGGGCTGCTGGACTCTGGGGACATTGCCCACGCAGAATCCAAAGGACTGGCTGTGGGAGGAATTTTGAGGTTCTATGTGGGTGATGAGTTGATAGTTGTTAATGGGGCCATTAACAAATGAGTTCATTGGGTTGACCCCGTTGGTAGATGGAATGCTTTTAGACTGTCTATGTCCAGGCTTTGCCACCTCCCACGGACGACCGTTTATTGCTAACGCTGGTGCCTCTGGCTTGACTGAGTGCCTTGGGCCGTGGAGTGATGTTTGGGGAGAGGCTGCTCACTCCTTGAGGCCACTCAGCCTCCATGGGGTAGCCGGGATGCAGACACAGTGCCGCCAGGTGGTAGAAGCTCACTTCCTCACCCCGGGTCCCCGCTTTTCCTCCAAGTAGACTTTATCTCCGGCCTGAAAGGCCATCAGTGAGCAGTGCTTCATGAGGTTCAACGTGCAGACACGGTCCTGGCCGTCCCTCACGCAATCTCCCTTGGCTCACCTCCTCTCCCTGCCCATTACCCAGAACCAAAGTTCTTGAACTTAAAAGTCTCCAGCCAAGACCATCCCTTGACCTCATCCTGGGCTCTGGGATCCTCTCTCATTCATCAGACAGTTACTGAGGACTACAGTGTGCTGGGCACTGGGGACACGGAGGAATGAGGCGCCTTCCCTGCTCCCATAGCTCTCTAAAAAGACGCAGAAGGTGACCCGGCCCAGACATGGCGCTGTGATGTGCTGGTGAGTGCTGCGGTGGAACAGCAAACAGAGCCGGAGTCACGGCAGCCTCCTGAGGAGGTGACATTTGAACTGAGCTTATGAGCATGAACAGGACTTGGTCAGGTGGAAAAGTGGGGGCCAAAGGGGAGAAGGGCATTCGCAGTGCGGAGAGGAGGCTGTGTGTGATTGGAGAACCAGCTATTAATTCCACAAATATTTACTGAGCATCTTCTCTATGCCAGCCTTGTGCTGGGGCTGGAAGACAAATAATACAAAGCCTCGATTATGAGAAACTCACAAGACATCTTCCTTTACAAGAACTGTACACAAAATAGGGAATTTGGACACAGACCTTATGTAGACTAGAAGTTCCCAAACTGGGGTTCTTGAACTCAGGGATTATGCAAGATGATCAACTGGGGTAGGAGAAAAACACTTCTATTTTTGTGTATTTTAAAATTAAAACTAAAGAAAGAATTTGAGCTTTTCTAATATTTGCGATATAGGTTGACTCTGGTGCCTGCACTGAGCCCCCGTGTCATGCTTGTTGCATGTGACTGAGGGGGTCCGAGGGAAGCGGGGCATGGGGAGTTCCATGGCATCTGGCAGAGGGTCCTCGCATCTCTACTTGCTTTTAGCATATTGTAACATATTTACATGTGCTCATGAAGAGGATTTTTGGGTGATCTTCTCTAATTTTAACTAAACTGACCCTCATGCAATGAACAAGGTGCTTAGCAGGGTTCCTGAAAAGACATTGGGGGTTGGAGAGGGGCCGGTAATGCAAGCACAAGCAGAGAGCAAGGAAATGGCAAGGCTGTTGCTCCCCCTCTCTTAGAATAGGCTTCTCATTATCTTTCCATGTTGAGTTAAAAACTGTAACAAGCTAATCGTAATTGATGGAAGCTCACCAGAAACGTTCAAAATATTTTGAAATATAGATTCAGATCTCCTGATGTGAGCAATACTCTTTCTCTAAAGGTTTATTGTCTTTCAGATATTGGCTAATGATGGTAGTACCTTTAAACATAATTTACATGCAAATAAATATACATATGCGAGGGATGGGTGCCAAATTTTTTTTTGTTATCGCAGGGATCAAAGAAGTTTGAGGACCACAGCTCCAGGCAATAAGGGGCCAGGAGAAGTTGTTTAAGCAGGAGGATGACTTGTTTGTTTTTTTGTTTTGTCAATTTTGGAAAACACCCACTCCGCCTGCTGGAAGCAAGGTGGGGTGAGACACTAGGATAGACAGAATAGCAGGGGACTATTGCAGAAGTCCAGGGGAGGCAAGATGGGGTCCTGAACCAAGTTAGAGGAACCAGGAGAGCAGAGAGAAATTTTACACATGGATTGGACTTGGTGACTAATTAGATTTGGAAAACAAGGCGAGGGGAGGATCTAGGTTGAGTCCTGGTTCTCTGAGCAACTGGGCGAATAGTGGTACCATTTACCAAGGTGGCAAGAGATGAGGGGTGGGTTTGGGGAGGAAGATGAAGAGTCTGAATCCGATCAGGTTGAGTCAGAGATGCCAGTGAGAACCCTGGGTGGAGCTGTCCTGCTTGGTCAGGCTTCTGGAGCTCTTGGGGCTACAGGCACCCTTCCCCAGGCAGGGCCCGGGTGAGTGATGGTGATGGTAGTGCTTGAAGGAAATGAAATGAGTCAGTTGGGCAGTAATTGTGTCTTCTGTCCAGTCTTCTCGATTCTAGCCGGGCCACTGGGCACCATGTCCAAGGGATCAGACCTAGACCACTCCTCATATTTTATTTCTGGGAACCACCCAAAGTATAGGTATTTCTCATCTTCTTCCTCTTCTGAGCCATCTTGGATGTGACTAGGCTACTTACCCATGGTACTTCAGGCCAAAGTTATTGGGAAAGCTGGATTAGGCTGGGTGCGTCCTTGCTGTCATCTTCTGGTGATAAGATAAGCAAAGTGAAGGGCAGGGAAGGAGCTGAATGGGGCAAGACAGGGTGTGGGTTCTGCATAGTCATCAAGGCAGGGACAAGTGTTGAACCCCTGAAAAGGGCTCCACTGGGGGCTATGCTTCAGAGCAGAAATATTTCAGACTGTCCTGGTCTGGTCATTTCTGAGTTGGGCTATCTGGGCTGCCCCAGTTCAGGGTGTGCTTGACTGAGAGGCCACCTGGGGTTTGACGTGGAGAAGGCTAGCTGTTTTATCAGTGATGACTCCGAGGATGGCACCTGGAACCACCAACCTGAACCTGGCAGGATCTTGGGGTCTGTGTGTATGGGTGCAGGGTAGGGTGTGTGAAATAGATAGAAGGTTGGTGGTGATCTTATCTCCCATTTTAGTATTTTTCTTTTGAAGGGAAAAGAAGAAAGCTATATATAGGCAAAAAAAAAAAAAATTGAGTAATTAAGAGAGTAAAGTAGATTTAGAAATAAAGACAGAAAAATGGAGATGAGAAAGAGACAGAGAAAGAAAGACAGAAAACAGGGAGGAGAGCAGAAAAGTCCATAGAAAATTACCCACTGAAGGAAACAGAAAGAGTGGAAGTAAGACAGAGAGAGGCAGAAAGAGGGACACAGACAAAAACAGATGGAGATCGATGAAGAGGCAGAAACTCAGAGACATGGAAGAGAGAGAGGGCAAGGGGGTCAGGCATGTGGAGGGAGGGATGGAGAGAGGCTGCTTGGGTGAAACCCTTGCCCTCCATCTTCCTTCCGTCCCCACCCATCTGCCTGGTTCCCAATCACAAAATCCAAGGAGCCAGAGCCCCAGTGAGTTGCCTGTCTCCACTCCTCACAACCAGCTGGGCTGTGGGAAGAGGTCAAATGCAGCTGTCCCCTTGGCTTCTGCCAGGCAGGGTCCCTCCAGCAGGGTCTGGAGAGGAGCCGGGCTGACCTGTGGTCCTGGCGCCTGTGAACTGAAGGGGAGCCTGACCTTGTAGTAGTTCTGAGTGCTTCTCTTGAGCTGCTTTTCTTTGTGATGGAACAGAATTGGAAGCCTGTGTGGTGGGTGGTCAATTCGACTTCCTATTCAGAGGGGGAGACTGAGTTGTAACAAACCTGGACCGAGGCAGTGCGTGGGGTGGAAGTCCTTTGTAACTGTCACACCCATGCATGGTGAGTGGCACTGTAACTTGCACACCAACAGCCAGGCTGTGGGCTGCAAATTGGGAAGCTTCTGAGCAGTGAGGGCTGGTTTTGAGAAGTCAACTCATAATGGGAAGAGAAACGCCTTCTTCGAGGCCCAGGGAACAGAGGCCTGACTCTGGCTTAGTCAGTGACACTCACACATCTAGAGAAAGAAAGTGTCATCAAAAGGGGGATCCCGGGTGCAGAGGAAATGGGATTCACAGATCCAAACATGCCCAGGTGAGAGGACAGGGCCTGGGAGTGGGGGCCACGAACAGGTTCTGGTTACAGAGAGGTACCCTCTGTGGAGGTCTACTGGTGTTTGTGGGGCCTTCACAGAGCACACACCCACCCACCTCCCTGATCTGGTTGTGGGTTCATCTGGTAACCTAGTTGCTGATTTGGCCTCCTTGGGACACTGATGCCAGGAAGAAGATAACCTGAGGTGGGGACTCACCACACTAGTCCCTAGAATAACTTACTATTAAAAGAAAGTCAATATATGACATACAGTAGCAAGAAATGCCACTTATTGAGTGAGCACTTACCAGACTCTGCTGAATGCTTTACGTGAATATGTCATCCAATGCTCCCAATAATCTTGTGAGGTGGGCGTTATTTCCTCCATTTTACAAATGGGGAAACAGGCCCAGATCTGGGGTTTGCAGCTAGGGCTTGGAGGAGCTGGGGATGAGGGCGATGATGGGCTCAGAGCCCAGGCCCATCGACAGCCTCTCAGTCATCCCACTGAATATGGGCAGGGTGTCTGTCATGGAGATGGTGGTGCAAGGAGTTCCATCTCTGGACAAGCAGGGTTGGGACTGGATGCTAGAATGGGTGACTCAGCAGAAGTGGTGACTCTGGGAGGCTCTGCTATCCCTGGGGTCTCCCCATCAGAGTCCCCCAAACCTGCAACCAGGACCACTGTGACTGGAGGACACAGGGCTGGAGGAGCAGCATGGAAGTGCTTTCTCAGAGCCTTTCTCTTGGATCAATACGGGAAGATTTAAAGAGGGCCAGCGTGGGTGTCTGCCTGGGGATCCAAAGGACAAGGGCAGCTAAGCAGGAGGGGAGCTGGTGTGAGGGCCCATGTCTGTCCCCAGGGCTGGCTGAGGAGAGATTTGGAAGCCAGATGGGAACCATCATTCCAGGAGAACTGGAGCTGGCAGAGAAGTAGAGGAAGAGAGGGGAGAAGGGGATTGTTAGAGGTGAAGAAAAGAGGAACCCCTCTAGCTTCTAGCTTTGTAGAGGGGGCTCTCGGCAGCCAATGCCAGCTCCTTTCTCCCCACCTGGGACCCAGAGACACACAGGATGCTAAACTTGGAAAGGAAAGGAGCCAAGAACAGTCTCTCAGGGGAGCAAGGTAGCCATCTCTGGGTTCTCACCACTAATGCTTCCCAGGTCTGCCTGTCTCCCCATCCTCCCTCCACTGCCAACAGAAGAAGCAAAATGGCTATAGCATTGGCTGCTGCAAAACCCTGCTTCATGCTTTCTGAAGCCAAAAAATCTTACTTTAGTATTTTCCAGCTCTTTCATCAGCACCATGAGTTAGTTGCAAGAGGGCTGTGGTAGGGGTGGTGGCGGGGGAGAGGGTGTTCACACTCAGAGCATGGAAAGGGGGCTGGACCTCCAGCTGGGGAGGAGGACCTCAGCCTCCCTCCACATCCCTGCTCACGGAGGCAGTTGTGAGACGGTCATGAGATGAAGAGTTGTCTGGGCTCTAGGTGGAAACTCCAGGCAACACCCCTTCCCCACCCTGGGGAGAGGCATGAGAGCAGATGTGTTTTGAGAGAGCCCCCGGAGCGTGGGAGTGGGTCTTGGTGGCTAGGGCCCTGGCTGCCTCCTAGTGCCCCAGCCGGCCCCTCCTTTTTGTCCCACACAGGTGGGTCTGCAGGTTTGTCTGCAAGGGCAGTGCAGCCTCCACCCCGCTCAATAGGCTCCCAAGCTCAGGGTGAGGAGACAAAATGCTAATCAAATTCTTCTTGGCCTTCTCTGCCTGCAGGTTCTTAGCTTGCTTCCACACAGCAAGCATTCTCCTTCCGTTTTCCCCACCATGGAGGGAGCCGAGGCCGCTGCTCCTGAGCAGGACCCTGCTGCCCTGTTGGGACCCCTGCTTCTCTCCAAGCTTATCCAGACGGAGTTGAGAACCTCACCCTGTGCCCCCAGATCTGAGGGCTCCTGACAGGGCTCCGAGGTTTCGTCTGGGCCCCCAGTGAGGCAGAGTGTGGGGGACTCCAGATGCTTTTCCGGGTGAAGCAGCAAAGGAATGGAGATAGAGCCGCAGCTAGAGGGCCTGCCGAGACTAGGGGATCCTGATGGCCCCAGTTCACCCAAAGGCCCATCATCTTGCTTGTCTTGGCAATGGAGCTTCCATGACATACAGTATTTCTGTGCTTTTAACAATGGTGGCCAACATTGTGTAGCGCTTTGCCATTGGCAAAGCTCTTTCACAAGTTTTCTCGGTTAAGTCTTAAGACAGTCCGTGAGGTGGGCCTTATCAGGTTGCTCATGGTTCCACATGAGGGAGGTGACCCCTCAGGAAGTGGCAGAGCCAGGACCAAAAAGGGGCTGAGGGCTCCATGCTGGGTGCTCTTCTCTTCCTTCCAGAACATTTGTTAGAAAACATCACTCCCCTTCCCAGACCGAGGCCAACCGCTCACATGTCCAGGGTTTCGAAGGTGACAGGGCTCTCCACATTCATGACCTCATCTCTTCACTTCTCACATCGTTTCTGTGTGATGGGAAGACATTTACTGCGAGGTCCCACAGCGCTCTCGGGTTACAGCATCTTTACAGATGGCCAGGCTCTCTGAGACGTTATTAATGCCCACCCTGGCTCCTGCCAATCCCAACTCTGGACCTGGAAGGTGCTCAGAAGTACCTAGTGAATTGGACTGAGGCTGTGCCCAGAAACACCAGCCTGGGACAGATAGCAGCGTGGAGGTGCGCCCACCTCTCCAGATAAGGATCGCGCCTGGTGAGAGGAGGCTGGTGGAGGCCCGGGGAGGGAGAGAGGCCTCCCCGCAGCTATGCCAGGGGCTCTGGTGACATTTCTGTTCAATTTGTAACTTGCCCCACTTGCCCTATTTTGACCTCTCTCCTGCTTCCCTATAGTTACCAGCAAAACCTCAGAAGGACAAGGCTCTGTTTTAGGGACAGGCAGGTGAGGGAGGTGCTCTGAATCTGGTACCTCCTCTTCTGCAGAAGGACACCTCCTGTCTCATTTCTTCCCCGGGTCCCCAAACCTGGGCTCTTGGTCAAATCCCAGAGCAGTGTGGCCCGGAGGCAGGACACACTCAGTGCTCCAGCCTTGGAGTCGTGGGCGGACCCAGTCGGCGCCCCCGGCTCCCAGCTCCCTACTTGCTTTAGTAGAGAGGTGCCCACCGCTGGTTTCCTCAGGTTCTGAGTTTCCTCAGGTTCTTACAGGTGGGTTTCTGGTTTGGTCTCTATGCCAAGCCCTTGTTCCAGGATCTGCACTCAGGCTACCCTGATCTCTGGCACCGGCCTCTCACCCGCCTGTTGGGCACCCCATCCTGAGGTCCATCATTTCTCCTCGTGCCGTCCATTGCTGCCTGCTGGACCCCTGCCCACAGCTGCTCCGGCTGCCCGGGCCTGCACTGCCTCCTCCTTGGGTCCGCTTCCAGCCACGGCCCCTTCCCCACAAGCCTGGCCCTGAGGTGAATCTTGAGCCTGATGTTGGGTAGGAGGAGAGAAACCTCAAGGGAAGGAAGGGCAGACCCAAGAGGCAGGGACAGCGGGCTACCCTGGGGGCCGCAGGGAAGGCCTGAGAGGGACTTAGCAGCCAAAGTGAGCCCAGGAAGGTGACCCCTCTGCTTCAGGGCGCTATTCTCCTGGCCTCCAACACAACGGCCCCATAACAGGGTGGCCAGCCCCAGGGCCTGCTTGCCTGAGATACTTTTTTAAAACAATTACAGAATGTGTTCTAATTAGGTAGGGCCGACTCTCAGCTCAGTCATAGGGTCAATAGACTTTACTCCCCTGCTTGTGGTTACCCTGCTGCTGTGGCCTGGTATCAGATTACAGGCCTGGATCACCTGAAGATGGAAATGTAATGATTTATTTTTAAGCTATTCATGTTTAACTGCACAAAAATTGCACCAGGAAGCAGACATTATGGGGGACTACTGGGAAGAGGAAGATAGGAGTGACTTTGGGCCTGATTCACATTTGACTCATGTTCAATAGGTTGACTCCTTCCAGTGGGTTTCCATGCATGTGGCTTCCACACAGACCCACTTGCCTTTGAGATGTAGATACTTCAGGTCTCTGTGCTTGGAGCAATTAAAATTGGGTGTGAGGCCACAGCCCTGTGTGATGTGTGCTCATTACTTCTTCCTATTGTTATTATTAACCACTGTAGTGATAGCATCCCCGCAGACTGGGGAGAGGTAGGTGCCAAGCATATTTAGTGTTGTGTGTGTGTGTGTGTGTGTGTCTGTTTGTGCGGGTGTGCGTGAGCTGGGGCGGCAGGGTGTAGAGCATCAAGATTCCATGTGACCTAGAGGAATGATTAGGAGCCAGTTCCCTTGGGTGGACAAACCATCTGGGCTACAGCTGGAGAGGCCCGGGGGGCCCCAGGCACTTGGGTCTGCTGCTCTTTGTAGCTCCAGGCCGCAGCATCCTGGCGCCTGACTGGTTGCATTACCTGTGGCTGAGGTTTCTTGGGGAGGGAGAACTATAATAATATCTCACCCATATTCAGTTTAGAACCCCATGGAAAGGATATACTGGCTGGTTGGCATCCCCAGGCCTCTGTCCCCAGGGGCCTCAGTCTGTCCTGGAATGGATCCAAGTTAGCCAGAGTTCTAGCTAGTTCTCCCCCCAACCCCCAAGGCCTCCCATCCATCCCTGTCATCCAAGTTTAGCTGCTAAATGCAGACAAACTCCTGCCGCTCTCTCCTCTCCATACTGCTCCAAGCTTCTCATCCCCTCCCCACTCCTCTCCAGAGCTTCCATTCCAGAAGAAAAACTCCTCTTATCCTCAACATTTCTCCGAAAGGCCCCTTCATCTCTTTTCCTAAACCCCAACCTGAGGACACTTGGTTCCTTTTCCTCTGCAGCCAGAAGCTGTTTACTCTTCCACAACCCACATACCAGGAGGTATGAGGGAAGAGGAGGGGAGCAGTATTCCTCCGGCTCACCAAAGTCATTGTGTCACCGAACCAAGTGGGTTCGCCTCCTGGTGAGTTAAATAAGATTCTACACCAGTGGAAGTTGTCTCACAAAGTAAAGTATATTGGCAGCAAACACGAGACAATGAGGAATCATATCCAAAATCATGGTGTCCCCGAACAAAGGGAAACAAGGATCTTTTATTTTGGATGGGGAATAAATATTCAGAAGGGAGAAGTGGGTATTGGCTTGCTCAGGCTCAGTTGGAAAACACGTTTCCATATACACTGTGGGTTACGGTGATAAGGCCTAAGCTCCTCCTGGTGAGATCTCAGCACTAAAAATAAGGCAAAGGTCATAGGCATAGCTATTGCGGTGAAGCTTGGTCTGGTTCAGGGTGGTTGGTGGTTGCATCTCCTTAACATAACAAAAGGTGAAAAAAACAATTTGGAAAAACAGTTAAATGCTTCCAAACCCCACCTTGAGTTCCTCGGGGCACCTAGTCTGTGACAACTGCCTGAACATTCCACCTCCAAGTTCACATAAAACAAAGCCCTTCCTCCTTTGGGACGTGAGCCTCCTGGCTCTACCATCCTTGACCCCCCAGTTTTGCTTCCTACTGCTGACCTGGTCACTCTTTCCTTTTAGGGATGAGCCTGACATCTGGCCCCTGATTTTCCTCTCCCCTCCAAATCCAGCTACCTCCCGGGTGACTTGAATGCACGACTCCTTCACCAACACCTTAACCTCACAGTTCTTTGACCAACCTTCATCGAGGTCCACCATCCCCTACCCCCATGGTCACGCCTGGCTTGTGTCCTCTTGGCATTATAAAACTCAGTCTCCAGCTGTCCCATCTCTAGCCACGCTCCTCCACATATTCCGGCCTTCCCACTCCCTTGCTCTCATTAGACCTGCTCCTCGGCCTCATCAAGATTCCCAGCTCCTGAATCCTCGAATTTCTCTTGATCCATCAGCCCCTTCTGGACTTGGCTTTCAGCCTTCTCCTGCCCAGCTCCCAAGGCTGATCGCCTCAACACACCACTCTCTAGCAAATACCCTCATCTTTGTTTTCTGCCACCCCTGGCCAGCAAAACTCCAACCCTGAGCAGCCAGCCATCCACCTACACCACTCCTGAACCTGGGATGCTGAAAAAAATCCTTCAGCCCCGTGGATGTGACCACAGCAACGACATTATCTCCAGCCCACAGTGGAACTCTCCCTACACCCAGGGATCTCTCTGTATGTCCATGGTCAGCTCTCACCCCACAATGGCTCTGTCAAATTTCCAGGGCTCTCCTCGAGTTCCCCATCGTGCTGCCCCCTCCCCCAATATTCTCAACAAACGTCCCGACCCTCTAGAGCACAGAGAAAGTAGAGACCCTCAGATAAGAATACTTTCAATTTTTTGCCTCTCCTTACCCCTCCCACAACCACAGACATATCTATATCCAAACCCTCCCTAATTTCCCTTCAGTTTTAATGGAAGATTTGTTCTTCATCCCCTCAAAGCCTTCTGAGCTCCGTTCTCTCCTTCTTAAGAAAGTGAGCAAGAGTTGGCAGCTCCTTCTGTGTCTTCACTGCCTCCCTTTCCACTGCTTGTAGGTGTGTCCAAGTCTCCTTTCTCTCAGACACATCTCCCCGGACTCTGCTTCCTGCTCCAGCTCTGCAGCCAGGTTGCCTTCCTTCCCTTCACCGCTCAGCCTGGGGAGAGAGTAGTCATTTTTTGTCACCACCAGTCTCCCATCGTCTCTCTCCAGGTTGATCCTTATGGCTGTCTAAACTGTCTCCTTAGCCTTGTCTTGCTCCTTACCAGTCCGACCCCTCACTGTGACTGGAGCGACGCTTCTCAGGAGCCAGTATGACAGTGCCTCTCCCTGACAGAGCAGCAAGGCCCCCATGACCTGCCCTCGGCAGCCACTTGACACTCAAGCCTCTGACTGGCCACACTGAGCCTTCAGGGCCACACGGTCTCTCTGGCCTCTTGACCTTCAATTTAGAGCCTTCTTCCTTCACCCCTCCTCTGGTTGGCAACCGACTACTTAGTCATCCTTTACAACTCAATGCATGTATTGCCTCATCCAGGAACACTTCCTTGACACCACCCCCAAATCTGCGTTCTTTGTGGGCCCCCAGTGCTCTCAGAGCCCCTATGCTCACCACTTAAAGCATTTCTTGCCCCGTAGTAACCACAAATAATATTTCAACTCCTCTGTCTCCCTCAGCAGAGGTCTGGGGCTATACCTCTTATTTCCATTTGCCTGCCCTGTTTGTCAAAACAATGTTACATGATTATTGAATAAACAATCATGGAGGACTTCCTAGAAGAGGCAATTATTAAGTGGTATTTTGTAGGCAGACATGAAATAGTGTGAAAAGGAGGATGTGAATGAACCGTATGGGGGGGTTCCTCTGACTCAGATTCCACCAGGAGCTAGGGGAAACTGTGGGAAATGACTAGAATATTTAATAGGGGAAAGAAGATACCAGCGGAATGCATGACTCACTGAAAGGTATCACATTTACGTATGACAACACTACACGGGTCGAGCAAAGCACAGTGGTTTGCCGACCCTGATCCCAGGTGGCAGGGCTGGGGGAGGTGGTGGCGGCACTCTGTGGCACAGAGTGAGGAAAGCTCTTGCAATAGAGTAGCTGGTGGGCTTCTTAGGAAGGAGGGCGTGACTTTGCTGTGTGACTCCTTGCGGGACTGGGTCTCCATAGCCTTTCCCAGCCCTGGCACAAATCCCAGGTGTCCTGGAGGCCCTAGGATTTGAAGCATTCACTCAGAGGCTGCCAGACTGGCCTTGGAACCACAGGCAGGCATGTCAGACCAGAGACACAGGTAGCAGGGATGGACTTCCCTTTTCTGCTCGGAGACCTGCTAGACAGAGGTGGAGACCACTTCACTGTCAGGGGAACCAGGTCCAGGCTGGGGTCTCTGGGATGTTGGGGAGGAAGACAATTGCTCTACCCTCTAGGTCCTTCTGGCTGGTCTAAGAATTAAATTGATATGAGGCAGAATAACAGGAAAAAATCAAACGAAGCTTTATAACATGTATACGTGGGAGAAACCCAGGAAAGCTGAGTAACTGGTCAGACGGCCGAGGTCCCTGCCACCTTAAATACCATCTCCAGTTAAAGACAAAGGAGGATGTTGGGGGTGGGCGGAGTCAGTTATAGGAGATTACCAGAAAAGGCACAGTACGCAAAAGTAAGGTTATTATGTAGATTTAAGTCCTAGCCTTCCCCATTGATAAGAGTTTCTAGAGATAAGGTCATCCCCCTCTTCCTGGTAAGGAGAGGGAGACACCTCTACAAATTTCCCTTACAAATATAAATGTCTCTTACAAAGGGTAACTTTTACTTGGTTTTCAGAGCTTCTCACATGTCTGCAGTGTTTTTTTTTTTAATAATTTTATTTATTTATTTTTTCCCCCAAAGCCGCAGTAGATAGTTGTATGTCATAGCTGCACATCCTCCTAGTTGCTGTATGTGGGACATGGCCTCAGCATGGCTGGAGAAGCGGTACATCGGTGCGCTCCCGGGATCCAAACCCGGGCCGCCAGCAGCAGAGCGCACGCACTTAACTGCTAAGCCACGGGGCCGGCCCTGTCTGCAGTGTTTTTAAAAAAATAACCAGCCCAAAATAATCCTCATGCCAAAGACACATCTTGAGGTGGCAAATTCTGTTTCCCTACAGGGACCATGGGTGATGTCGGGGGAAGAGGGAGAATCTCCCTCTGCCCTTTTCCTTAAGGTTCTTATGGCTGGCCAAATAATTAACAAGACAGCTTAGCAGGAGAAAATAATACCAAGTTTAATAACATGTATACATGGGAGAAAGCAGGGACACTGCGTTTCTCAACACAATAGCAGAAATTCTCGTCTTAAATACCATGTTCAGCCATTGACAAAGGAGGATGTTGGGGGTGGGGGGAGTCACTTACAGGAGATTACCACTAAAGCACAGTAAACAAGAGTAAGGTTATTATGCAGATTTAAGGCCTCACCTTCCACATTGATAAGCCTCTAGAAATGAGGCCATCCCCCACTCTTCCCAAAACAGAGAGGGAGATACCTTTACAAATGAAGATTTCCCTTATAAATGTAAATGATTGTCTGGCAACTCCTCGCAGGGCCATCCAGAGAATGTGGCCAGAGAGACAGAACTTCCGATAAGATGGGCTTGTTGGTGCCTTTCCTATTGTAACATTTATCCTACATTATCTTTACAGCCATCATGATAGATCTGTTCCAGGAAGGAGCCACCATGTCAAATTCTTTAGGCAGTTAGTGGGGGAGGTCAAATGTCCCTCAGAGAAAACAATCAAGGTAAAGAGATATATTTTAGGATGGTCAAATCTTGATCTCCCACAGTCTCGCCTCTGAAACTAGAAGTTTCACAGTCCTTTTGAAACTTAAAGAAGTTTCATAGTCCAGAAGCTGAGTTGGTAGCCTATTTCATCTCACTGAACACATTTCTTAGTCCTGATAATAGATCAGTTCAATTAAGTTCATTTCAGAAGGTGGTGATGCAGGTGGGCTCTCAATGTTATGCCTATATTGTGGAAGCAAGCAATCAAGTATTTAATAGAAGCATTTCTATGTAAACAAAAGAAAAACAAGGTTAATGGTTGGAGCAAATTGTAAACCAGTTTGAGTTCAGAGGACAGCTAGTTAAGGTTTTAGATGTCAGCATCAAAGCATCTTTTGCAGTTTAAATGTCCCTGATGATGTCATCAGGTAATCTCTCCGGTTTATATCAAGTCCATCGGCTTCAGTTTGTAAGTCTTCAGGAAAAAGGGCAGGTTCAGTTTTCAGTGTTTCCAAATGAAAATGATGGAAAAAATCAAAAACGTTAGTTTGGATATCTGTAGCCAGATATTTCAGGAGACTAGAAGAAATCAGGATCCAGTCCAGTCAACAGATATAAAACAAAAACCTCAAAAGACAATTAACAAAACTAGGATCTAATATCCGCAAATGTATACTATAGTTTTTACTGAAATATAATTTTTCTCTCTAAAATCACCCTCATTTTTATTAAGATAGCCAAATTAAAACTAACTAGTTTGTAAAATAAGTCTAGTTCCAATAGAGTTGGCCCAATTATTTACATAAGTACAGCAAGAATAGCAATTAATCATATAAGTTCTTTTAAATCTGCTTTGCTGGAACTTTTTATAAGGAATCTCAGATTGAACTTTAAAGGCCTCTCGAGGCCAGGAAAGCCAAGCCAAGGATTTTGTCATCAGACTTCACCCGCAATACCTACAGATTTGGGTGAATTCCTCTCTTTTGAGGTTCCCCCACAATATTTCGAGGTTCCTTGTACCTGCCAGAGAAGTGACATTCTTTACTTATCCTGGTAAGTGCTGCTTGGAACATAAGGTACCAGGCCAATATTTCCACGTGGCTTTATTCCATAAAGTCCAATCTTCATTCCTCAAAAGCTGTATGGTTATATCGCAAATATGATGTTCCAGTCACAACTTTGGTAATATAACCAGTGTTTCCAATTGTGTCCTGTTATAAGGAGAACAGATTCTTACTGAACTTATGCAAATAACTATATTGCCATGAAAACAACAATACTCACTTACTAAGAGTTTTCAAATTCGAGGGATCAGATAGAGAGAAAAAGATAAATATTTCAATTTTACTTACAAAAGTATCATTTACCAAATTGCTATAAGTCATAGCTAGCTCAGGAGAAAAGAGAAAAAGTTTTCCTTAAATCTGAAAAAAACAAAACATTAAAAATTTAGCAATACTTCAAATGAAAAATCATAAAGATTATAATCATCCTTATCAGTTTATTCAGTCCTGTGTAATCCATGCTTGATCTCGATCTTTTTGTTAGCAGCTTCATGAAGTCATCAGTCTCTCTATCAGATTTCTGTAATTTCTTACCAAGTTCAGTTTTATGATCAGAAAGTTTGTCAGAAACCTGTGTTCCAGTGTAAATGTCAGAGTCCTTTCTATGAATTTTTCTGAAGTTGAAACATTTTTTGCAAAAGCATTAGAGCAAAGAAATGTCTGTAAACAAGAAGACCTCAAAATGGCAATTCACAAAGAAATTTGGTTAATTTTGTGACATACAACACTTTAAAATAATAATAACCAGAATTATGACTGATAACCAGAACAGATCAGAATTTCAGTAATGTTATACAATTTTAAAACGCCTATATCAATAACATTTACCCACAAAATACCACCTAAGCAGGCTTATCATCACTTGTCTGACAATGTTTCCTATGTAATTAAACATACTGAATCAGCCTAATAAGTTTAGTATCTTTCTCCTTATAGGAAGAGAGCAAATTTCTTTGAGAAGTTTCAGGGCCCTTTGAAAATTCTCAAAGAAAAAAAGTAAAAGAAAGACTTTTATATGAATTTTGGGGAGCTTGTCAAAAATATAAAAAGTCAAGGCAAACAGAGCACTAACAGTCCAAAAGCCTTAATAGAGAGACCTCAGTCTTTTGAACGTAGGAAATTATTTTAACAGTTTTTTTTTTTTTCTGTCTTTTAGGTAGACTTACTCAAAGGTAAAGAAAAATCTTTTATAACCTCTTTATCAAGTTTAAGCAAATTATCCTTTTAAGAGACAGAAGACCAAATTATAATTTTGTACCAGCTTACTTCTGATATTAAAACTCATTTACTGAATTAAATTTATTTTAATCTTAGCCAAGTTGACCATGCATAAAACTCCTTTTCCAGAATTCCTTCCACAGACTTTCTATAACTTCCTTTTTACATTCAGAATTTGTCCCATGTCTTTCTTTTCCCTCCTAGTACTTGAAGACAAATTTATCTTTCTTAATCAATCAAACAAAATATTTTCATTCTTTGTATTTTTTTAATATATCTTACTTTTTTTGTACACAGACATATTTTTCTTAATTTTTAGTAGCTTCAATCACATATACTAATTAGAAATTTTAACCCTTAGAAACCTTAATTTGTAAGTAAAAACTAAGTAAACAATTATAAACTTTCTTTTACATTAGTATCTTGTGGCTTGGAAAATTTATAAACACTTCATAATTTCTAGACATATGTTACTTTATAGTACAATCTTTTAATAAAACACAAGACATGTTTACCATTAGACCCAAAACACTTTTTAGTTTTCCTGTAATGAAAAGCCAAAAGTAGATAAATGTATATTTAGCAATCAATGTCTAATATCTTATGTTATTTGGAAATGATCTACTCAACTGAATTTTTATCATAAAATTTAGCAAAACTCTAAAGTTTTAAGTCACCAAAAAGAGTTTGGAAGCTGTAACCACCATAACACATAATTATTGTTTAAAGTTCATCCAACATTCATCTTTTTTACAACTATTTAGTTACTTATTCCCAATAATTATTTAGATTGCCTACAAGACTTCATAAGACATTAGATAAAATTAGCCATCATTTAAATTACTATTTTTGTTAATCAGTTCTGTAATAGAAATAACATCAGTTTTTTTCTACAAAATTTCATGTAAATTTCATCACCTCTTATATCTTTAAACATAGTTATTATTAAGATTTTTATCAATAGGTCTTGGTCTTCTAATTTTGGACAAGGGAAGCATTCCCAGTCAGACATTTTAAAACATACTCAGGCAAAGTTGATGTATCCTCTTTATATAAAATTAGCTCAAACATTCCAACCTTTATAATCTTATCAACACTTACACTTTTACATGTTCTCAATTCAGTTGTAACCTGAGTCAAGGTCATAAGGCTAGTCAAATTTTTCCCTTCCTTTTCCTGGCCTTAATTCTTAGGTACCAAATAAACAATTATGTGAGAGCTCTCAAAACATTTTTTTTCCCCCCAATTTAGAAGTTTTTCCAATTCAAAGGATCTGTCGTCTGGCCATTGACGAGTAGGATCTTCATTTGTATATTTATTCCAAGTGACTCGATCCAATAAGCCTTTTTAAGGAAAGACCCGGAGGTAACTTTCCACGCTTAGAATAAATCTTTACCATGGACGCAAGAGGCGTCCCTGGTGAGGGCGCAGATGATGTAGCCCCCATGATCCACAGAATTCACTCCCAAAGATATTCAGGACAAACTCCCCTGAGAGCTTGGCACAGCCGGACAAAGAGACAGTTCGGAACCCCAGTCTACTCGACTGGCCACCAAGGGGCACCCCGGTAAATGCACCTTCCGTATGGTGGAGACCAAGGAGAATATTCTCACTGGTCACAAAGCCAAGTTCTCAGGACACAGAACAAGACAGAGACTACTCTGGGAGGAGAAGGGATCAAGATCAAAACCAAGAGTACTCTACCAAATTTAAACCAAGAGTCACTAAAAGCACAAGAAACTAGTTTCCCAAATATTTTCTCCTGCCAATCTAAATCTAGCAAGAGAAACAAATTCTCACCACTTCCTTCCGCCAGACCCTGCAGATAGAGATTCCGGGAGCCTGACGTGGTAAGAAGTCTTACCTTTTTTGCCGGCTTTTGTCAGGCGTTCCCTTATCTCATCATCTGCCGTAGTCCAGGGAGAAGGCAGGTCTTCCAGCCAGAGAAGGCAACTTGCCAGCCAGTGTGCCTCCTGGCGACTACACCAAAACTGTCGGGGGAAGAGGGAGGATCTCCCTCTGCCTTTTTCCTTAAGGTTCTTCTGGCTGGCCAAATAATTAACAAGACAACTTAGCAGGAGAAAATAATACCAAGTTTAATAACATGTATACATGGGAGAAAGTAGGGACACTGCGTTTCTCAACACAATAGTGGAAATTCTCGTCTTAAATACCATGTTCAGCCATTGACAAAGGAGGATGTTGGGGGTGGGGGGAGTCACTTACAGGAGATTACCACTAAAGCACAGTAAACAAGAGTAAGATTATTATGCAGATTTAAGGCCTCACCTTCCACATTGATAAGCCTCTAGAAAAGAGGCCATCCCCCACTCTTCCCAAAACAGAGAGGGAGATACTTTTACAAATGGAGATTTCCCTTATAAATGTAAATGATTGTCTGGCAACTCCTCGCAGGGCCATCCAGAGAATGTGGCCAGAGAGACAGAACTTCCGATAAGATGGGCTTGTTGGTGCCTTTCCTATTGTAACATTTATCCTACATTATCTTTACAGCCATCATGATAGATCTGTTCCAGGAAGGAGCCACCATGTCAAATTCTTTAGGCAGTTAGTGGGGGAGGTCAAATGTCCCTCAGAGAAAACAATCAAGGTAAAGAGATATATTTTAGGATGGTCAAATCTTGATCTCCCACAGTGAGATGAGTCGTTATTGCCCCTTCTAGGCCAAGGACTTAGAGAAATTGTAGAACTTGAGCCTCCATGTGAATCAGACGCTGGTAAACACGTTGCTCTGGGGGACCAGCGGCTGTGCAGGGTGTCCAAGGATGAGGCCCTGCTTGTTGCCGTAGTTCTTGGTGAAGGTGCCGGTGGCCATTTCAGCCACAAGGGGGCGCAGAGGCTCCAGGAATGGTTCCTCAGGGCTCCGCTTCCCTGGGGAGCTGAATAAGGTATGCAGCTGGGGTGGCCAGAATGTGAGGGCAATGACGGCAGGTAGGACACCAGGACTGAACTCTGACCTTCCAAAATCACTCTGTCGTTGTCGCCAGCAGTAGAACCATTCAATGATTAATTTTTTTCAAGAAACATTTGCCCAGCCCCTGGGAGGGCCAGCTCCCAGCTGGTAGGCTCTGGGGATAGAGAATCAGATCAGCCCGTCTGGACTCTGGGAGGGGCACACAGCCTGGGCAGAGAGGGGAACCCTCAAAACTGAAGTTTCCATGTGGAGTATTTGTGCTGTGACAGAGGGACATACTGAGCATGATGGGGGCACCCAGGAGGGAGTGCTGACTCTGCCTGGGACTTGGGGGAAGGCTTCCTTCTGTGGGTAGTATTTCCTGTGGGTCCTGAAGAGTGAGGAGTGCAGCAGGCCGAAAAGTTAGGGAAAATTCTCGGCAGGGGAATTTCATGAGCCCAGGAAGCTGCAGGCCTGTCCGAGTCGGCTAGACAGGTGAATGTCCAGTGGGAGGAGACTGGCCAGTGGAGGGCATTGGACTTCCGGTTGGGGGAGAGATGGGAGCTCATCTCTGAGGAGAGAGGAGTCCTACTTGGGAGCCAGGGCAGACACAGGTTTTGTGGGGCCTGAAGCTTATATGGTTTTGGAGGCTCTTAGAACAAGAACACAAAGTTATAAATACAAAATTAGGTAGACGGACTTGGAAGGGTCCATGCGAGTGAGGGGCCTGAAGCTTTTAAGCTTATTAGCTTCCTGGAAAATCCTCCTCTGCGTGGGGGACCATCTTTCACATCTTCCCCGCTTCCTTTCAGCAGCTCCTCGCTGACAGCAAACTGCTTCGGCTCTCTCCTTTCTCTCTCCCTTCTTGGGTGCCCTGGAGCCCCCGGGCAGCCAGACAAAGCTGGATTCAGGCAACCAGAGTCCGTGGTCTCTTCTGGAGGAAGGGAGGCAGAGCTGCTTTGCTGGGGGCAGGTGGGGAGTGGGGGGTGACTTTTCATATTGCGTCTATGCAGATAGCGCCCCACAGCTCTTCCAGGTGGCGCCTTGGAATCTGTCCTGCAACTCCTGTTAGCGCCTTAAATAACACACAGGTGTGGAGGATTTTCCCATTTGCCGAGCACTTGCTCACATCGTTCTCACCACATCCCAGGGAGGCAGATTAACTCTTCCCTCCGCAGGAGGCTTGTGGTTGGGCCTACGGATGCCTGGCATGCTGGACCACGGCAGGTGGACCCTCACTCCTAGGGCTCTCCCTGCTGCCGGATGCCTGGCATGCTGGACCACAGCAGGTGGACCCTCACTCCTAGGGCTCTCCCTGCTGCCTCTCGTTCACTGTTGGCCTGACAATACTTAAACCCAAGATTGGAAATGATTCACCATAGAAGTGAAACCACAGAGGTGGGGGCTGGCTTTGGTCTTCTCCCCTCCGGCAGTGTGTTTTTGGTGGTGAGGGCACGCACAGGTAGGGTGGAGCTGACAGCCTTCTGACCCTGTTTGTCTGCACTGTGGTGAGAGACACTTCTCACCTTTACCCCCTTCCTGGGCGGTTGGGAGAGCTCACACCTGGGGAAAACCTCCATCTCAGGCAGCCTTGTGCAATGGATCTCTGTATCCGCACTGATTTGCAGGATCTACCGAGTGGTCCAAAGTCTGTGTTTAATTTGGAGGTCTCAGCCAGGGCAGGGGGAGGAGAGAGGTGGCCATTATGCCAGCAACTTTAATTAAATAAGCAGTACAGAGCATCCGTTGTGTTAGACTCTGTGTTAGCCCCAGGAGGACAGAGCTGAATCAGCCGTGGCCTTGCCCTCATGGCTCACTCCAGCATCCACGAACACCTCCTGTGTGCCAGGCACTGAGCTGGGCTGGGAGACACAGAGATGGATGAGCGACTGTGTGCCTGTGCATGAGAAGCTCACAGTCTCTTTCAGGATGTCAGCAGAGAACAGTAAAAAGCATAATGCAGTCTGTACAAAATTGGGAAGGATACTTTCTCTGCTTCTTGTGCCACCAGCGGGAGTGAAAGGCTATGACTTTGACCTCCATTGATTCTTGCTTGGCCCTGGACACAGGCAAAGATGAGCCTACTTCTAACTTCCTTATGCATCCCCACAAAGGTGCATAGGAGAACCCTCTCTCTCTCCTGCTTCTCCAAATGGCAAGAATCAGAAATGGGACAATGGAATGAGTCAAAGCAGATTCCTGCTCCCAGAGAAGTTCTCTTGCAGGGACTTAGAGGAAGTAGATGGGATGGGAATGGATTGAGGGAGGTCAGTGGAACCATTTTCTCCAAAGGGAGCACAGAAGTTTGGGAGCCTGTGGTCTGGAGTTCAATACACAGCAGGGTGACTAGGGGGACAAGAAGGAGAGAGAGATGGGAATCATCCAAGTATTCAGGTGTTTCTAGATGCTTCAAGGCTAGATCCAGAAAACTCTAAAGCCTCTGAACTTGCAACCATACAAAGCAGCCCTGGTTTATCCTATTTTCTGCAACATGCACAGATCAGCCTGTGCTGTGGCCGGGAATCTAGAGGTAGGGGCCGGAGGAGGCTTGGGTGAAAGGAGGCTGTAAGGCAGGAGGACCGCTGAAAGTGCTCAGAACGAGTACCTGCCACTGCATGAGTGTCAGCTGTCTCCTCTCCTTCCCCTTGTCACCCCCAAGGTCTGGCAGAGGTCAAAGAGAAGAGTCAGAGTGAAAGCCTCCTTGCCCTTGAACTTCCCCAGCAGCTGCAGGAGCCTGGAGATGGCGGGGGCAGCTGAAGGGTGGTGAGGGCGGCTGGGTGCCAGTGCCCCTGCTCCCTTGGGCTGTGCATGACTTCTGGCCCGTCTGGGCAGGGGCCTCAGCACAGGTTCCCCTGGCTGGCCCTGTGACACCCTGTCCATGCAGGCTTTGGAGCTCGGGAGCCTCTAGGGCCACCCCATGCCTAGGAGAGTACCCGGGAGAAGGAAGATACTCTGTGATTCCCCAAAGCCCTTTTCCTCTCACCTCATGTGAGCCTCGCAACAGTGCCATGAAGTGTATATCACTCGCTAGCTCTTCATTTTACAGAAGACGAACTTGAAGTTCAGAGTGGCTCACCCAAGATTGCACACTGGCTGAGGCTCTAGTGCACATCCCTCTGAACGCCCCCTGCTCCTTCCAGGACTCTAAATAGAAGTTACAAAGCCTCCCTATACCCAATCCTACAGGGATCCTGGGCCCCTCAGAACCCTCCAGGCCCCAGAGCCCCCACTATGGCATGAGGTGATTTGAACTCAGTGGCATATGTCCCCCCAACAACTCCCCAACCCTCTTCCCTCAGCATCCACCGGGGGAGGTACAGTTTATGCAGAGAAGTGTTGACAGTAATCCAGGCAGGTGTAGTGAGTGAGTCACGTAGACTTACAGTCACCAAACTTTTTTTGATCCTGCCTCCCATGCATAAACAATTTTGAGTGTGCACTCTGATATTTACATATTTGTAAATTATATTTACTTATACTCTAGTATATGTGACCATTATAAAACACACAGGAAAAAATATAAATTGAAAACGAGAAGGATGGAACAAACATGCCAGCATTACGGCTTCCCTTTGAATTGCTCTCAGTCTAGGGTTCACTGTTTGGACCAGCACTCTCAGCCAGCCCTTGGCAGAGCCATTCCCCTTCTCTGGCTCGTTGTGGCATTGTCCCCTGTTGCTGCCAGTGCCAGGGCAGTGGCTACCCTGCTGAGCTTGGTGGAGAGCCCTCACGTCTGCAGATGTCTAATGTCCCTGGCCTGCTGTCAGCATTGAGGGGCCATGGTCTACTTTGGCTGTTACAGCTCACACTTGCAAGGTCCCCTGGGAAGTTTAGAGAGAGAGCACTTTTAGGTTTTGGTTACAGAAGCAGTGTATTATGATTATTGACAAAACTGTTGTGGTTTTTACTTGTTCTTGTTTGTAGCTCTTCAGCCTGGGCTGTAGACATGTGATTGTGGGTGGAAGGAAATACAGGTACAAGTTCCCCTCCCCCTCCTGGCCCAGACCTTGTGACATTTTATGCCTTCAGGACATGTTTCTTCCCAGAAGGTATCTCCCTCTCTCCTGGGATGGCCTGGTGTTTGGCTGTTACTCACATGTTTGATCCAGAGCTGTGTTTTCCCAGCCACTGTTTCCCACCCAACCACTTTATGCCTCAGCCCCAAACCACTGGTACTATTATTTACTTAATATTTCTGTTAAACCTGACCTACTTTTTAAAATTAAGTACCTCCTTTAACCTTGTCCTAAGCAATCAAGTCCAGAAAAATCCAGATTTGGTGTGCTAATTATTCTTCTTAAACACTTTCAAATAAATGCATAACTATTAAAAAAAAAAAATGGCCCAGGTACCACTAAAATCACCTCCTGTATTGCCAGTGGGTGCTCCCACACTCTGGGGAGCACTAATGTAGAGGGATGAAGAGAGGGTCCTTGGCCAGGTTCCATATGAGCCAAAGGAAAAGGCCACCTCCTAAGAGACCAATGAGAAGCTATTTGAAACACTCAGGGATGCTTTCTGCATCCCACTCTTCCCAGGACGCAGACCCTATCCTGCAAACCTTAGGCACTAAAACTGGTGCCCTGGGGTGGGAGTGGAGGGCCGCAGTGATCCCCAGCCCACAGCAGTCATTTGCCTAAGCTGATATAAAGGGACCTTTGCCTTGGTTCCCCCAAGGGGAGCGACCACAGCTGATATTCCGAACTGGTGGCAGCTGAAATATTTTATTTGCTTCTCCTGTTCATGGCGGCCAGACTCTTCAAGCAGAGGCAGCGTCTTCCCCATGTCTCCCAACTCTTGATCTCTGGGTGTGCAGTCTAAGGTCTGGGGTCCTCCGCGACGGCTGGGGCTGGCTGCCCGTGTACTACATATGCCTCTCCTTGGATGACACCTTGGCTCTATTGGGACACCACCAAGACTCTGTTCAGGAAGAGCTAGGGACCAGAGTTGACCTTCTGGGTGTCATCTGTCAGGAAGACCCTAGAAGGCCAACCTCAGCAGCCCGACTCCGGGCTGGTGCTCAGTCTTGGATGTTCTCTCTGTCTCTGTCTCTGTCTTGGTCTCGTCGTTGTCGGACACATTCGGATCATTTCTCTCCAGATCACCATGTTAGGAGTGGGGCTAACTCTCAGCAGTCAGTTTATTCTTCAGGATCACTTATTAGAAATGAGGCTCACATCTAATTTTCTCACTGACTATATCTTGCACAGAGAAGTACTAAAACCAAGTATTCTTGGGTAGATTTCTTGGCATCTACCAAGAAATCTGAAATGTTTATTTACCTTAAACTCTTACTCAGAACCATACATTTCCAAATGTAAACATCTTCCTGTCTAACCTTAAGTACATTCAATATGACTCTCACCTTCTTGTTCTTCAACATGAGATAACTGGAACTATTTTCTTTGAGAAACTCCCTATACTGACTTTCATATAATATGCTTTGGCAGACCCATTCTTCTGTCCTTCAGACCCATATGGTGGCAGTCTGGCTGCAAGAGAATCCCCTGGGAAACTTACTGGAAATTACAGGTTTCTGGGCTCCACCTCTGCAGAGTTTGGTTGGACAGGTCTGGAGGGGGTCCTAGGTAGAAAAATTCCTTGAAAGATCTTTAGGGGACTCTGAAGCTCTACACCTGCTCTGCCTTGCCTAAATTGTAGGGAGATCTTGACTCAGAGGCAAGCTGGGGTCTATGATGCACAGGGGTATGATGAGTCCCAGGGCAGAGCAGGCAGGGAACCACCTGATGTTAAGATTGCATTTCTGCATAGGCAGGTACTAGGACTGAGAGTTCCTCGAGGCCTCCTCCTGGTTCTTCGTAAACCCTATCATCAGCATCAAGGGAAATGCTTATCTTCCTGTGTGCTTGGAAGGAGATTGCGTAGCCATCTAATCTAAAAGCGGTATTGACCATGTGACATCACTTAAAGAGAAAGGGACCCAACATTCAGCTTTGTTTTGTCATAGGAGGTCATGATCTGTCAGGAGACTGTTTCTGCTCATCCTCATTCTTGCATTAGGGATCATAAGGCAGACTTTTGAACAACATCGGTAGGTGGAGATCTGTGTGAGCTCATGTGGCTTGGTGCCTAGCTGATTTCTGTCCTGGGAGTCAAAGGCTGCTGATAGATCAATGCAAAGCTGCCAACACTCTAATGCTGATCCAGAATATTTCACCTTCAGTGAAGGAAAGTAACTTATTGAATATCTACTATGTGTCAGGAACCATTTTTCTCCCCTTTTTGCACACACATCCCACTTGATCTTCACAATTATCATCTGAAGTTAATATTTTTATCTCCATTTCAACATAGGGGAGGATTGGAACTTGATCTCGTCCAAAGTGACAATATTTCACCCTCTAGATGGCCTGACTCCAAGTCTCATTCCATGATCTCACACCACTGATGTGATTATTCTGGTGGCCAAGAGTTAGGAAGATCTGCCTGAAATCTCCTGTCAGCTCATTCATGATGCTGGATTGAAAGACTAGGAGAAAATGAGGTTAAAATTTGGAGGGCAGTAAGCAAACCAATGTGTCTTTTTTTTAAATTAAGAATTAATTTTTTTAGAGCAGTTTTAGGTTCACAGCAAACTTGAGGGGACGATACAGAGATTTCCCATTTACCCCCGACCCCACACATGCACCCCACACATGACCCCATTATCAACATCCCTCATCAGAGTGGTACATTTGTTCCAAATGATGAACCTACATTGAAACATCATTATGACCCAAAGTCCATAGTTTACATTAGGGTTCACTCTGGGTGTTATACATTCCATGGCTTTGGACAAATGTATAATGATGTGTGTCCAATATTATGACATCATACAGAGTATTTTCACTGCCCTAAAAATCCTCTGTGTTCCACCTATTTTTCACTTCCCAATCCCTGTGTTTAGTTTTGAAAAGGGAGATACTTGTTCTTTTATTGTTATTACATGTTTGGTTAGTTTTCTTCAGTAATATGTTTTATTACACAAATATTCCTGTTGCAAAAAATTAAAATGGTATGAAGTTACTGATATCTGTTCTTGACTTACAAAAATGGCAATTTTATGTGTTCCACCTAATAGTAAGGCAAAACCAGAAAGCCTCTTTTTAATCCTACCCCCACCCCACTCCCATACAATTTGGGACACATAGTCAATTTTAGAACATTTTCATCACCTCAAAAAAAAAAAAAAAACCCATACCCTTTAGCTATAACTCCCCTTACCTTCCCATCCTTCCCACCTCCCACCCCTAAGTGACTGATAATCTACTTTCTGTCCTTATTCAAAAATTTCATAAGAATGAAATCATATAATCTGTGGATTTTATGACTGACTTCTTTTACTTAGTGTAATGTTTTCAAGGTTCATCCATGTGGTAGCATCTATCAGTAGTTCATTCTTTTTTTATGACCAAATAATATTCCATCGCATGGATATATACATTTTGTTTATCCATTTGTTTGTTGATGGATGCTTGGGCTGTTTCTACCTTTCAGCTATTATGAATAATGCTGCTATAAACATTCGTGTATAAGTTTTCTTGTGGGCATATTTTCGTTTCTTTTGGGTGTATACCTAGAAGTGGAATTGCTAGATCATGTGGTAACTCTATGTTTGAAAAACTGCCAGATTATTTTCCAAAGCACCTGCACCGTTTTACATTCCTATGAGCATTGTATGAGGATTCTGATTTCTCCACGTCCTCACCAACACTTATTATCTGACTTTTTGATTCTAGCCATTCTAGTGGATGTGAAGTGGTATCTCATTGTGGTTTTGATTTGCCTTTCGCTAATGACTAATGATGGTGCGAGTATCTTTTCACGTGCTTATTGGTCATGTGCATATCTTCCTTGTAGAAATATCTATTCAGATCCTTTGCTCATTTTAAAATTGGTTTATTTGTCTTTTTATTGTTGAGTTGTAAGAGTTCTTTATATATTTTGGATACAAGTCCCTTATCAGATACAAGATTTGCAAATATTTTCTCCCATTCTGTGGGGTGTCTTTTATTTTATTGATGGTGTCTTTTTTTTTTTTTAACCGAGGAAAATTAGTCCTGTGCCAACATCTGTTGCCAATCCTCCTCTGTTTTTGCTTGAAGAAGATTAGCCCTGAGCTAACATCTCTGCCAATCCTCCTCTGTTTTTTTGTATGTGGGTCACCTCCACAGTGCAGCTGGTGAGTGGAACAGGTCCGTGCCCAGGATCTGAACCTGTGAACCCGGGTGGCCGAAGCAGAGCATGGGGAACTTGAACCACTCAGCCACGGGGCCAGGCCTTTGATGGTGTCTTTTTTTTTTTTTTAGAACAAGTTTTTTTTTTTTTTTTTGTGAGGAAGATCAGCCTTGAGCTAATATCCGTGCCAATCCTCCTCTTTTTTTTATTATTTTATTTTTTATTTTTTTTCCCCAAAGCCCCAGTTGATAATTGTATGTCATAGTTGCACATCCTTCTAGTTGCTGTATGTGGGACACAGCCTCAGCATGGCCGGAGAAGCATTGCAGCCGTGCACGCCCGGGATCTGAACCTGGGCCACCAGTAGCGGAGCACGCGCACTTAACCACTAAGCCACGGGGCGGCCCTAATCTTCCTCTTGTTGCTGAGAAAGACCGGCTCTGGGCTAACGTCTATTGCCAATCCTCCTCCTTTTTTTCCCCAAAGCCCCAGTAGATAGTTGTATGTCATAGTTGCACATCCTTCTAGTTGCTGTATGTGGGACGCCACCTCAGCATGGCTGGAGAAGTGGTGCATCGGTGTGCGCCCAGGATCCGAACCCAGGACGCCAATAGGGGAGTGCGCGCACTTAACCGCTAAGCCACAGGGCGGGCCCCGGATTTTTTTTTAAAATATATAAGATGACGTCACCTATGCATAGAGATAATTTCATTTATTCCTTTCCAATGTGGATGCCTTTCATTTCTTTTTAGTGCCTTAATTGCCCTGGCTGGAACCTCTAGTACAATGTTGAATAGAAGCGGCAAGAATGGACATCTTTGTCTTGTTCCTGATCTTAGGAGGAAAGCATCTAGTCTTTTTACCATTAAGTCTGATGTTAGCTGTGGGTTTCTCATAGAGGTACTTTATCAAGTTTGAGGAAGTTCCCTTCTATTCCTAGTTTGTTGAGCATTTTTATCATGAAAGGGTGTTGGATTTTGTCAAATGATTTTTCTGCATTTGTTGAGATGATCATGTGACTTTTTAAAAAATTTTACTTTTATTTTTTTCCAGTTTTATTGAGAGATAGTTGACACACATCACTATATAAGTTTAAAGTGTACAGCATGACGGTTTGATTTACATATATTGTGAAGTGATTATCACAATAGGTTCAGCTAACATCCATCACCACATATAGGTACAATATAAAGAAAAGAAAGAAGAAAAGAAAAAATTTTCTCCTTATCATGAGAACTCTTTTTTTTTTTTTTTCGCTGAGAAAGATTGGCCCTGAGCTAACATCTGTTGCCATATTCCTCTTTTTTTTTTTGCTTGAGGAAGATTTGCCTTGAGCTAACATAACATCTGTGCCAATCTTCCTCTATTTTGTATGTGGGTCACTGCCACAGCATGGCTGATGAGTGGTGCAGATCTTCACCCAGGATCTGAACCCGCGAATCCGGGCTGCCAAAGCAGAGCATGCCAAACTTAACCACTAAGCCATGGGGCCAGCCCCTGATGAGAACTCTTAGGATTTACTCTCTTAACAATTTTCCTATATATCATACAGTGGTGTTAACTATAGTCATCATATTGTACATTACATCCCTAGTACTTATTTATCTTATAACTGGGAATTTGTACCTCTGATCACCATCCTCCAATTCCCCCTCCCTCCGCTCTCCACCTCTGGTAACCGCATGTCTGATCCCTTTTTCTATAAGTTTGGTTTTTGTTTGTTTGTTTTAGATTCCACATATAAGTGAGATCATACAGTATTTGTCTTTCTTTGACTTGTTTCACTTAGCATAATGCTCTCAAGGTTCATCTATGTTGTTGCAAATGATAGGACTTCCTCATTTTTTATCGCTGGATAATATTCCATTGTATATATACACCACCATTTCTTTATCCATTCATCTATTGATGGACACTTAGGTTGTTTCCGTGTCTTGGCTATTGTAAATAATGCTGCTATAAATATGAGGGTACAGATATCTTTTCAAGTTAGTGTTTTTGTTTCCTTTGGATATATTCCCAGAAGTGGAATTGCTGGATCATATGGTAGTTCTATTTTTAATTTTTTGAGGATCCTCCATACTGTTTTCCATAGTGGCTATACTATATTTTTGTTTTTTATTATATTGACATCTGTATTAATTGATTTTCAGATGTTGAAACAACTTTACATTCCTGGGATAAATCCCACTTGGACATGTTGTATAATTCTTTTTATATGTTACTGGATTAGGTTTGCTAGTATTTTGTAGAGGATTTTTATGTCCATATTCATAAGAGATATTTGTCTGTAATTTTCTTTTCTTGTGATATCTTTGTTTGGTTTTGGTATTAGGGTAATACTGGCCCTAGAAAACGAGTTGGGAAGAGTTTCTTGGAATTTTTTGGAAGAGTTTGTGAAGAATTGGTATTCTTTCTTCTTTAAGTGTTTGGTAGATTTCAGGAGTGAAGCTATTCTGGCTTGGTCTTTTCTTTGTGGGTAGGTGTTTGATTACTAATTTAATCTCTTCACTTGTTACATCTACTCAGTCTATTTCTTCTTGAGTCAGTTTTAGAAGTTTGTATCTTTTTAGGAATTTGTCCATTTCATCTAAGTTATCTAATTTGTTGGTATACAATTGTTCATGGTATTCCTTTATAATCCTTTTTATTTCGGTAAGATAGGTAGTAATGTCCCCTCGTCTATTTCTTTTTTCTTTTCTTTTTTTGTTTTTGTGAGGAAGATCAGCCCTGAGCTAACATCCATTGCCAATCCTCTTCTTTTTGCTGAGGAAGACTGGCCCTGAGCTAACATCCATGACCATTTTCCTCCACTTTATATGGGATGCTGCCACAGCATGGCCTGACAAGTGGTGCGTTGGTGCACACCCGGGATCCGAACCCGAGTCCCCAGCAGCAAAATGCACACACTTAACTGCTACACCACAGGGCCGGCCCACCCCCTGCTGTCTATTTCTGATTCTAGTAATTTGAGTCTTCTCTTTTTTTTCTTGGTTAATATAGCTAAAGTTTGTCGATTTTGTTGATCTTTTCAAAGAACCAATTTCTGGTTTCCTTTATGTTCTCTATTGTTTTTCTATTTTTTATTTCATTAATTTCTACTCTAATATTTGCTATTTCCTTTCTTCTGCTTGCTCTAGGTTTAGTTTGTCCTTTGTCCAGTGTCTTAAGGTGGCAGGTCTGGCTATTGATTTGAGATCTTTATTTTTTCTTAAAATATGCATTTACGGTTATAAATATTCCTCTAATCACTGCTTTAACTGCACTCCATAAATTTTGGTATGTTGTGTCTTTAATTTCATGAATCTCAAAGTGTTTTCTGATTTTTCTTTTGGTTTCTTCTTTGATTCATTGGTTATGGGTCATACTTAGGAGTTTGTTGTTTAATTTCCACATATTTGTGAGTTTCTCAAATTTTTTCCTGCTATTGATTTCTAATTTCATTCCATTGTGGTCACAGAACATACTTTGTGTTATTTCCATCCTTTTAAATTAATTGAGGTTTGTTTTATGTGTAGCATATGGTCTACTCTGGATAATGTTCCATGTGCACTTGAGAAGAATGTATATTTTATTGTTGTTGGATGGAGTGTTCTATAGATGTCTGTTAGGTCTAATTGCTTTATAGTGTTGTTCAAGTCTTCTATTTCCTTGCTGATCTTTTGTCTTGGTGTTTTATCAAATATTGAAAGTAGGATATTGAAATTTTCAACTATTATTGTTGAATTGTCTATTTCTCTTCATTTCTGCGAGTTTTTACTTTATGTATTTTGGTACTCTGCTATTAGGTACATATATGTTTATAATTATTATATCTTCCTGATAGAGTGACTCTTTATTATTATGAAATATCCCTCTTTATCTCTAGTAATATTTTTTTTGTTTTAAAGTCTATTTTATCTGATATAAGTGTAGCCACTCCAGCTTTCTTGTGGTTGCTGTTTGCATGATATACTTTTTTCTATCCTTTTACATTCAAGTATTTGTATCTTTGACTCTAAATTGTATCCCCTATAGACAATATACTGTTGGACCACGTTGGTTTCTTTTTTAATCCAGTCTGACATTCTTCCCCTTTTTATTTGATTGTTTAATGCATTCATATTTAATGCTATTATTGATATAGTTGGATTTATATCTGCCATTTTACTTTTTGTTTTCTATATTGCCTATGTCTTTTTTGTTCCTCTAGTCTTCCCTTACTGCTTTCTTTTGCATTAAGTAGATATTTTCTAATGTAGCATTTTATTTTGTTTTTGTTTTTGTTTTTTTGTGAAGAAGATCAGCCCTAAGCTAACATCCATGCCAATCCTCCTCCTTTTTTCCGTTTTTCTCCCCAAAGCCCCAGTAGATAGTTGTATGTCATAGTTGCACATCCTTCTAGTTGCTGTATGTGGGATGCCGCCTCAGTGTGGCTGAACAAGTGGTGCCTCGGTGTGCGCCCAGGATCCAAGCCTGGACCGCCAGTAGCGGAGCACACACACCTAAAAAGTGGAGCACACACACCTAACCGCTAAGCCACGGGACCAGCCCCTAATGTAGCATTTTAATTTCTTTCATATTTTTTCACTTTTTTTTTTTAGTGGTTGCTCTATGGTTTACTGTATACATCTTAGCTTATCAGAATCAGCTTCAGATTTATACTAGCTTAATTCCAGTGATGCATAGAAACATTACTTTTATGTAGCTCTATTCTACTTCCCCACTTTTGTGTATTATTGTTATACATATCACATCTATTAATGTTACAAACCCAACAATACATTGTTATACTTATAACTTTACTAACTGCCGTCATTTCCTTAGGCCAAAATAGCTTTTTCCCTACCCACTTCCCTTGTGTTGTTATTGACAAATATATTGCATTTCTATATGTAATAGGCCTGACGTTACATTATATACATATTATTTATACAATTATACTTTTTTTAAATCAGATATAAGAAGGAAGGAAAGAAATATGCATTTATACTTTTAAAAAATAATTACATAATTACCTTTACTGGTACATAATTACCTTTGTTTTTTTTTGGTGTGGACTAAAATGATCATCTGGGATCATTTACTTTCAGCCTGAAGATCATCCTTTAGTATTTATTATAAGGTGGGTTTGCTAGCAACAAATTCTCTTAGCTTTTGTTTATCTGGGAAAGTCTTTTTTCCACCTTCATTTTTGAAATGTAGCTTTGCAGAATATAGGATTCTTGGTTGACGGTTTTTTTTTTCCTTTGAGCAATTTGAATGTTTTATGCCACTGCTTCTGGCCTACATTCTTTCGGCTGAGAAGCTAGCTGCTAATCTTATCGGAGTTCCTTTGTAAGTGGTGAGTCATTTTTCTCTTGATGCTTTCAAAATTTTCTCCTTGTCTTTGATTTTTGGCATTTTTTTTTTTTTACTATGATGCGTTGATGTGTCTGTTTATGGATCTCTTTGTGTTTACCCTATCTGGAATTCATTGAGCTTCTTGGGTGTGTATTTTTTCAATAAACTTGGGAAGTTTTCTGCCATTATTCTTTTGAATATTTTATCTGTTCTCTTCTCTCTCTCCTCTCATTCTGATACTCTGATTACATATATGTTGGTACACTTTATTGTGTCTCACAATTCTCTGGGCTTAGTTCATTTTTCTTCATTCTTTTTTCTGGTTTTCCGCTTGCATAATCTCTATCAATCTAGTGATTCAGCTTCTTTAATTCTTCCTTATGCCAGTTCAAATCTACTGTTGAGCCCTTATAAAGAAATTTTTATTTCAGTTATTGTACTCTTCAACTCCAGAATTTCAATTTGATTCTTTTTCATAGTTTCTATTGCTTTATTGATATTCTCTCTAATGTGACATTGTTATCATATCTTCCTTTACTTTTTAAATCATGCTTTCCTTTAGTTCTCTGAAAATATTTAAAATGGCTATTTTAGGACTTTTTGTGTTAAATCTGACATCTACTTGCTCTCCCAGGCAATTTATGTTGCCTGCTTTTTTTTCTGGCATGTGGTTTATACTTTCCTATTTGTTTGCATGCTTTATATATTTATTTTTGTTGGAAACTGGACATTTTAGATGATACATTGTAGCAATTCTGGGTCCTGGTCCCTCCCCTTCCAGGCTTGTTATTGTTATTTCTTGTTTATTTTTTAGTGATTGGCTGGATTGTTTTAGTGAAGTCTAATTCTCCCCACCAGTGTCCACCCTCTGATGCTGCTCCTCAGGGAGATGCAGCTTTGAGTATGCCCACAGTTACCCTGAGATGACAGTGGTATTTGTAGGGCTCTCTTTCTTTGACCACACTCAGCTGTTAAATCACACTAATTTCTGGTTGATTGCTCTATTGTTTTCAACAATAGTCTTGGGCATAAATTGCTCTATAAATAAATTCAACCAAATTGTGGATTATTTTGAAGGAATAGTATCTGAGGTCTATGTTTGATATTTGTTCTGCCTCCATGAGGGTTTCTCCCAACTGCCTTATCCTCTGCGTCTCTCCTACAAACTAGCCAGCCTACAATCTGGGCTGTATCTTCATTAAATCAGTGAATCTTCCTACATTTGCTTTTCTCCACAACCTTCACTGTCATGAGAGCAAATATTAGGTTTGAACTTCATGCTCTGTTGCAAAGGAAGTCAGTTCCTTTTGGAAGACATTATGAATATTATCTGTTTTACAGTCTGCTTTCCCCTCAGGAAAAAAATCTCTGAGACAAGACTCTGGAGCTGGGGATGAGGACAATGGCAAATTTCTCTCTGAATGACACCTCTACTCTAGGAGCTGAATAATCGTGGGTGGGGGACAGCAACCTGAGGTCCTCTTGGCTTGGCTCTCCTGGTGTGGAAGCACTGCCTCATGAGCTAAGTCAAGGGCAATTGGGGTCCCAATAGTCTCAGCTTGCCATGCCCCAAGTAGAGCTTCCATCCCATGAAAGCGGATTGGGTGGAAGAGAGAGACCCCACTTCTTTACCCCATTCACCTAGAACTTAGCCTCAGCAGCAGTATCTGGGGACTGGAGGAGAAATGCCAAGTCCTGTTCCTCCGGGGAAGAAAGCCCTCCAACTGGGTGCTGTGGAAAGGGGGAGCCCTGTGTTCTTGGATGCAGAGGTCTGGAATGAAGTCTCTGCCTTGCTGAGCTGAGGGGTGGGGTGGGGGGGGCGGTGAGGCAGTGGTCTTGGTTCAAATACCACAGATTCTTGCCTTTCTCACCAAATTTTCATAGATTTTCTTGAATATAGATGTTTCTGTGTTTGCTGTTTGTCCTTAGAACCATTTCCAGAGCTTTAAATGGTTGTCTTTAAAAAATAATTTTCACCACTTTCACTGGGGAGTGGGTCAGTTGATCTCCTTATGCTGTCGTGCTAGAATTTTATCTCTCTGGCTCCTTTTTTTTTTGAACAACCTTAAAGAAGTTATTACATAGCTCCTGGACCAAGGCAATAAAATCCTGTTTGGCCCAGTCTAGTTTCCTAATTAACTGAATATAAGCCTCAATACTATATGCCTTCCACCAAAGCTACCTGTTGAATTGTCTGGATGTTTGGATTACTTATTCCCTGTATTCCATGGCAAAGATAATAATTATCCAAATTCAAGTCACCATCTTCTCTTGCCTCCCAACTGGCATTCCTGCCTCTATTTTTGCTCACTTCTAATTTATTCTACACATGGCAGTCAGAGTGGTTTTTACAAAGAGCACATTTGGTCATAACATTACATCACTTAAAAGCTTGAGTGGTTTCCTATTGTTCTTACAATAAAGTACAAAATCTTTTACATGGACTACAAGATCTTATTCATCTCTTCCACTTCTTCTCATGCCTCTATCTCTCTCTGCCCACTTCCTGCTCCACCCCTCCCCTCTTTCCCACACCAACATATACTCTAGTCTCACACTAGGCTTTCAAATTTTTACTGTGCATATAGCATGCTCTGTCCTATTTCAGGCCCTTTGCACACGTTGTTCTCTTTGCCTTAAATGCCGTTCTTAACTTCTTCTGATTCAGGTCTTGCTTAAATGTGACCTCCTCTGAGAAGCCTTCTCTAACCTCCCAGAATAGTTCGGTTCCCCCTGTTCTAATAACAATCTGACACCCTGTACTTCTTCACAGAATGTATGTTTTTGATCAATTGGTTACTAGGATGATTATCTATTTAACATACCTCTCCCCGTAGAACACGGACACATGAGAGCAGAGGTCCTGTCTGCCTTGACAACTCTATGCCCGGTGTCTATTGCAAGACCTGGCACAGAGCTGGAACTCCATAAATACTCATTGAGTGTGGGAATAAATGCTGTCTGAATCATAGAAAGCTCGCTTGTGTGAGTGGTCCTTGAGCTCTACTTAAAACCGATGTGGAACCAGAGGGAAAGTTGTAAATTTCAGAGGAAAACTCCTCGCTACTTATATTCATAACTACAGCCTGGTCTTACTGACAGCCTAATGGACACATATTCCAAAGGAAGTTTCACTGACAGCTCCACCCTTTGGCTAATGTTGTGATAAGTTGGTTGGCTCCTTTCTTAGGATTCTTATGATGAATATCTTGGTGCATATAGAAAATAGTCATTTCCCTCTTACTTTTACCCTTGACATTGTGGTCTCTGAGCCTGTTTTAACCCATATTTGGAATTGTGAAATTGGGAATATAGATCGAGACAGCAATGATTTTTTTTAAAAAAGTCATCATCATCAACAACAACAACAACGATTACTACTATTAATATTTATTAAGTGCTTTCTTTGTGGTAGACATATATTATTTCAAAGAAACCTATAATAATTCCAAGTGGCAGGTACTTTTATTTCCATTTCATAGGTAAATAAGCCGAGTTTGGGAGAGATTAAATACCTTGCTCAAAGGCACATTGTAAGTAAATGGTAAAGTTGAGATTAAAACTCATGTTTGTTTGGTACCAGCACCTAAACTCTTAACTTCTGTTCTATATTGCCAAGGGATTCTAGAATTCTGTAAGTGATTTCTTGCTGTCTGACAGTCTTCTGAAACTTCAAGTAAACTCATCTGAACTGCTTGTTGAAACTTTCATCTTTAAGTGCCTTGAGAGGAGGAGACTTCTGTTTTCATCTCTGATCAAGAGATCGTTGCAAACTAAAATCTCTTTTAACAGTGCCATGTTTGAGTAAATGTGATTCTTGCTCTAGACTTTCTTGATTTTGTGAGGACACTGTCAGGAGGACAAACAACAACAACAACAACAACAACAACAACAGTAGGAAAAGCCCCTTGACTGTAACAGTAAGGCAGCACAGAGAGAAATATGGACGAGAACACACAGGGTTTATCAAATCTAAATCCTATTTAAACTTATTACCTCCAAAATCTTTACATTTGGAAAATGCTTGTCAAATGTCTTAGAACCAGCAGGAGGGTAGATTTAAAAACATATTCCACAGGGTGAGGTTTGGTGGTAGAAGTAGTGGAGCATAGACCTAAATTAATCAATGAGAGTCTTCTTTTCTCAGCAACATCGTCCTGAGATAACTGCCTTGACGTCTGTGTGTTCTAGAATCCTTGCTAATTGGTAGCCAAGAACAATTCCTCATATAGATTTTTAAATTAAAAAGCCTAAATTAAATAAAACACCAGGTAAAGACTTTTGGCCACAAAAATTGTTCAAAACTTGATTTAATAATATCTGATCCTTGTCAACCTTTTACCCTAACTATAGACAGAAAAATACATTTTTAAATGTGTGTGCATGCAAATGTTTAACATTATTCATTAGTTTTTTTGAGTGCATAAAAATATAAAGAAAAACAAAAATGGCACATAATTTCACTTTCCAGAAAACTCCTATTGTTTTTTTTAAAAATTAGACTAATATATGTACCTGATAATAAAATTTAAACCATGCATGAAGATATAAAATGAAAAATAAAAGCTCCTTCCCACCACCACCGCTTCCCTCTGTCAGATCACTGCATTATTGCTCTTCTGCATCTGTCCAGAAAAACTGTGTGTGTGTGTGTGTGTGTATATATATATATATATATGTATCAAAATATATATTCTTTTTTTGTGTGTGTGTGAGGAGCACTAGCCCTGAGCTAACATCTGATGCCAATCTTCTCCTTTTTTTCTTGAGGAAGATTGGCCCTGGGCTAACATCCATACCCATCTTCCTCTACTTTATATGGGATGCTGCCCCAGCATCGCTTAACAAGCGGTGCACCGCTGCGTGCCCGGGATCGGAACCTGCGAACCTTGGGCCGCCAAAGTGGAGTGCACACACTTAACCTCTGTGCCACTGGGCCGGCCCCCAAAATATATACTCTTTTGAAAAGTATACAAGAAAGATAGTATAATATATCCGTTTAAACTTTGCTTTTTCATTTATAAATGTCTTGGAGATTTTGTAAACCAGTAAATAGAGACCAATTGGAATTTAAAAATTATTAAATTTTATTTTGAAATGATTACAAACTTATAGAAAAGTTGGAACTATGTTAAAAAAAGTACACCAAAACTTTTTTCCCTGAATGATTTGAGAGTGTTACTGACCTGATACCCCATCACACCTGAATACCCTAGAGTATGTTTCCTACAAAGACATTTCCCTACTACATAACCATGATATAATGATCAGAATCAGAAAATTAATATCAATACATTACTTCCGTCTAATCCTCAGATTATTCAAGTTTTGTCAATTGCCCCAGTAATGGTTTTTATAGCAAAAGTATCCGGTTCAGAATCAGGGTTGCATTTAGTTGTCATGTGTTTTTAGTCTGCTTCAGTCTGGAATAGTTCCTCCATCTTCTCTTGAAATTCATGACCTTTACACTTGAAGATTGCAGGCCAACTATTCCTTAAATGCCCTCAGTCTGGGTTTATATGATGTCTCTTCATGATTAGACTCAGGTTCTGCATCTTTGGCAGGAATGCTGCAGAAGTGATGCTGTGTTCTTCTCATGGCATGCTATCAGGAGGCACACCATTTGTGTTTGTCTCATTACTGATGATGTTCACTTTGATCACTCAATTATGGTGGTGTTTACCAGGCTTCCTCTTTACAGTTACTCTTTTTTCTCTTTGTAATTAGTAAGTATTTTGTGGGGAGGGACTTTGAAACTATGTAAATATACCAATATGCACTAAACTTTTAAATAATAGGTTAATTAATTAATATCTGCATGGATTTATGGTTTTTATTTATTCAGTGGGTTGTTACTGCTATTATTTATTTTGATGCTCAAACTATCATGATTTGGCCAATAAAGTTGGCTTAAATGTCCTTTTGATATGCCCCCATTATTCGATAGGCCTTTCTTTTTTGGGGGGAGGGAGGTACAAGAAGATTTTCAGGTTCATCTTGTATTTTCCCTGCCAGTCCTGTAATCAGCCCATTATTCAAGTAGCCCTGGTTTCTTGGAGTGGAAAATGGTATTTAGAAGCCAAGATCTTGGCAGTAGGTGTGTTCATTGATATTGGGGTGTTGTTGCTCCCAAGCCCTCCTAGAGGACAGAGCTACATACATACATACATGTCTAAGTTTATTTCATATATCTATTTATATAGGTAGAAAACCTGAATTCACACCAACAACTCCAATCCATGATAACACCACAGGGTTTATTCTAGGTTTGTCCCTTTTTGTATTTGTAAGTCCTTTGTCCAAGGGTGAGAAATCTGGCTTCCATAATTCTTAACATATTTACTTATTTGATTAACCCCCTGTACATAATCATCTCCTATCTCTGCTGTCTCCTTTCCAGCACTGATGCCCTTATCACCTGGCTTGGGATGTGACCCCTCACACTGGGCTGCCCCATCCTGGCCTTTCTCCTCACCCCATGCAGGCTCTGACCCTGTGCCAGGCCACTCTTCCAGGGGATATCCTCTTCCCCCTTGCTTGGCCTTGACTCCCCTTGTTGGGCCATCCTCCTCAACCCTGCCATGGATGCCTTCCTCATCCCACTCAGGCTCTCATTCCACACGCCAGACCACTCCTCCACAGATACCCTCCTCACCATGTTAGACCTCACTTCCCACGTGGGTTCCCTCCTCTCTCCACTTATCCCTGACTCCTCACCCCAGGCAGCCCCTCCTCATGGACACCCTCCTCACCCCACTGGGAACTAGACCCTTGCACTGAGCAGCTTTCCTCCCTGGACCCCCTCGTCACCCTGCTCAGGGCCACCATGGTGCCACTCTCCCCACCAACTGCAGTTGGGACCAAAAACCACATGTACATATTCTATTCCTTAAGCTCTTTCATATTTGAGAATGTCTGCCTATTGTCTTTATATTTGAACATCTTGGCTGGATAAAATATTTTTGGGGTTTCACCTTTTTTTTTCCCTTGGAACTTTGTAGACATTGCTCCAGTGTCTCCTGGCACTAAGTTTCTGTGAAGAAGTCTGAATTATGCTAAATTATGTTGCATCCCCCCTACACTTCCCCCAGGAGATTTTTATATTTCTGCCTGGACAATCGGTGTCCAGTAAGGAAACAGAAACCACACCAGGTATTTTAACAGAGAGAATTTATTATAGAGAATTGTTAACTGAAAAGGCAGATAGAGAACGCTAAGGTATCATGGAGGTAGCAATTGCAAGAAGCAGCTACTATGCTTAGGACTGGGGGAACAAAGGGAAGAACTTCGAATTATTAAAACATAGAGCTTGGAGGAGAGCCTCAGACCTCTGGGGGAGGGCACTGTGGCGGTCTGGTGCTCATGTTTCTGGGGGGCGGGTGGGAGTATGAGATTGGTTTTAAGAATTTGGAAAAACTGCAAGCTAGACCCAACAGCTTGTAGAAGAAACTGCTGGGGTAAGAAAGAAGCAATGGGTTATGCTGACAGCAGTAGGAAATCCACAGGAAGGCAATAGGAAGCAGATAGGACAGAGCAAGTCCACTCTTTATCCTCCAGCATTTCCGTCTCCCTCTGCCATCCCCTTTTGGTAGAACCTCCCCCAGTTGGCAGGGGAGAAATGTGGTTTGCAGAGTCCCACCTGCAGCATCACAAAGTTGAATATAGAGGGTGGGCTTGAAGTGGAGAAACAATAGCTTAATAACTGAAACAACGCTTTGATGGAATATATCTTGGATTTGAGTATTTTGAATCAAATTTTCCTAAAAGCTGATATACTCTTGATCTGCAGAGGCCATCTACCTCTCATTTCAGGGAAATTCTCTTATATCTTTGAAAACATTTTCTATTTAATTTATTGGTTTCTCTACTCCGGGTTGCCAATTTTCCTCAGGTTGGATTATCTTTGTCTGTCTTGCGTAACTATTAGCTTTTTCACTAATTGCTTTAATCTCTCTGTGTTTTTCTTCCCTGTCTTCTGTGCTTATCTCAAGCTTTTTCTCTCTGTCAGTTATTTAGTTTTTAATGATATCTATTCTATTCCTTGCAATTTCTGTTGAACGTATTATCTCCATAATGATATTATGTTGTCCTCAATTTGGTTTCTTAATCTTTCTTTTCCTGTAAACTTCCTTTTTTTTTCCCCCCAAAGCCCCAGTAGATAGTTGTATGTCATAGTTGCACAACCTTCTAGGTGCTGTATGTGGGACACGGCCTCAGCATGGCTGGAGAAGCAGTGCGTTGGTGCGCGCCCGGGATCCAAACCCGGGCTGCCAGTAGCGCAATGCACGCACTTAACCGCTAAGCCACCAGGACTAACCTTTCTTTATTTTAATGCATGTTTTTAATAAGTGGTTCTAGAGAGTGAAGCAATTTTGAAGAATTTCCTTCTGTTGTTTGAGTCATATTTTGTTCTGGGTTGGGGTCTTTTGCATTTGGTTTTATTTGTATATTTATGCTGCACTTTGCTTGTGTGGTTGCTATGCCTTTTATTTGGGCAGCTAAGTCTAGGCATTCTATTTGTTTGACATATTGATGACTGACTGTATTCTCTTGCTTCTTGATTCTATTTTCAACAAGGGAAGTTACAGTTTTCACCCTGCATTGCAAACTACACACCCATTAATTTCTTCTTCTTCTCCTCTCAATTCCCTCTTCTGCCTTCTCCTCCCCAGCCTCCTGACTCGCATCTTCCCTCTACTTTGTTCGCAGATTCTTCTTTTCCTCTTCCACCTTCTTGGCTTTCTTTTTCATCATTCTAAGTAAACTTTATGCCAGTTTTCTTCTTTACAAACTAAAGACGAGTTTCCTAGGTCAATATTTTATATAAGGACAAGCATAAGCTTGTTTGTAAAATCAGTTTGTACAGGTTTTTTACGGGGTTTTGGTGGAATTAAGATAATATTTTGGCCATATCCAGAAATACTGAAATCCTACCATAGACCTCACAAAATCTTTGGGGGAGATGTACAAAAAGAAACAGGGGACAAGGGAAAGATAAAGCAACATTATAGCAAAGGTCTTGTGTCTCAAGTTCCCACAGGCTTGAGCAATGACCAAGGCTAAAGACGCTTGGGGCATTTTTTTCTTCTCATTAGCCCAAATCCCAATCCTGAATCTTACCACATTCTGGCCTGCAAGGGCAAGAAACTGTCGTAATGAGAGCGCCTGAGCATAAATGAAGGGGGCATGACGGCGAGACTGGTTCCCTACTGCTCCAGACCTGGAAAAGGAGGAAGTGAAATAGAAGAGCCACAACTATGAACTTTTAACACACATTGACCTAGTCCACTAGCAAGCTTGAGCCAATCAGCATGACTCAGGGGAGGCAGTGAAGCAAGGAGGGAAAGGGGACGTAAAAGGGTGGTCTTGAATGCATCTCTTCCCCTAGAGCCCCTTGGTCCTCTGTGGGATCAGGACTAATAAAAGATCACAGTTATACTGACTCCTCATTAACCTTTGACTATAAGGCTGCTGATCCCTACACAAAATCTGCATCTTAATGGTAAGACTGGGAGTTGAAAGAAATGACTCCCCTTGCCCCAGACCAAATAACAACTATGAGTGGCATAAAATAGGATTCCCATTTTGAACAACCTCATTTTTAACAAACATCTTAGTGATTCGAAACTGCTTTTGGATAATGTGGATGTATGCCTCCCTGCTGTAGATAACGGAAGTATAAGTTTGCTTTTGTGAGCTGATGCTAATGGGTGTATTGAATTAGGGGTGGGGGTAGCATCAGTAATCAGTTAATACTGTTATCTAACTACTGACACAAAGAAGTTTCATATAAACTATTCTAAAAGTGATATCATTGTTTTGGAGATGACATCTAAAATTTATTTGATTTCTGTCTAATAACTTTATAGAGCAAGTCATTTTAAACAAAAGGATAGTGGAAAGGGCATGGGCACTGGAGCCAGAAAGAACTGGGTTCTTGCTGTGGCCCTAGCATGTAGAGCTCTGTGGATCTGGGTGATTATTTAACTTCTATGAGCTCTATTGATAGTTCCTTTAAATTGTATAATGGTGGCAATAATATTGCAGCCTAAAAGAGTAAAAACTAACTTAAGCAAAAAAATGTGATACTAGAGTTTTTTGGACTCACATACCTGACAGTCTATTTGAAAAATCTGGGAGAATTTTTACCTATAGCACCATCTTTGGGATCAATGTTAATTTATTGACGTTTTCTTAAACTTGAATTTTGTGGAGAGGAAACAGCTATCATTATCAGTTTACCATAAATTCATAGTGACTGAGACTTACATAAAACCTGCATTGTACATTCTTTTTTTTTTTTTTTGTGAGGAAGGTCAGCCCTGAGCTAACATCCATGCTAATCCTCCTCTTTTTGCTGAGGAAGACCGGCTCTGAGATAACATCTATTGCCAATCCTCCTCCTTTTTTCCCCCAAAGCCCCAGTAGATAGTGTATGTCATAGTTGCACATCCTTCTAGTTGCTGTATGTGGGACGCCGCCGCAGCATGGCCTGACAAGCGTTGTGTCAGTGCACGCCCGGGATCTGAACCCAGGCTGCCGGTAGGGGAGCGCGCGCACTTAACCGCTAAGCCACAGGGCCGGCCCAAACCTGCATTTTAATGTATCGGATTTGGTAGAAATATTATTTCCCTATGTAAAATCCCAGGAAAGGATTCTCTGTTCATCTTTAATTATTCTTATAGTTGAGGTATCCTAAAACCGGGGAAAACTCTGGCTGTGCCTGAAGATTGGTCCACCTCTGCACAGGCATTACACAGGAGAGAAAAAGGGTAAAGCTTATCAATTTCCACTAAGAAAATACACCCTAACTTGTTCATCTGCTTTGTTTAGTTCTAAACATTTGCCTTTACTCTTTATAAGCAATACAGAAAACACACACTCCAAACTCTTGCCGGAGACCATACCGTTGTCCTATATATTTTCCAACTTACACATACACTCTAGTTGAAAAGAGTGATTCTTATGGAGAGTTGGGTGAAAGGAAATGTAGTCCTTCCCTCTCTAAGGATAGTCTAGGCTTTCCTTGAAGTAATGGAAAAGAAAAGTTATGCTATCAACAATGGGTACCAGAATTTCTCATAGGGAAGGAAATGTATTTTTTTTGTTTATTTTTTATTTAGTGTGTGTGTGTGTGTGTGTGTGTGTGTGTAAGATCAGCCCTGAGCTAACATTCATGCCAATCCTCCTCTTTTTGCTGAGGAAGACTGGCCCTGAGCTAACATCCATACCCATCTTCCTCCACTTTATGTGGGACGCCACCACAGCATGGCCTGACAAGCGGTGTGTCAGTGCACTCCCGGGATCCGAACCCGGGCTGCCAGCAGCGGAGTGCTCGCACTTAACCGCTATGCCACAGGGCCGGCCCTGGAAATGTATTGTTTAAATAAATAATTTGATGGATTCTTCAAGTTTGGAAAATTTTTGGCTATATCTCTTCAAATATTTTTTCTGTCCTCCTCTTCTCCTTCGAAGACTCAAATTACCCATATACTAGGTTGCTTGAAGTTGTCCCACACCTCATGGATGCTGTTGTCATTTGTTTTATTCTTTTTTTCTCTGTATTATTTTATTTTGGATAGTTTCTATTGCTATATCTTCAAGGGAACTACTTTTTTTCTTCTGTAATGTCTAATCTGCTGTTAATCCCATCTAATATATTTTTTATCTTAGACATTGTGGTTTTCATTTCTAGAAATATGATTTGGGTCTTTTTTATGTATATATATTTTTTCCTCCCCAAAGCCCCAGTGCATAGTTGTATATTCTAGCTGCGAGTCCTTCTAGTTCTTCTATGTGAGCCACCACCACAGCATGGCTGTGATCAAATAACAACTGACAGATGAGTGGTGTGGTTCTGTGACTGGGAACTGAAGCCAGGTCGCCAAAGCAGAATGTGCCAAATTTTAACTGCTAGGCCATCAGGGCTGGCTCATCTTTTTTATATCTTGAATGTCTCTACCCAACTTTTGAACGTATGGAATACAGTTATAATAACTACTTTAATGTCTTTGCCAATTCTAACATCCTTGTCAGTTCTGGCTTGGTTTCAATTGATTAATTATTCTCCTCATTACGGGTCGTGTTTCTCTGCTTTTCTGCATGCCTGGTAATCTTTGATTGGATGCCAGGCATTGTGAATTTTACCTTGTTGAATGCTGGATATTTTTGATTTCCTATAAATATTTTGGGAAGCAGTTAAGGTACTTAGAAGTAGTTTGATCCCTTCCGGTCTTGCTTTTATGATTTGTTGGGTGGGTCCAGAGCAGTGCTCAGTCTAAGGCTAATTATTCCCCACTATGAGGCAAGACTTTCCTGAGTTCTCTATCCAGTGCTCTGTGAATTCTGAGTATTTCCAGTCTGGCTTATGGGAACAAGCACTGTACTCTGCTCTATTTGAATGCCAGACACTGTTCCTGCTAATTCTTTCAGATGACTCTCTCTCGACTTCAGATAGTTTATTCACACATACACACTGATCTATGCCTTACTGAATGCTTGAGGGGGACCTTCTGCACATCTCTGGGCTTCTCTCTCTGAGCAGTGCTCACCTCTGTCCTGTGAACTCCAGCTGCATTTGTCTTCCTGGACTCTCTCCTCAACCCATATTTTTTGATATGTTGTATTTTCAATATCATTTGGTTCTAAAGTATCTTCTAATTTCTCTTGTGATGTCTTCTTTTACCCATGAGGTATTTAGAAATGTGTTGTTTAATTTCTAAATATTGGGAAATTTTCCATATTTTTTTGGTTTTCATTTCCAATATAATTCTGTGGTCAGGGAATATACTCCATAAAATTTTAATCTTTTAAAATTTATTAAGACTTGTTTTGTGGTTTAGCATATGATTTATTTTGATTAATGCTCCATGTGTACTTGAAAAGAATGTGTATGTAGCAGATGTTGGATACAGTATTCTATAAATGTCTACTGGGTCAAGTTGGCTGGTAGTGTTGTTCATATGTTCCATATCCTTACTGATTTCATGCTCCATCAATTACTGAGAGAGGAGTTAAATTTGCTAATGATAATTGTGGATTTGTTTAGTTTTCTTTCAGTTCTATCCGTTTTTCCATCTTATATTTTATAGCTGAATAATGACCGTGCATGCACATTTAGGATTGCTATTTTCTTTTGATAAATCAGCCCTTTTATCATTATGAAATATCCTTCTTTATCCTTGGTAATATTTATTGTTCTGAAATCTACTTTGTCTGATATAAATGTAACTACTTCAGCTTTCTTTTGATTAGCTTTTGCATGGTATATCTTTATTTATCCTTTACATTTAACTTATATATGACTGTGGTAAGTTAAAGATACATATTATAAACCCTAGAACAACCAATAAAAAGATAAAGCAAAGAGGTATAGCAAATAATGTGAAATTAAATGACACGATGGAAAATTTTGACAAATAATTAGAAATTATGAAAAAGAATTAAATAGAAATTCTGGGAATGAAAAATACAATAACTGAAATTAAGAACACAAAGGATGGTTTAATAGCAGATTAGATACAGCTGAAGACAGAATTAGTCAACTAGAAAATAGGCCAGAAAAAATATCCAAGACTAAAGGTCAGAATGACGAAAGTTTGAAAAAATGCAAAAGACAATTTTTTTGTTAACATTAAATTTTTAAACTGAATTTTCAATAGCATTCACAATAATCTCAGATGTTTTACCTTCTACAGACTGAGCTTCCAAAAGCTTTACTTTGACTTCATGAATTAGATGAAAACACTGAGCCGTTATTGAAATTAATTTAACCGTTACTCTCTTTTGTTATAAAAAGTATCAGCCATGATGCTATAACCAAATTTGTCTTAATAAACAGTAAAAAGAAAAACACCTCATTCCATATATTTGGAAACTAAAAAGGCACTGCCAAAGAATTCATGGGTTAAAGAGGAAATCCCAGTAGAAATTACAAAACATTTAGATGAGACAAAGGTAAAAATATTACATATCAAACCTTACAGAATGAAGCTAAAGTGATACTAGGGGTAAATTTAGAGCATTAAATAGATATATATATATATCAAAATGCACTATACTGGAAGTTCTAATCAATACAATAAGACAAGAAAAATAAATTTAGAAATAAGTAGAAGTAAGAGACTAAATTGCCCTCATTTATGGACAATATGATAGTCTACATATCCAAGAGAAACCACAGAACAACTATTAGAATGAAAGATTTCAGCAACATTGCTAGACGTAAGACCAATATACACAAAACAAGTGCCTATTCACAGTAGCAACAACACTATAAAGTTCCTAAGAATAAATCTAACAAGAGGTATGGAAAACCTTCAAGGGGGAAATTATAAAAATTATGACGGCCTATAAAAGATGATTCCCCAAATTAAAATATATGCCATATTTATAAATTTGAAGATTCTATGTAACAAATATATCAGTTTCGTCCAAATGAACCTAAAAATCCACTGTAATCCCAATCAATATTTTAATAAGGATTTTCACTGATCTTGAAAAGCTGATTCTAAAAGTCACATGAAAAAGCAAAGTATCCAGAATAACTAATATGTTTTTGAGGGAGACTAGGTGGAGTGTTTATTTTACCAGCTATCAAGATTTATTATGAGACCGTAGTAACTAAGATAATTTAGGAGTGGTATAGTGTTAGACATTTAGACCAAGAGACAATAGACAGCCCAGAAAAAGAAGATACATATATGTAAAACTTGATATATGAAAGTGGTGGCAATGAAGATCATGGGAGGAAAGTATAGAAAATTAACTTTCTGTATAAAAATTAGATCATTTTCTTATAACATATACAAAAATGAATCCCACGTAGACTAGTGTCCTAAATTTGAAAAACAAAACTTTAAAACTTTTAGAAGAAAATTAAGGAGTCTACCTTGAAGTAGGGATGGATTTCTTAAATAAGATTTTAAAAGCTACAAATATGGATAAATTTAACTGAAATAAAAGTTAAAATTCTGCTTATAAAAGACACCATAAGCAAAATTAAAGGACACGCCAAAGCCAAAGACTTCAGGCGACCCCTTTGCAGACATCTCTCTGGAACTCTCTCTGGGCAGCCCCTCTTCCCAGTGTTTTGTCCTGTAAATTTGAACTGTGTGGGTCTCCTGGCTGCCAAGTTCTTTCTCCTCAGCGCAGACTGCTGGACTCTCTTCTGCTCCCACCTCCCTGTACGGTGAGTGGGAAACACCCCGGGCAGTAAGCCAGGCGGGCATAGAGCGCACCGCATTTCACTTCCTTCTTCCGGGATCACCCTCTCGCGCTACCTTTCTCCATAATTTAACCTATTTTTTCTGGTTTTCTAGTTATCTCAGCTGGGACAGTAAATCTGGTCTCCATTATTTTACTGGGGCCGGAAGTGGAAGTAATCTTAGTATCATTTTTATAAAGTTTTGAACATGTAAAACAATGCTATATATTTATATAGTTCAAGGGAAAAAATGAAATAATAGTATAAAAACCATGCATAGGGAAGCTAAACACCAAATTTAGGAGAATAGTTACTTAGAGGGAGAGGCAGGAGAGGACTATTCTGAAATTGAGATACTTAATAAGCAAGAATGGCAAAATTTTAGAATTCTTTGAAGATTGGTACGTGGATGTTCATCATGTCACTCTGTGTACTTTCTGTGTGCATGAAATATCTTATAATAAAAATTTAAAGGTATACAAAAGGGAGGATAGGTAAAGAATATTAGTTAAAGGAGCCTCTTAGAAAGATAAAGAGGTAAATAGAGTAATTAAATGTGTCTGCAAGCCACCGAAGCCAGAGTCATCATTAGGGGTGGGAAAAAATGGTAGCAAACAGGATAGTGCAACTGCTTCCCTCTCAAGCTGCATTTCTAGAAGGGCTGTGATTCCCCTGCTGGTGTTTTCCTCCTGGTACTTTCTACTCCTGGTCAGACTTTTCTTTGATGAAACCCTTCAAAACCCCAGCTTCCACAAACACCACAAATACTAATACCTCACCTTGTTGAGTCATCCTTCCACTCACCCCGGGGTTACTACCCCTAGTTCTTGAAGACTTGAGCTCTTGGGCCACTGTTGTGCTCTTTCTTATTCACACAGATGACCTCTCTCTGACTTGAGCCTCTCAGTTTCTGGCACTACTTTCCCCCAATGATCATCTCTTGCTTGGGTTTTTGCAGTAGCCTCCTGATGGGTCTCATTCTTCATCATCATCCCCTACCACGCCTATTCTTACAGTAGCAGCCAGCGTGATCCTTTTAAAACATTGGATCATGTCACTTCTCTGCTCAAAATCCTCTCATGACTCCCTACCTTGCTCAGAGAAAAACTCAAACTTCCCTTATCACTTTCAAAACACTGCTTTATGTGGCTCCTGACCCCGTCTCTTGCAGCTCTCCTGCTCATCACTCAGGGCTCCTTGATGCTCCTGGAACCTGCTTGGCATGCTTGTGCCTCAGCTGTACCTGCTGCTCCCTCTGCCTAGAACATTTTCACTCTAGCAGTCTACACACCTGGTTCTTGCTCTCACCTCCTTCAGGGCTTTCTCCTCAATTGTCACATTTTCCATGAAGCGTTCCCTGACTGCTGTATTTAAAACTGTACTCTCATCCCCACAGTGCATTCTCTCTCTTGCTCTCCTTTCTTTCTTTCTCCCTTGCATGTGTCACCTTCCAATATACTATATAATTTATTTCTTTATTTTGTTTATTGTCTGCTTCCCTCCACCAGAATATAATCTCCATGAGGACAGGGATTTTTATGTTTTACTTATTGCTGTAATACAAGTGCCTAGAATAGTGCCTGGCACAGAGAAGATGCCATTGGCGGCTTTGGGGATCCCTGTTTCCTCCTTTTCTTGGGGACTTAAGGAATGGGGGAGGGGTGCATAGTCCCTGATGCCATCTGCTCACACTGCAACCCATGGCAATGGCCATCAGCTGAACTGGGCTTTGAGCATCAGCCATGCAGGGTGCTGCAGAGGTCTCCCTAGAACCCAGCTGCATGACTCCTTCAGGTCTGGAGAGCCTCTGCGTGACTTCCCTGCCCCTCTTTGGGACACATAAATCATTTGGTTGCTCCCATGCCATGAGAGAGCACAACAACTCTTCAAAGCTGAGGCTCCATCGGCCAAGGTGCTCCGTGTAACTATTCTTACTGGGATTTGTTGTCCCTTTGGGGCCCAGTCCAGCTCTCAGATCCTACAGATCTATCTGGGAATTCTATTGCCTCCCTGGGACTTAACTTTGGATCAAGGAACAAGGACTTTCTCTCTGGAACCCACTGACATCTTTTCAATGTTTCCCAGTGCTTTTTCTTCATCTCTCTTATCTCGCTTTCTCCCTTCCCTCTCGGGCTGGAGATATCTTCCCCAGTATGGTGAGGAGGATAGTCTTGCTTTTGCTCAACTCTTGTCTATGTTGTGAATCCTTTCCATTTCTCTAAGGGCCTGGACTTTTGAAATCTAGAACTAGGAGGATAGACCCTGTCTCTCTGCATTTTGCTGTCACATTCTCTTCCCTGAGTAGAGAATAACCTGGCTGCTTACATGAGGAGAAGGGCCAAGGGGCATGGGAGAGGGAAAGGCTTGCATGGGGGGAATTGTGAAATATTTTAAAAATACAGTCACACCGTTGATAATAATGACAACAACAATAATGACATAATTAACAACTACTGAACACTTGGTGTATGCCAGCTCCTTCCTGAATGCTTTATATGGCATTTCCATTAATCTTCACAACAACTCTATGTGTATTTATTATTATGCTTATTTTCCATAAAAGCAAACTGAAGTCTAGTGAGGGAAAGGGATTTGCTTTCCCTCACACATTTTTCGCATTTTGCAAATGATAGACCTGGGTTTCGGACACAAGCCTGCTATGCCAAGGGCAGTGCTTCACCACTGCACCTCCTGGCCTCTTGGCAACACCCCTGGAGCCTCAGGACACCAGGCCATATACAGATAGGGAATCACTTTATTCTTCTGTGCTCCTGGCAGCTCATCCAGCAGGAGTGGGGCTGGCCCTCCTCTTCCTTCCCTGCCCTGCCCTCCACGGTGCTCCCATGGTCAGCCTCTTCCTGCAAACCTGGTTTCCCTCTCTGCTTCTGCTTCAGGCCCGTCTCATCGCCCTGCAAGTTTCCAATCTCTGTCTCTCTTTTGGTTTGGCTTTACAAATAAAATATAAATTTAGTTAAGAGCTCATACCACAAAAAGGGAAGAAACGATAAAGATATAAGCAGCAAACGGAGCCCAAGGGTTAACACTCTGCCACTGGGTATGCAGGCTTCAGGGGGAGGGTCCTGTGGATCTGCTCTTGGGACCCTCCAGGCTGCCCTTCCTGACCACCAGGCTTCACACTCAGGAGAGACCTCCCCGGGCTCTCCCCCAAACAGCAGCGCCTTTTCCAATGAGTAGAAGCCTGTGGCTTCAAGAAGGCCTCCCAGCTCCAAACTATCTCTATTGTCAGAGGACTATTACTTTGGATAAACAAGCTAACTATAAAAAATCAGATATCAGACATTCATGTCTTAGTATGGCTTAGCTCAACTAGCTAGCTCAGAGCAAGATTCTTGGGGGACAGTCATTTTGGTGGCAGTGGGGAAGGAGGAGAGGAAATTTGGAACATGGCGCAGGTCAGTCGGTGTAGGGGGCTGTGAGAGGGCTCTGGGCAGCTGGGTGAAGGAGGCTATGTCTCTCTGCAGGTGAGGACTCCATCAGCACCTTGGGCCTGATCCTTGGCGTGGGGCTAACACTGCTGCTCGTGTCCATCCTGGGCTACAGCCTGGCCAAGTGGTACCAGCGTGGGTACTGCTGGGAGGGTGAGTAAACACTGGACCCTATTGCCTCAGCTCTGCTAACCCCTTCCCTCCAATAGCAGTTAGCAAGGCCGGGTGGGGCTGCAAAGTCTTTAGCGTGGAGTCATGCAAAAATATTTCCTGTGGTGGCTGCAGTGGTTGAAGACTTGAGTGGGTGGCTGAGCGCTAGAGGTAGTGGGGGTGGGGTATTGGGGCCTTTACTGAGAGAGTGGGGGCTCCTCCCACCCCAGCAAGCACCCAGCTTCCTCTTTCCTCAGAGCCTACAGGAGTCCATCCCCGAGGCCTGTGTGGGCCTCGAGGCCAAGGGCAATGGGCCAGACAGGCCAAGCTCCAAGTGTCCCCCACTCTGGCTCCCTGTGCATCTCTTCCCCTGCCTGTGGGTCTTAGGGCCCTCTCCTAAGCTTGCTGATGCTTCAGCTCCAAGGGGAGTCCCTTGGAATTTGCTGTGGTTCTCTCAACTCTGATCCATATCTGCACTTCCCATAGGACCCAGGAGAGCTGGGAGGGCGTGCTGGAATGCTGAGAGATAGAGAACATTTCCTGGATCTGCAATTAACTTCAACAGCTTCCATGAATGTTTGTGGAGCACCTACTAAGTGCCAATGCACTTTTGTCTAATATGATTTTCTTTAAAATTCCATGTGAGGATGAAATTCTTAGTCTCCATTTTTTATGGATGAGAATGTGAAGCTAAAGTCACGGGGTTGGAAAGTGATGGAGTCCAGATTCAGGCCCAGGTCTTCTGCTGGGCTCCAAGCTAGGACTGCCTCCTTCCTAGGGTAATCAGTGCCCTTAATGGAGGGAACCTCAGTGGCAGGATCTGCCCCCAAAAAGCTGGTGATTCTGTCTGGGAAGATGGGGTGCACCCGTGGGTGTGGGGCAGGAAGCAGGCTTGGGACCCTCCCACAGCATCCTGAGGCCCAGCCCAGTCACCCCACTCCTCCCTGACAGGGGTGAGGGAGCACCAGATGTTTCCAGAAGAGTGATGGGCAGCTCTCCCTGGAAGGACTAACTCTCTCTTTTTGGATTGTCTTCCTAGGGCCTAATTTTGTCTTCAACTTGTACCAAATCCGGTGAGTAGATTCAAGGCAGATCTGAGTGGGGTGGGGGCGGGGGGTTTGTTATGCTTGAGAAAAAATCAAAGATAGAGCCAAAACTTACTGCTTCCCTTCCCTGTCTCCTCTCCATACCCCTAAGCAAACAAGGGAAAACGAAGGAGTGAGAGTCCATTTAGAAAGTTGCGTGAATAAAAACTTGAACTTGGACAGGACCATGTAAGACCCTGATGACAGTGATCTTAACATTCACCCCCAGGTGGGGACCATCCATCCATCCATTCATTCATTCACTCATCATTCATCATCTACTCATCGTTTATTCAGTGAGGATCTATTGTAACAGGTATTGTGGATTAGTTTCTAAGGGTTCAAAGATAAGTGAGCATAGTCTGTCTTCAAGCATTTCACTATCTATGGTGGACACAGGCCTGATTACAAACAATATAATGTCAGGCACAATATGGTGTCAAAAGAGAGGAGCAAATGAAGACAATCAGGGATTCAGGGAGCGAGAGTCAGAAAGTTCTCTTGGGGGGCCACTCTGTGGCCTAGGGGTTAAGTTCAGTGTGCTCCACTTCAGCTGCCCAGGTTTGGTTCCCAGGCGTAGACATATACCACTCGACGGCGGCTATGCTGTGGTGGTGACCCACATACAAAATAGAGGAAGATTGGCACAGATGTTAGCTCAGGACGAATCCTCCTCAGCAAAAGAAAGAAAGAAAGAAAGAAAGGTCCTCTTGGGGTAAGTCATCTTATCCACACACTGCCTCAGGGCAGGTCTGCTCCTTGTCTGGCCCAGGTAACTCCTATTCTGGAAGATAAGTCAGTGAGTCAGTGAGTCACTGCCCGGAAGTTCTTCCCATGCTCTGGTCAAGGAGTTGGGCAACCAGGGAGAGGCCAGATTCTCAGCCCCGATAACTTGGTTGGATCATTTTTCTCAGGAACCTGAAGGAGCTGGAGATAGGTCCACCTTTCACCATCAGTGGCCACATCAGCAGCCCAGATGGTGTCTACATGAAGTTCTCCGACAGGCTAGTCTGATGGGGGAGCATCAGCCTCTGGAGTCCCAGAAAGGTGAGTGGAAGTTTGGTGAGCTCCTGAGTGAGTTTGATGTCTCAGTAGGTCCTCAGAGACTCCAGGCACCCAAGCCTAGCACCAAGGACTGCTTGGAACCCAGAGTGAAGGCCCGGGGTCCTGCTGTCCCCACCTCCTGCCGGCAGGGGGCTGCTCCTTTTCTACTTGTCCACCCAATCCATGTCCTGTCTTTCTTTCCTGGAGAGGTTCTATTTCTAATCATATGGAAGCTTCTAGAATAGAGTTTTCTATCTCAACCCTTTGCTCTGAGATGAAGGTTTCAGATGGCCACCCTCTCCAAGAAGTGTCACTCTAGAGCTTTGTTTCTGAACTTTCTAAGCTCAGGAGCCACCCGTGCTTCATGGCTGGCTGACCCTCTGGTTACACCTTCCCTGCCCCTGCCTTCAAGCCCATCCTTTCTCCACATTGCAGTTGCTCTTTCAGATCCAAACATTTTCTCCCTCCAGCCGTCCTGCATGGGACCTCAGTTTCTCATCTCCTCCCCAGAGAACACCACACTCAGCTTCTCCACATGTTCCCCCCTCTGTCGCTCTCTTCTTGTTCAGGAGAAGCCTCGCCAGATGCGATGGTTTAGAGGAATCCTTCCCAAGCCTCATCTCTTTCTGAATCTCCCTTTTCTTTTTCTGCAGGAGGAGGCTCCTGGCTCAGCACCTGCCCCTCCCGGGCTCCCCTGGGCTGCCTTCACCTCCCTGGGTCTTCAAGGCCTGGGCTGGCCCCTTATTGTGGACGATGAGGAGTCTTCTCTGAGTACACCACCAGCCTGTGGCATGAGAGTCCCCAGGAGAGTCAGGCCTCTAGGGACAGAGTGTGGCAAAGTAGCAGTGGCTTTCTCACAGAAACAAAAGAGGCGGGCCATTCTCCAGGGAGGAAGGACTGGTTCCCAGGAAGCCCCTGAGCCTGTGGGACAAGTTCCAGGTGTCCTGGAGAGCAAAGCCCTCCCAGCTCAGCCCAGTGTGCACAGGGCCTGGAGACTCTAGAGGGAGCTCTACTTGGGAGCTCTGCTTCCTTTTGCAGGGCTGACACCAGGGACCAGAAAACCAGTCATATCTTCAATAGGCAAAGTCATGTGGGAGTAGAGGTGATTCCGGACACTATTTTTAACCTTCCTACTGGAAGCCAACTTCCGCTAAGAGCTGAAGGCTGAGCTTGGGCCTTTACTCTGCCTTGCCCCACTCTGTGCTTGGTTCTGGCTCTTTCAACCCTCTCCCCCCAACCCTGCCATGCCCTCCCACACCACTGTCCACCACCTGGGTCTGTTCTCCCTGCTGCTGACCAGCCTCAGTGCCTCCCAATTTTGAGGGCAGTGCTGAGAACAGTCTAGAAACATGTTCTTGTTTTTAGGCTCCTGCGATGGGGTGGGCAAGGAGGGGAGGCAGTGTGGGAGAGCTCTATCTCCCAATGTTCTGCATTTCCTGTGCAAGGCCTGCCTTGTGACAGGGAAGGTGGACCAGAAAAGGTGGGAATGGGAGAGAGGAACCCAGGCTAGACTCAGGAAACAAGATAATGCACAAGGGAAATCGAGAACCAAGTATAGCTTGGTGGACAGCAGAACAATTTGCCTCGTGAGTCATCACTTCTTCCTCTGGTCTGTGCCTACTAGACCTGAGGCAGAGCCCGCACTGGGATGGCAGTTTAGTAGGCACTTAATGTAGAGTTGTTCAATCCAGAGAGGCTGAGTTCCTGGGGCAGCTGTGGGTGGAGCAGGGCCTGAGAGGGGCCCTGCCACTGTGGAGACCTGCAGCTAGAACTACCAGCCACTAGTCTCCCTGCCAATGTCCTGGCAACAAGGCCAACAAGATGCAGGGGCCCAGGAGAGTGACAGGCAAGGAAGAGGGACTTCATATTCTCTGTCTTCCTATTCTCTCTTTCCTGAGGCCTGGTTTCTTTCTTGCTTTGGGTTCTAGCAGATTGCAGAGGAGGGAAGGAAGGAGAGGGGCTTACCAGCTCCTACCCCCTCACTTCTTGCCAGGGTCTGTGGGCCATTCTCCCAGCATAGCCAGGCTCTGACTTCATAAACCAAATCTCTGGATTTGGAGGTCTTCAAATGGGCCCCAACTCTTCTATCCTTGAGTAGGTGGGAGTTTGGATCCCTTCCTTCCTTGAAGGCCTTTTGGGAGAGGAGGGGGAGGGGAGATGGGCTGACTTTGGCATCCTTCCTTGGATTTCAGCTCTGGGGCTGGGCCCCATTCGTTAGCCCATGGGGTGTCCAGCCTCAATAAAATTCTCAACTATGCCCTGCTCAGCGTGGATTCTGGATCTGCAGCCCACACAGGGCTGCCCCAGTCCCTTGGAAGTGCTCAGGACTCAGAGGCCTTGGGGAAACTTGAAAGGAGGATGGGGCCCAAGGCCCAGGTGATCCTGGCGCCAGGTTTGGTGGCATCAGGTAAGGAGATGGACAGCTGCCAAGGTCTTGGAGAGTGGAGGGTATTTCCCATCCTTGGGAGCGGAACTGAGACTGGGCTACTTCCTCTTTCCAGGTCCTCTGACGTGTTCCCTGTCTCCTCTGCCTCCCCCTCCTTTTCCTGACTTCTGCAGTCCTACTGGCCAGCACAGCTTTCTTTACCCTTGGGCCCCAGGCCCCACCCTAGGACTCTACATGTTTCTGCTGAGGGCCCTAAAGTGGCAGATTCCAGCTTGTTCAGAAATGATTAGGGAGCAGGTGTCTAGAAATCTGGCTACAGATCTGGCTGGGCAGGGCCCTGGCTGGACACCCAGACCTGTGGCCGTGCCAGGGCCTACCCCAGAACCTCCCTCTCCTCCCCTTACCCATTCTTCATTCCAATGGCCCCAAGAGCCAGGAGGCCGTCACGAGAGCCAGCAGCTCTATGGGCAGGCCACTCCTGGTCCCTCTGCCACACTGTTCCTCTTGGGCGCCTTTGCCAGGGCTATTCTCCTGCCTGGAATGCCTTCTCTCTCCACCACACCACCCCGCCCAGCCACATCTAGTCTCTATGGTGGGCTCAAGTCTCTTCTGTCCTGTGGCTTCCCTCCGGACTCCAGACTCGATGCCACTCATTTTGATCCTAATTGTAGATGGCCATGTTTCTTCCATTTCTGCTGTTCCCCAACCAGCCTGAGCCCTTTGGGGGCAGGGTTATGTCCCATAGGTCTTTAGTAACTGCTAAAAGTGGAGGAGCACATAGGAGGTGCTCAATAAATGCCTGCTGAGGGGCCAGCCCCGTGGCTTAGCAGTTAAGTGCACGTGCTCCGCTGCTGGTGGCCAGGGTTCGGATCCCGGGCGTGCACTGTCGCACTGCTTGTCTGGCCATGCTGAGGCCGCGTCCCACATACAGCAACTAGAAGGATGTGCAACTATGACATACAGCTATCTACTGGGGCTTTGGGGAGAAAAATCAGGAGGATTGGCAATAGATGTTAGCTCAGAGCTGATCTTCCTCACAAAAAAATAAATAAATAAATAAATGCCTGCTGGGTAGAGAAGAAACACCCAGTATGGCCACAGAAGGCTGACTTGTCTTAGAGAAAGATGCCCAGGTGACCAGAGGAGGAGCAGAAACTGCTTGCACAATACACAGTCAACAAAGTATAATGCATTTCCATACATGTTACTGCATCTTGAGCCTTGTGGCAACCTTGTGGCATGGGAATTATTATTGGCCCCATTTTACATATGGGGAGACTGAGACTCAGAGAGCTAGCATGCTTTGCCTAAGGCTGCACAGCCAGCTACCGACTGCACTGGAGCCTGAGTAGAATCTGAGGCCTCACAGATGCAGCCTGACCTCAGGGCTTAGTGGGATGGGGATTGAGCACTGTAGAAGAGGGTCTGGTCTTGACCTGCCCTGCCATGCTGTGTGGCCATGGGCTAGTCACTTCACCAGCCTGGGCATATATTTCATCATCCAGAAATTGAGGGATTGGACTACTTCTCCAAGGCTCCTCTCTTTTACTTGGAGGAGAAAAAGAGTCACGTCTGTTTTTGTTTAAAAAGCATCTCTGTATTCTCAGTGTTTAGTGCAGGACCAGGCACACAGTAGGTATTCAATAGATGAAAGATACAAGTACAAAGTGTAGTTATAACTTTCTGACTTAGGAGGTGGCAGTAGAAAGGTGACTGTGGCAGTTCCTTTAGAACATGGATGGTCTAGGATCCTAAATATTACTCAGCCTTTCTTTGACCTTGGGTAAGTCTGACCAGCATCCCAGACTAGACCATTTCCAACCAAACCCTTCTTTGCCAGGAAGGGGAACACTAACACTTGCTGAGTGCATATTAGTGCAGGACAAGGGCTCCATGTGACCAGTCTCACTTCATCCTCACAGCCTCACTGGTGAGGAAAGAGAGGCTCAGAGTCTGATGAAATGATTTGCTTAAGGCCAGGCGACAGTATCTTTTTCTTTATAAGCCTTTGTCACCCACCTGTAGCCTCTGTCCAAGCTAGCAGCTTCCCCGAGCTCCCTGCCCCCGAAGGAAGGAGGCTCCTCTCTCTGGTCTCTAATCTCTTTTCCGGGTCCCCTGGTGTAGTGCAAAGGGCTTCTCAGACACCTGGGTTCCCCAGGCCCTGTCCTCAGCTCTGAGCTTCTCATTGACCCATTCTCATTCTTCCTTTTATTTTTCACACCCCCTTTGGCCTTCACATCAACAAATTCTGCCCATTCTTTATGCCAGTTCAATTTTCACTTCTCCAGGGAGGCTTCTTCAAGACCTGTGGATCTCTCTGGCTTCCATAACCTAATTATTGATTATTCCCTTGTATTCATTCATCCATGCAGCTTCTATAATATGCCAGGAACTGTGCTAGGCACCGTGGGGGAACCCGGTCTCTCTCGTGATTAACCTTGTTCTCTCCTGTTTGATGGGCACATCTTACAGGCAAAATTCAGGTCTTATACCTTTTCCGAGTTCTCTACAGTGCCTTGTAGAGCTCTGGTCGTAGCCAGGAACTTCTCAGGAAATTATTTTGAAGGATTCCTCAGTCTCTTCAGGGAATCTTGGGCTTTTCTTCATCCCTGGTCCTATCCTGGGTGTTCTGAAAACCCCATTGATTTTCTCTTCCCATTCTCCATCATGTTCAACCCTGTGATCATCATCAGATACAGTTCTAGAGACAGAGCACACGCAGATGGTGACTTTTTCTATTTAAGGGATAACCTAAGGGATGGTCAAACCCATGGAGAGGCTGGGCAGCTGAGGAGGGGCCTCTGCTCTCCTGTAGGTTCTCTTTCAGTTGTAATGACCTTGCTCCATGCCAGTGGCTGTGGAGGGGCCAGCATCTATGGTACCCCTCTCTCTGCTCCAGAGGTCTAAGAATCTCAAAGTGGGAGCAGATGGGAGTATCAATACTATATATTTTTAAACTGCTTAGTGATCAAAAACTATCTAGAAGCGGTGATATTTAAGCAGATCTGGTACAAAACAGGAAACTAGTGGCCTGGTGAATTCTCACACTTGGGGACCAGAAGTGAAAATGTTCTGCCTGCCCAGAGTAGCAACAGCCTGACAAAACAACAGGTGGGGCAGTGCTGGTTGCCAAGGCCCTGGTGGACTCCTCGTCTCCTGGGTTTTTACCTGCAGAGCCATGGGGCTTGTCTCCCCTTCCCCAAAGCCTATGATGAGGTTTCTTATATGCAAGCAGGGAGCCATTATGAGGGGCATGGGTAGAAAATATAAGAAATCTCATCTTCCATTCTAGCCCCAGTAGCTTGTGAGTCCCAGGTGCCTTGTTTGTATAAGGCTGCCATTGGACTTGAAGACTTTGAGGTCCCTTCCAGCTGTGAGGCTATTTCAGAGCGTGGGTAACTTTAGTTCCACAGTGCTGGGGGCGGGGGAGGAGTTAGGTGGAGACACTTGTGTGTGTGTGTGTGTGTGTGTGTGTGCGCGCGCACGTGCGTGTACTGCAGAAGTGAGCCAAGGAGGAGAGGGATCATGCCGTGTTGCCTGCTGTATTCCCAGAGGGCCTGCCCATGGCAGGTACTCAATGAATGTTTGCTGAAGAAGTGAATGACTATGTGTTGAATATTTTCACGGTCCTTTGCCTTGCCTTCTGACCACATCCCCTTGCTTTAGGCTTCCTGTTTGGTCTGTACCCCTGAGTCCCTACAACACCCAAGAGCTGTAGGGCAAAAACAGCAGGGAAGGGAATAATCATGGTAAAATACGACTAAGCTAACAAGACAAGGCTGAAAGTAAAATTTAAAATCAAGTTTATGTACAGCTTGCTTTCTTTTTGGTTAGTTTAATGTCTCCCAAGTATTCATTAAGCCTTAGTCTACCATTACCATGACTGCCATCTCATGTTTGGATATTATACTTCTTCAACTTCTTTCACATGCTTTTCCTTGTGAGGAAATCCATTTGTTCATGCATTCATTTATTCATCAAAAACTTACTGAGCGCCTATACTGTGTGTGAGGCATTGGTTGGGTGTGAAGGATACAGAGATAAACCAAGAGGAGTTTCTGCTCTCTAAGAGCTCACAGTGAAATGAGTACTGAATGTAGGACCTTCGATGACAGCAATATGTCCAGGGCATCCATTCAATGACAAAAATATGTCCAGGGCATCCATTCAATGATAGCAATATACCTAGGGCATTAACGAGAGAAGTCAGATTGTAGATTACTCTCTCCATTTGACAGATGAGAAGACTGAGGCCCAGAGTTGACACAGCAGACTCATGTCAAAAGAACAGATAGCCACTGAGCTGAGTGAGTCTAGAACTCAGGTCTCCTGAGGTCCAGTCCAGCCCGGCATTCTTTCCATTCCCTGGGTCTGTTGCCTCTTCTCGTTTGCCCTTGGGGCATGTCCAGACTAACAGCCTTCACATGGAGGTCTGTCCATGCACTTGTCCATTCAGCCTGACAGACACTCCCTCCGTGTGAGTGTCCTGCTTTCTTCTCTCCATTGCATCATGCCACACATGCTTGTTCTACTACGTGTGTCATCTCTTTGTCCCAGATTTGAATTGTAGGCTCAGATCTTATAATCTCTCAAGTTTGAGGAGAGTCTCCCAACCTCACTTAGCATAATTTAATGAATCACATATTTCACTCCTTTCAATTCAGTCCAACAAATGTGCATTTAACACCCTAGCTGGGCCAAATGCCCCTTTTATGCACCTTGTAGATCCCTGTGCACATCTCTGTCACAGCCTCACATCCTTTCAGCTCCACCTCTGATTCCAGCCAGTTCTGAGTGGGCTCCAACTTACTTTGTGCTGACAAGTCTCATCTCCAGTGCCCACTGCACATCATTTGCTTTCTGCCCTGGCTTCTCCTGTTCTGGGAGCACCCACACAGCCCCATGCAGCAACCGCTTGAGTGTAGAGGAGTCAACACCTATGAGAGAAGCCTCAACCATTGGGGTTCAGGAGTTGATGGATCAGGGCTTCTCCTGTCAATGCTCTGGGGACAATTGGAAGAGGCTTCTATACACTCCAAGGAGCATTCCATTGGGGTCAAGGCCCGGTTACTCCCAGCATGACCAGCTTGATAATGTTTTCATGTTTTGGCTTTTCCTTCTCTCCTGGTCACTCACGCTTGTTCCCTGTGATCGCCTTCCAAATAAACTACCTGCTCACAAGTCCTTGAATTAGGTTCTGCTTCTGGAGGAGCAATCTAGGCAAAGACAGCACTTATCACATTATATTGTAAGTCTATCTTTATTCATTTATTTACTTGCTTGCCCATTCATTCATTCAACAAATCCAAACAGTGTCTACTATATGCTCTAGGTTGTGGGAATGCAGGAGTGAACAAAAGAGACAAAGTCTCTGCCTTCATAGATCTTATATTTTATTGGGAGAGACAGACTATGAGAAAATAAATACTGATATAGATCATATAATTTCAGGTGATAAGTGCTAAGGAAAAAAGCTGGGGATAGAGAGGGATGGAATGGAGATGGGCAGGATTCTTGGATAGGGTATTAGCAAAGACCTCTCCAAGGAGGCTCTACTTGAGCAGATACTTGACCAAATGAGGAAGGAATTCAGGAGAAGACCTGGGAAGAACAGGGCAAATGACTTGAGGTGGAAATTAGCTTGGAGCAGGGTGGGCAAGAGGGAGAGTGGACGAAGTGTGTCGAGAGAGTCAGCAGATACAGACTCATTTGGATTTTACCTCTCGTTTGGACCAAGAGCAAAGGAGAGGGCTTTCTACAGGGGAATAATACTGTGACCTGAGTTCTTTTTTATCAAGATCATGCTGGCTACTGCACTAGAATGAGTACACTGCACAAATCATGCTGTGTTAGCCTGAGGGAGCGAGAGTGGAAGCAGAGCGACAGTAAGGGGACAAATAGTGGTCCAGGTGAGAGATGAGAGTGGATGTGACGGGGATGATAGTGTCGGGTTGGTGACAAGTGGTTGGATTCACCATATGTTTGGAAGGTAGAGCTAATAGGACCTACCTGATGGATCAGATGTGGGATGTGAAGGGCTGACTCCTGGTTCTTGTCCTGAACAAGTGGGTGAGTGGTCGTGCCATTCAGTCAGGAGGGGAAGACTGGGGGAGGAGGGAGTGTGTGGGGCAATCAAGAGTTCTGTTGTAGACATCATAATTTTGAGATGTATGCTAGACATCCAAATGGAGCTGCTGAGGAGGCAGTAGAGTTCAGGGGAGAAGTCCTGTTGGGATATTTGGAAGTCATCAGCACCCAGATGGCATTTAAAGGTATGAGCTGGGTGATACCATCTAGGAGCAGTGAGGAGAGAAGGGTCAACTTTAATAAAATAAGCAGCAAGTCATCAAGTTATTCTCTAAAGGAGTGGCTCTCAAACTTTAGTGGGTATGAGACTCACCACAATTTGGTCACCTATAACTTATTTACTAAGCAGGTCCCTGGGAACGAGCATTCAGAAATTCTGGGCCTTGCGGAGAAGCTCAGGAAGAGCACCCCTAGGTGATTCTGCTGCAGGTGATACGTTGAGAAACTGCCCTGGGGGATAGGTGGATGGGAGTGTGGGGAAGTGGAGGACAAGGAATATTGCCAGGGTTGAGGTGACCAGGTGGCAGGATCCTGAAGAAAGTTTCTGTTCTCTCCAGGGCCATTCATGAGGCCTTAACTCCCACCAAACCCTCCTTCCCTGTGTAGGCAGAGGTATACAGGTATATACTCCCAGACCGTTGCCGATCATGTACCAGTCTGCACTGGGCACCCCTACCCACGCCCACTCCAGAGCTTACCAGCGCTACAGATCAGTTGATTTACTAAAAACCCTCAGCTGCACCCTCGCGATGGGCCGTGACTGTCAAAGGAACAACATGGAACCAATGGGGCTCCTGGTTGGGGTCTGCAAGACAAGCGCCAAGTACAAGCATGGCTCTTGCCACTCTAAGAGCAAAGGGATGGTAGCCTGCTTTTCCTCAAGACAGGAGGTCATCCAGTGAATACTCTAACTGCATATTGGCTGCAGGGGGGCTTCGTGGTATTCTTCACACCTGTGTCCTCCTCTCCACACCCAGGGTGTGGGCTCACCCATCAGGTGGGTCACAGTGAGCACAAATGCTTTCACATCTGCATCCCCAGCCCTGAGCCCTCACCTGGTGCCAGGCCTGCCTTGCCAACTGCTGGAGGATCTTTGCCTTGGAAAACTCGTCATGGCAAAGCCAGAGCTCCCCATCTCCCCCCGCCCCCCTGTCTCCCGTCCATGTGCATATTGCACTTTGCTCATCCTCTGCGTTCCTGTGTGATTAGTCCCTCTAATTCCTTCTTTCTTCACTCCAGCCTGTCATCGAGTCTTGCCAATTCTCCCTTCAAAATGTCTTTTGAATCTATCACTTCCTCTCCACTCCCACTGCCCCTGCACAATATAGTCATTTGATTGGATTATCATTTAAGCCTGTTGTGGACTGAATGTTCATGTCCCCCCCAAATTCATACCTTGAGGCCCTAACTCCTAATGTGATGGTATTAGCAGGTGGGGCCTTTGGGCGGTGATTAGGGTTAGATGAGGTCATGAAGGTGGGTCCCCAGGATGAGATTATAAGAAAAGGAAGAGAGACCAGAGCACTCTCTCTCTCTCTCCTGCCTCCCCTCACTCCCTCTGCCATGGGAGGACAAAGGGAGAAGAGGGCCATTTGCAAGCCTCGAAGAGAACCCTCACCAGGAACTGAATCATCTGGCACCTTGATCTTGGACTTTCCAGCCTCCAGAACCGTGAGAAATAAATGTCTGTTGTTTAAGCCACCCAGTCTATGGTATTTTATTATGGCAGCCCAAGCTGACTAGGACAGCCTCCTACTCAGTTTCTCTGCCCACCCCCCATCCCTTTGTGGAATATTAGTTTCTTTCATGGCACTTATCATTGATTGTAATAATGTAGTTGTTAGTCTATCAGCTTGGTGTTCATCTTCATAACCAGATGCCCCCCTCCATGAAGCCTGCCTCTTTTGTTCACCCCTCTGGACCCAGGGCTGGGCACCATGGCTGGCACACAGTAGGTGCTTAATAATAGGCTTGTTGAAGGAATGAAATGCTGACTACAATAAATGCCTCCAACCAGCCTCCCTGCATCCTGTCTCTCCCTTCTGACTCAAGCCTTACCCTTTGGCTGGGGTTAGCTTTATAAAACACTAATTTCACCCTACCCTGGCTGGGGTTATCTTTATAAAACACTAATTTCACCCTACCCAACCCTTTCTGTCCGAGTCTTTATTGGGTCCCACCACCCTTTTTGACTGTTTCTGGGAGCTAGGTGAAGACAAGATCCAGCTGATACTGAGGAAAGGTGCTGTGGGTCATTAATAAAAAGGCATTTAATTTTAAATTGTGGCTTTGCTGTAAAAGAAACCCCCAAACCCATGAGCACTACAGGAAATGGCTGAGTCATGCCTCCCACTACCTAGTGTCCTCTAGATTGGGGCTTGATAAAATCAGCCCTAACTGCTTGAACCTGCCTTACATGGTTACCAGCGTGCTGTCCCAGGTGGGCACAGCCTGCAGCTCCCCTTTCTCTGCTGTTCCCATGCGGGGCTCAGAGAACTTCTGCCCCGCAGTGCAGTGTGGGCTCTGTGGGTGTGACCGTTCTTAAGGATTGTGTATATTCTGTGATAGTGTGTGTTTTCGGGGTAGGTGGGGCAGGATAGAGATCTTTTGGGGAAGTCAAGGCAGACTCTTTCACTGCAGCTATTTACAAATTTGGGAAAACACAGTTCAATAGAATTTCCTCTTCAGTCAATGTTGGCCCATTTCCTCTCTCTTTTTACCAAGAGGAAGTTCCATTAGCTCATAGAAACGCAGAATCACGCATTCTTCAGCCTGGAAAAGCCCTTGAAGAAGGTTACTCAGTTTAAGAACAAATGGGATCTTCTGTTGGGGACTTTAATCCAAATTCCTGAGAAGCCTGGAAGTGTCCCACCGCCCAGCTGCTTGGAAGAACTCTCTCAATTTCTCCCACAGTCTCAGCTGTGCTGGGCAGTCAGAGTAGCTTAAAAGCAGAGGAGACCGAGCACAAGCTCCCACTCATCCTACAGAAGGAAAGCAGGCACAGCCAGCAGCCGGAGCCCACGGCCTCAGACCACATTCCCTCCTTGGAGCTGCTCCATGTTTCATCTCTTCCAACCAAACTGGCCCTAGTTCCTTGAGGATGATTCCTCTCAGTCTCTGAATCTTTATATTCACCTCTCTATCAGTCTTCACCCAACCCGCCTCGGGGGCTTTTTCCTTGGCGGACAGAAGCCATCTCCAGCACTCATTTCCAGGAGAAAGTGACCAACTCTACACCTCTTACCAATCAGACAAGACTGAGCAGGTCCCAAATGGTGTGAGATTAGTCAAGTTCTCTGAAGATGATAGAATCAACGCTTCCCCAGAACAGGTTATCTTCTGAGTGAAAGGGAGAGAGGCATTGTTGGAGATGACACAGGGGAAAAGAGATGAGGTGCCCCCAGTGACCTCCTCGAGGATATAGGCTGGGATAAAGAGCAAAGTGCACCAGAGACTCACACCACGGGCCCTGGGTTCGCTCCACCTGCTGGGCTGAGCTTGGGGAGAGATTCAAACCCACGTGTGGCTTTTCGTGGAAGGAGCAGGCTGCTTTTAAAAGAGAATGCAGAGGCTTCCACACTTATGAGAAGCACCCCAGGACGCACCTCCAGGTTGAGGGGAGCAGGTGGCGGGGCTCCAGGGAGGTCTGGTTTGCTGTCTTCATAGAAAGGAGGGGCTTACAGGGTTTCCTTTCCAAGCTGTCAGAATTCACACCCAAAACACTGTTATGCTTTCTACCATTTCCTTTTCAGTTTCTGAAAGAACCCCTTTTACTCTTTCATTTACATACATTTTCGTGATCTCTTTCATTACATCATATACTCTTTACATACTTTACATTACATTCATTACGTACTCTTTCATTACATACTCTTACATACATTTTCATTCTTTCATTTTCACGAAAAATGTCCATTTCCCTTTACAACTTTAAAAGCCAACGACAGCTATTTATGCACGGGACACCACATGCATGGCAGGGTGTTAAACTCTTTACACATGATCTCATTTAAACATGCCATGAGAAATTATTATTTGCATTGTATAGATGAGGGAACAAACTTAGAGAGGATAAGTAACCTGCCCAAGGTCACAGACAATAAACGTTAGCATGAGAACTTGTACCTGAGTCTGTCTGATTCGAGCCTGAGTCCTCGTTCCTGTTACCTTAAAGTGACATCACATATCTCATTCATTATCATCCTTAATTATCAACAACTTGGGTCCTCCACCAGCCACTGTGTCATCAGAAATCTGACTGGTTTCACAAAATTCCTGTGGTCCTGACAATTTATTGGAATAAAAAATATACATCGCTCATTTACAGAGCTTGGTGTTCAAGGCACATTCACATCCACTTCCTCAGTGGAACCTCACATCCCTACGAAAGAAACAAGTCAGGTTTTACAGATGAGGAAACTGAGGCCCCTCAGTGTACAGATGAGAAAACAGATAAGGAAAAGTGACTGTCCCAAGGTCACACAGTGCTAGAAACAGTGGAGTCAGAATTAGAACTCCCAGGCTCTTGAAATACCCAGAATTCTTTCACTGTACTCTGCTGCCTCGTCAATAAATAAATGAACAAAATAAATAAATAAACCTTCCAAGGAAACCCCGAGGAGTCCGCCCTCAAGCCTAAGCTTCCAGAGGGAGTTGTCATCAGACTGGCACCTAAGAACTTCTTGGCAGAGTGCAAGGGGTTCTGGCTGGATTTCCTGGGCCAGAATGTCTATTCTCAGAATGCCACAGAGAAGTGCAGGGCCATGTGATGACTCTGAGGGGCATTCCCCAGGCCTGTCACTTCTCCCAGCTTCCAGGCCCATGGACTGTAAACTGGCTTTGAAGACAGATTCCAAACTGACTGTGGGGACCAGGGCCTACAACTGCCCCCTTTCTGGGCCCAGTGTCTGGAAGCTCTCTTAGCATGATGCCATGCTGAGATCTGTTGGTCCTCAGCCTGAGAAAGAAGCTGGCTCTGTGCAGACATGGGTTCCAGACTCTACTTTCTCCCAGCTTAGGGTCAGATAGGGTTGGCAATGTCACCCCAGAGGACAGCTTGGTTAACATTCAGCATGGACGGCCCCTTATTTCACAGATGGAGTAACTGAGGCCCTTTGAGAAGTGGCTGGACCAAGGTCACACACCTGAACGCTGAGACAGCAGGGATCCCAGCCCAGTGCCCTGTCCTGTGGGTCTGTAGCTGGATGTTAGCAGCAAACAAAAGTGCAGGTACCAACCCTGACATTCTGGGGCAGATGAGCTGGCACCCAAGTCCAGAGGCCGTCTCAAGGGCTGAGTCGTGACCAATACAAACAACCATGGTTTCTCTGGTACTGTCAGCAAGATGGTGGGGACAGCAGGGTGGGGATAAGGAGTGGCTTGGCCACTGCAAGTGCCCCAGGGGGATGCCACCTGATTTGCTGGAAAGAAGCAGCTGTCTGCAGATGGACAAAAGACATCCCCAGAGGGACCGGTTCTGAGCCAGAGGCCCCATTCTGCATCTCAGCTCCCCTGTAGCTCTATAACGATGGCTGATTGACTAACTGGCTGATCAGGGCAGACACACCTTAAGATCTTCCATGACAAGCTCCCTGCTTGGGAGGCTGGCCAGTGGGGGAGCTTCTCTCTGTGACCACCCCAGGCTGACGGTCAGCTCTGACCATCCCAGAGGTCAAACTTGGTCTCTGCTCCCTCCTTTTTCCCCTAGAAATGACCCCTGCAGCAAGTTCTGGAGGCCCCCATCATCCCAGCCCTCAGTCCTGCTGGAGGCCCTGATACATAGCCGGCCTAAGGGGAAAGCCTGGGTCTGAGGTGACTTCAGTCTGGCGGCCTCACCACAACTCCAGAAAACACCACAATTCCTCTGAGCAAATAATCCTTTACAAAACAGGAAGAGTCCCAAGGAGGGAGGAGGTCTCTGCCGTGCCCTTCTCAGCTCTGCCAGAGTCTGCAGGGCCCTGTCTGCAGAATAGGCCAATGCCACCCACGTGCGCGGTGCTGGTTTAGCGAGACAGCCTCCTCCTGCCCCTGGCACCCTAGCCAGCCATGCCAGGCCTGGCTAAGGCTGGCATCACTGGGCTTGCAGAAGAGTGCCCAGGCTGGCCTCATGTTTCACTTCTGACCCCTGGGGCCCCTCTTCCTGGTCCAGGGATGGCTAAAATCAAAAGCAGCCCCTTAGCCTGAGTCACTCACTCGAGTGCAGACTGGAGATCAGCGGCAGGGTGACCAGGTCTGAGTCAAACGTGCCCAGGAGACCGCCCGGGGCTGCCACGCAGTCCAGAGGGGCAAGATCATGGGCAAAGCTCCAGTCAGATGTTCCGAGGTCACCACAGCTGGTCAAGCCCAGGAGTGACCATTCCTCAGTTGGTTGGTTCCACTGTCCAGCTGGGGCCCCTGAGGGAGCAAGAGTCATTCCTGGGGAGTCCTGTTTCAAATAGCCCTTGGCCAGTGCTGGCGGAGGCCAGCCCGCCTCAGCATCCAGGCACGTCCTGAATTTGGGGCCAAGGCCATCTGTTGAGGAGGACTCTTCTTCCAGGCAGCCTGCCTTGGCTTCCTTCTCCTCTGTGCATCTGGTCTGCTTCACGTAGCCCTGGAATGCCACCGCAGCTGGGTCTTCTTCCCCAGACACCTCAGGTCCTGGGGAACTGACATGGCCCAAGGCTGAGCCACCCTGTGCCTCCCCAGGCCGCCCCTCCGAGCTTTGGACTAGGCCAATGCCACTGTCATCCTGGCCCTGGCTGTTGTTCCCCTCCTGCTGCTCCCAGTTGGGCCCCGTGCCAGGACTCAGGCTGGGCTCCTGCAAGCAGATCCCGCTGTCCGTGCTGCTACTGCTGCCGCTACTGCAGCTGTTCTCCAGCTCGGGGGGCACCCCCTTTCCCAGAGCCTCCTCGGCCTGGGGGTGGGGAGCAGGGAGGAGGAACTGGGGCTCTTCAGTCTGCAGGGATGGCTTGGCACTGTCAAAGCCACTGTCCGTGCTGCCGTGCAGCTCCGAGTTCCTCAGCTCTGGGGACACCTTGGGGAAGGCCTCCTCGTCGAGGGGATGGATGGTGTCATGGGTCTCTGGGCAGGGAAGCTGGCTGATGAGGCTGAAGGGACTGGGCTTCTCGAAGACCTGGAAAGGAGAGAGCAGAGTGAGGGAGGTGGAGGGTCACCTACAGGAACCCACCCCAGTGAGGCCAGGTGAGGCCACGGGGCCAGGAGGGGAGCTCAAGGAGGTGCTGCTCCAACAGAGGGGACCCCAGAGCCGGATTACACTGCCACTTGTTCTCTTTGTTTCATTTCAGAATCCAGTTTTCCTCCTAATTCTCAGTTTGGCTGAATACCCATATATAAATAGCCAATAAATATATAACTCATATATAAATTCACAAAATAATGCTTATCATCACTACTTGTGTACCATGATCTAATCTAATCTAATCTATTTTATTCTATCTTGTCTTATCCATTTCGTTTTTTTTTGTTTGTTTGTTTTTTTGGGGAGGAAGATTGGCCCTGAGCTAACATCTGTTGCCAATCTTCCTCTTTTTGCTTGAGGAAGATGGTCTTTGAGCTGACATCTGTGCCAGTCTTCCTCTATTTTGTATGTGGGACACCACCACAGCATGGCTTGATGAGCGGTGTGTAGGTCCGCACCCTGGATCTGAACCCGTGAACCCCAGGCTGCTGAACCGGAGAGTGCGAACTTAACCACTATGCCACTGGGCCGGCCCCTCCATTGGGTTTTTTTAAATGCTAGATGTGAGACAAATTAATTTCTCCACTGCCTGAGTTGTGACTCACACAAACAGAGGGTGGCTGCAGTGTGGGGCAGCGGAACAAGCGCAGGACTAGCAGCTGAGGAGGACCTGCTCCCCACTAATTGCCAAGGGTCCCAGGAAAGTCACTTAACACTTGATCCTCTGCCCCAGCCCCATTGCTGTTCTTTCTGCCCCAGAGCACAACAGTGTAGTGCCGTCCCAGGGCCTTTGCACCTGCTACTCCTTCTGGTTGGAATACTCTTCTCTCAGTGCTTTGTATGGCTGTGTCCTCCTTATCATTCAGGTCTCAGCTCAGATGTCATCTCCTCAGAGACCTTCCCAATCGCCCTGGGACTCCAGACTCTCTCTCCACATTAACCTAGTTTACTTCTTCCTAGCAATTAGTTCCTGGAATTATTTTTTTATTTGTTTTTGCCCCCACCCCCCACCCTCACCAACACACACCTATACACACAATCATTTCCCACTCCCAACAGAATACAAGCTCCTTGAGGGTAGTTGCTATCTAGACTTGGTCACCACTCTGATCCCAGAGCTTAAACTGAGCTGACACACAGTAAGCACTCATAAGGTTTGTTGACTGACTTACTGTTGCACATCTGCCCTCATTCCCTTTGTACGTGATGACTCTAATGCAACTCTTATTGGTCGAGTGCCTATTAATATTATATTAATATTACATAGCTTGATGATTAAGGATGTGTATGCCAGAGCCAGATGTCACGAGTTCAAATCCCAGCTCTGCCTCCTATCAGCTGTGTCACCTTGGCCAAATTATTTACCCTCTCTGTCCTTTAGTTCCTCACCCGTAAAATGGAAATAATGACAGTGCCTGCCTTCTTGTGTTGTGGTTAACACACGTAAAGTGCTTAGAACAGTGTCTGGTACATAGACAGCACTCAATAAATACTTGGTGAACTGAATTTTACTCTCTAATGATTCTCTAAGGGAGTATTATTATCTTTATTTCCTAGAGGAGAAGATTGAACATCAGAGAAGTTAAATGACTTGCCCAAAGTCACACAGCAGCAAAGAACAAACCTGGAATTTGTACTCAACTGTCCTGATTTGAAATCCACTTGCCCAATAATATCTACCTTGATATACTCTTGAAAGATCAGATCAAAGCAGCTAACGAATGAGAACAAGCTAATAAATGTGAAAGTGCTCTGTGCACTCTAAGTTATTCATAAACTTAGTAATGACCATGATCATTAGATGAAAGGAAGTGGGCTGTATTCATCTCGAGGAGGAAAAAACTCTCAAGGACAACTCAATTCTGTGACCTAAATGTACAGAAGGAACAAAAAAACAGAGGTTGCTTGTCATCTCCTTTGGCATTTTTGCATCTATGTCTATTTCACTGGTTTGCACTCAAGTTAATAGTTCATACATTGGCCGCCCACCAGGCCATGATCAAGCCCCTTGAGACCAGGGGCCACATTAATCAGCTTCTTCCCACACAACATTTTGCATATCGTAGGTGCTCAGTAACTGTAGCTCAATTGCCACCTCATTTACTCTCTTCCTAGATGCTTTTCCTGATGCCTGACTCTGAATCTCCCATCCAGTGTACCAGGACCACCTGTCCCCCACCCCTCTGCTTTCTAGCTATCCATCCCCGAGGGCAGCCCCCACGGCACTCTCATCTCCACACCACCCCATCCTGGCTCCGGGCCCTGCATACAGAATATGCTCAAAGCACTTGTTCAACAGGTGCAGGTGTGTTTGTGGAACCGAATCTCTCCAGAGCACAGAGCAAAGATAATGAGTTACACACTTCAGCTAGACACAAGGAAGAACTTTATGATCCCCTAAGGCTGTGGGGGGGTCTGTCTCCAGTCTCCTTATCATACCTCTCTACTCAGGGCACTGGAGCTAGGAACACAGTGCTTTTTTGCTTGGACAAAGGGCCTAATTAGGCCAGGCAGTCCTACGCCTCTTCACTCCCCACCTCCCCACTTCCTGGAGTTCTTACTCAAAATAATTTCAGAGGGTCTTTGTCTCTCTCCTTATTTTTCCTAGAGAGTTGTAAAATGAGGATAATAACTGTATCTGCCTCAGAGGTACTTATGCACAGGGGCTGGTCCATAGCCATTTATTAGTACAGTCATGCGCTGTATAACAACGTTTAAGTCAATGACGTATCTGGCAGTGGTCGCATAAGATGAGTACCATGTAGCCTAGATGTGTAGTGGGCTATACCGTCTAGGTCTGTGTAAGTACACTCTACGATGTTCACATAACAACGAAATCATGTAACCACACATTTCTAGAATGTGTTCTCGTTAAGTGACACATGACTGTAAATAGTAACAGAACGACGCATGGGGGTTTGGGACTATTCAGCACACGTTTTATCTGGGCCACTAGAAGGTAACCTTCTCAGCACTGGGCTTAGAGTTCAAGTCCTCCCTCCATCCCCACCGTGCCTGAGGAAGGCACCTCTGGAGAATGTGAGGGCTGAGGGAGTGGACTGTCTGGGAGGGCGCTCCCGGCCTCCCGGAGTCCTGGTGCAGCTGGGAGGGACGGGGCAGTGGGCTCCCTGTGAGACTCACCAGGACGGCGGGCAGCTTTCCCCGGCGCCGCACGTACAGCTGGAGGGCCAGGCAGTAGGCCAGGGCTCCACAGAGCAGCAGGAGGAAGGCGAAGAAGATGCTGAAGTTGGTCACGGTGAAATCTGCAGGCCCAGAGAGATGCGTTTGTGGCTTGGCACCGTGGGACGCGGAGGGGAAATCCCCAGCCATTCCACGGCCACTCGGCGAGTGACCCAGGTGACTCCCCAGGCTACTTCTATGCCACAACTCTAGACGCGTTTGGGTCCTTGGGAATCCCTGCCTGGCCTTCCCACCTCTGCCCTGAAGGGCTCCCTCACTAGACCCACTGACTCTTCTTCCAGCTCTCTGTGCACGACTCGCACTACAGCACACGGAGCAGCGAGGCAGGGTGGTGCAGCCGGTAAGCACAGAGACCTTGGCAGCCAGACCTGGGTTCAAATCCCAGCTCCACCACTTACTAATTGTGAGGCTGTGGACAAATTACTCAGCCTCTCTGAGCCTCAGTTTCCTCATCTATAAAATGGGAAAAATAATATCGCCTCCCACATAAGACAGTTGTGAAGGACACAGCACTTACCATCTACCAAGTCCTTTACTTATGTTATGATCCTTACAACAACTTAGGAGGTAAAGACCATTATCATCCCTATTTTTATAGATCAGGATCCTGAGGCCCAGAGAGGTTAAGTAACTTACCCAAGGTCGTATACCTCTTAGTGGTAAAGCTGGGATTTGAACCCAGACCTGTACACAAAACTGTTTCTTCGATCATTGAGTGAACGCTGCAAAGCTCTTAAGGCTGCTGACACACAGGTGGGGCCTCGCTCTGCTTAAATGTGGGTGAGGCTTAAATGTGCTCGTGAGTGTCCTTCATTAGCTAAAATGTACTGTGCAAATGTCGGTGTCACTCTGGTCATTTCTGGACTCTACCCACACTGGACTGGGCACTCCCAGCGCACTGACTGTCGGCATGATTTATCAGGCACTTGTCTTGAGCTGCTAGTTACAGCTTCCTCTGGGCACACTCTGCCTCCCCAGCCAGCCTGTAAGATCCTCATGGGCAGGACCATGGTCTTCACATCTCTATCCTCTCTCCCTCCTTCCCTTCCCAGCACCTGGCTGGGAGCCCAGGGCCTTATTTGTTGACTTGAGCAGCTGTGGTGAGGAGTAGGCTCAGTTCCTCTTCCTCTGAGGGGGAGGAAGGGTGAGGAGAAGGCCTTTTGTGCCCCCAGCTCCAAGGAAGGACAGCAGAGGAATGTGACAAACAGGAACTACCACAGCTGAATGACAGTGGCTGGGGGGGAGGGGGAGATCCTGGGAAGAGCAGCTGTCCTCAAGTGGAAGCACCTGCAGAATCAGGAGACCTGGCTCTGCCACCAAGCCCTAGCAAACTGCTTATACGCACTGAGCCTCCGTTCCCTCATCTCTAAAATGGGACAACAGGAGCTCTCTCATACGGCTGCGTGAGGATGGACAGCTATGTGGGGGCGTGCCCAGCCAGTGCCTGGCAACAGCAGCACTCAACGCATGCTTTTCAGATTGTGCAAGGCCCTTCCTGCCTCCCTTCCTGCCCAGCAAGAGCCCTGACCGACTCACACTGAGGGGTGACCACGATGCACGCCTCCTCTGACCATATACCCTTGTTCAGTCGGGAGCTGACATATGGTTTCACCCTGACACAGAACTCTCCCACTTTTCCAGTGGCTGAGAAGCTGAAGTTTTCATGTTGTACCTTCTTGTTTAGGAACTGAAATGAAAGCAACAACAGCAATAAACAAAATATCCTGTTTCATGGTACAGAGAAGCTGAGAGCTGGGGCGGGGGGGGGGTGGCATCTAGAGACAATCTAGGCCAACCCGCTTCAGTGTTCTTTTTCTAAGATAACAAACTCTGTACGATGAATGCAGCCCAGGATCTCTGTGATTACCATGACTTATTTTGTATTAAAAGAGAAAACGAAGTGTTTTATAGATGAGGAGACCTTCCCAGAAAGGGCTGGAATCAACTGTGGTAGAAAAGAAAGAGGATGGATTTTGCAGATTCCAGATCTCCCACTTATGGGAGGGTCCTGGGGCAATGGCACAGCCTCTCGGAGCCTCACTTCCCCATCTATAAAATGGAATAAAATATCCATGTGCAACGGGATTGGAAACAATAGTTATAAAAAGTCTTGTGTGGTGCCTGACACCTGGTAGGCAGCGTCTTCCCTGCCACCTGGCAGGAGCACCGGTTTGAGGACTGAGGTCATCTCAACTCCCTCCCCCGCCCCTACGACCTCCCTCTACTCTGCAGCAAAGTTCCCCAGGGGTGCATAAAAGGTGCTTCCAGCCCAGGTGACAGAAGCGCAGGGAGCCGGGGCCTGTGGCCTCAGGGAATCCCATACCGCAGAGTGTCCCTTGCGAACGTCAATCTCATACTCGCGGAAGTGTTGGAAGATACTTTCGTATGTGTCGCCTGCAGGGGCCACCTTGGGCCTGGGGGGCTGGATGGTCCCAAGGATGATGTCCTTGCGCATCTCGAGCTTCACGCTGCCAACTGTCAGAGTCACTGTGTGGGGAGGCAAAACCATGAGGCCTGCAGGCTGGGGACAGCCGGGGTCCCCCACCCATGCCTGGCCTCCAGGGTCAAGCTTTACCCACTCTAAAACTGGGGCCACAGTTTTCCCAACCTGGCAGAACAACTTCCTGGGGAACACATTAAAATTACAGATGCCCCAGGCCCACTCAAGACACAGTGAACCTGAATTTTTGAAGCTAGGCCCTGGAAACATCTATTTCAAACACGTTCCCCAGCTAATGCTTCTGCAGCCAGCTGAGCACGGGCCTGTGGGCAGGCATTTGGGAGCCAATGACCACCTCAACCATCGCTTCTGACTGAATTCTGCAGAGCAGGCTTGCCACACACACAGAGCATGGTCAACCCCAGTCTGCAGAATGGAAGAATTACATCAAGTTTGGGGCCTATCCTTTTCTCTTATGTCTCCAAAAAGAGACTCCCAACTTTTCTTTAGTAGCACCTCCCTGCTTCAAAGCCTCACATCCTGACCCCTGGGAGTTCATCCCTAAAATGGGGAAGACCTGATCCAAATTCTCCCTACTGCTGGCTGCCCTATGCTGAGTGATTATGGATTCGCTTCCTCTCCTGGAACCCTACAAGTACACAGGCCTGGCCCTTGTGACTCAAGTCACCCCAAGACTTCTCTTCTGTAGGATAAACAACTCCAGTTCCCTTTTAAATCTTGAACAACTTGGCTATTTTCATCTAAAGCTTCTCCGAAGTCCTTACTCAGGCTTGTTTGGGCAACTAGGTCCCCCGCCACAAAGCTGGGCTGACATGTTCTCTACAGGAACAAAGAGAAAAGTTCTAGACTAGAGCTTCTGGCTGGAGGGTACCCCAAAAACCATGTTCTAGGCCTGGGCAAGGAAAAGCACCTTCATCCACAGAGAAGCGAGTGTTGGTGATGGTCCAGTTGGAGTGCTGGCTTCCGTCCACTGCCCGGACTCTGGCTCGGTAACCATTGCTGCGGTACAGGTCCAGGGTCACCATGGTGAGATCACAGGACAGCACCAGGGTCTGGTTACAGCTGCGGATGGACTTCCAGGACTCTTCTCCATACCTGGGGAGATATCAGGGTGGGCACTGGCAGAGGAACTTGTGCTCAAGCCCACCTCCTTTAAGAGGGATGGAAGAGGTCAGGGGAGAGAGCTCCCACGAGGGTACAGTCCTCAGGGTATTTCCTCTAGTCTAGGGCATCTAATTGCAAGGGGACCTCCCTTGGTTCTGGGACCCAGTAGCAACTTCTCTGTGGTCTAGAAGACTCTTAGATTGGAATATGAGCAGCTCAAATCCAAACTCCTCCAGGAAGACTTGCTCCTCCCTGCAGCACAGCCTAATTTCTCCCTTTTCCCAATTCCATTTGCAGTCAGTGGGGTTTCCTCGTTCACCAACTACGTTATGGATGCTTTTCCTGTTTTTCCAGTAAGATGGAAAAATCTTGAGGGTAAAGGCAATACCCTGGCTTTCTCACCCCAGAGCTCCCAGCACACTACTCAGCACGTGTGAGATTCAATCAATACTTGTCAACTGATAGATATGTGCCAGGGTCCCTCCTGGTGTCACTTCAGTAACAAGAGAGGTATCTTCTGGTGCCAGAGGAGTGGAAGGGGATGCATTCACCCACTCTCTCACTCACTTCCTTTCCTCACTTTTCCTTACCTCAGGAGCTCCACTTCATAGTAGGTACTCTCAGACTGATTTGGGATGAGTGTCCAGTGGAGAATGTGGTGGAAAAATTCTGCTTCAAACCACACAGATGGAGGGCTGGGCAGTCCTGTCCCCAGGAAGAAGAGTGTCAGTCCCAGAGCTAGCAGGGCCCACCTCCCGGAGATGAAGATGAGGATGGTGATGGTGGCAAGCATCCTAACAGCTCCTGTTTATTGAGTATTGTACTATGAGCTGAGCACTCTGCTAAGTACCTGACGTATATTGTCTCATTTAATTATCGCAACAGCCTACAATTTTACTGGAGAAGAAATGAAGGTTCAGAGAGGTTAAGTGACTTGCCCAAGGCCAATGGGGCTAGTAAGCGGCAGAGTGGAGCTAGTAAGGGGCAGACTGGGGCCTTGAATCCAGATATGTCTGATTCCAGAGCTAGTGCTGTGCCCTGAAATCCCTATCTCGCACTGTCTGTGGTCAGGAGCAGAAGTGGTGGCTGAGAAGAGCCAAGCTGGGTCTGATGCATCCCAGGTGAGAAGGCAGGTGCTGAGGGCTAAGGGATGTCCACAATGAGCTCTCAGATGAGCTAGTCCCTGCCTCTGCCCAGTCCCTGTCCCTGCTCTAGCCCCATCCCAAGGCTTGCCCCCCATCCACCCTGGCCCCATGCCTGGCTCCAGCCCAAGGCCCCCTTCTCTGGAGGTCTTTGGGTACACAGATACCCTGCTTGTTGGCATCTGCCTGTTTCTCTTCACAGGTCTCCTGGGCAACACTCTAGCTGAGCGCTTCCCCCATTCCCCGGCTTCTAGAAGGGCTTTACCTATAGACAGATGCCCAGCATCAGGCCTGGTGAGGACAGACAGAATGAAGCAGCTCTGATTCTAGGTTGGGCTGAGGACATTTCCACAAAGAGCTAGCACCCTTGGCTACAGGTGAGATACTAAATACTGATGCTCATTTTTTTTTTTTCCGGTGAGGAAGATTGGCCCTGAGCTAACATCTATTGCCAATCTTCCTCTTTTTGCTGAGGAAGATTGGCCTTGAGCTAACATCTGTGCCCATCTTCCTCTATTCTGTATGTGAGACGCCGGCACAGCAGGATGAGCAGTGCATAGGTTCGCGCCCTGGATCCGAAACTGTGAACCCCGGGCCACCAAAGCAGAGCATGTGAGCTTAACCACTACGCCACCAGGCCGCCTCCCTGAAGACCATTTTCAATTCCTGTCTCCCTCTCCCTCCCAACACACACCATGCACTACGGGAAACGCCAACTTCAGGAGCCTCAAACCAGCACTTGCCGGTGTGAGTTGGGCAAATTGTTTAACCTCGCTGAACCTGTTCTCGCATTTGTAAGAATGCAATAAATACACCTACTTTAAGAATCTTAGGATCAAGTGCAATGAAGTAGGTCAAGGCCAATACCCACAGTCAGTTCCTCTTCTCTCCTCCTTAATCCCTTAATGTCCCCCCTTCTGACAGCGACTCTCTCAGGCTTCCCCTGTTCTCTGACTTATCATCATCTCTCTAATAATGCTTTTTTTCTCTGACTGTCATTCTCACTTAGAAAGCACATATGTCCCTGCCCCTTGCTTTCCGTCTTATACTGTCTTTGATCCTCAAGTCTGTGTCTCGATTTCAAAACATCAGATAGAAAGTGAAAAATGCAGTGGGTCTTTGTGGTGTTTGGGCTGCACATCCCCAGTCAGCTCTCGGTCATGGGAATGACTGACTGCCTGTTTTACTTCGTATTCTGGCGTCACGTAGAAGTGGTTTCAGTCTCTGCTCTCCCTCCCTCTGCTCTTGGTCCCTCCAACTCCCCGCCCTTTCATTCTCTCTCTCTAGAGTTTACTCTTCTCAGTCACAGAAACTTTCCAGGACAGCTGGCTGGGTTAGGAGACTGCGCTAAGGTGTAGGAGGAGGGAGGAGGAAGGCGGGTGGCAATGGGAGTTCATTGGGGCTACAGAAGGAGCAGAGATGATCAGATGGGGGTGATGGGGCGGGGAGAAGAGCTGGGATGGGGTGAGATGGCACCGGGCAGAAATAGGTTAATTGGAGGGAAGGTAGAGTCAGACAGCGGATCAAAGTCATTCCCCAGGGTGACAAGCCATCCCATTATTTGAACTAGAACAACAAAAAAGCCAGGGCTAACTTTACGACTCGCCCGTGGACGATGAGTGTGTGTGTGTGTGTGTGTGTGTGTGTGTGTGTGTTGTGTGTGTGTGTTGGGGGGGTCATTTAACTTCTCTATCCACACTGCCCCCTCCCCCAATCAATCTCAGCCTCTTCCACTTCCACAACGAGTGAGCCTGAGACCCAAGCTTGCCAGAATAAGGGCGATTCGGGGAGGGGGGGAGATAATGAGCGCCCCTCTCCCCGCAGGCCCAGCCACACGGGGTTCTCCGGGGGACGCAGAACTTCAGCGTGGGGTGACGACGGGTGTGACTCGGGTCTGGCCACCCACACAGCCCAGCGAGCGGGCGCGGAGAGGGCAGGGCAGGGCCGGGCCCCGGAGCCTTACCGTGCGCGCGGGGGCCGAGGCGCAGGCTGAGGAGCGCCGCCAGCGGCACTAGCAGGCGCAGTAGCATCCTGGGCGCGCCGCATCCTCCGGAGCCGGACAGGGAGCCCAAGCCAGGCTGCGCGCCTCTAGCCACGGCTCCGCCAAACTGCGACTGGAAGCTCCGGCCGCCTGCCCCGCCCGCGCCCCGCGAGACTGACGTCAAGGGGGGGCGGGGCCTCGAGACGCCCCGCCCCCGAGGCGAAGAGTCCGGGAGCCGGTGCCGGTCCGGGTACCCGCAGGCGAGGGCGGCCCGCCCCGCCGGTGCGGAGGATGCGGATGCAGGACTGTCAGGGCGGGCGCGGGGCCCCGGCCAACTCTTCCCCTCCCTGCCCCCTGCGCCCCCGGTGCGATCGGGTGAAAGAGATCTGGGTAGCCTGGAGAAGTGCGCGTGTGGGTGTGTCTCTGTGTGTTGGGGCGCAGGTGATGACACCTTGTCCATTTGGGTTTGGAAGGTGGGGTGAGGGTGTCAGAGCTGATTTTACCGGACGAGTAGGTTTGGGATGGAGATGTGGCCACAGCGGCTTGGAGTGGGGAAGGAAACTGTCCCAGGCGCTCAGGGGACCTGTGAGAGGACACTTGTGTGAGTCTTGGTGTTGCCCTAGTACCTCGGTGTAGGGCTCTGAGCTAAACCAGCGGTAAAGTAGGCGGTCCTCTACCAGACAGTATTTTTGGAGGGGTGCCCACGACGTCTTCCCGCCCCTTTTGGTTTCCCTCGCTTGCCTGAAATCTCACGTTTAGAGCTATTTTTACTGCTAGGTAATAGCACTCCTAGAGAACTGGGTAACACATGATCAATTACTTGCATCTCTGTGTCACTTGGCTCATCTGAGACTTCACTCCAGGTGGACAGAAGATATAAAGGCATCTTTGTCTGCTTCACAAACTTTGCTTCACTTTTGTTCGACGTGATACTTGCTTCAGAGTATGTGTGCGTATTGAGAGGTGGGGGTCCCACGCTGTTTCTGCAGGTCTACATTGGGACTAGAAAGACCTCACTTTTTGTTGATGGTCAGTGAAGGTAAGGGATGCTCCAGCTTCGTGGAGAGTGGGCCCACTCTCCCAGGCCCAACAGGACACAAGGTCAATCAGGGCTGCCTGAAGGGAACAGTTCTCGTTACCACACTCTCAGAGCAGCTGGGAGGAAGAATCCCACAGCTTTTAATGTGTGAGGATGTTTTTTGGACTCTCTGTTGCTCAACTGAGAGATTAAGAGTGGCCAATTGCTCAGAAGTACTGAGGCATGACCCAAGGGGTGTGGCTGCTTTCTGAAATGACTTCTTAGTTCCCACTGGCCGGTTTAAGGAGGAGTACACTGTGCTATTTCGTTCTGAACTTGTCTTTACTTTTATTTTTTTGTCAAGTTATAAGAGTTTAAAATTCTTACCTCATTACTGTTTTGAAGAAGTATCAGGATTCTTAATTCATTCATATGACAAACATTTACTGCACACTCATTATCAGCCAGACATTGTACTGAGGCTGAGGATAAAATGGTGATCAAAACAAGATCCCTTCCCCCAACAAATTAACAATTTAGCTAGAGACAGAAAGTGAACGGAGATTTTAATATGCGGTGGTAAGTACCCTGGGAAGCGAAGTACAGGGTAACGTGGAGACACAGGGAACAGGCATTCGACCAGAACTGGGGTAGAGGATAGGGAAGGCTTCCTGGAGGAGGTGACATCTAAACTGGAATTGAGGGATGAGTAGGAGGTAGCTGGGTGAAGAGCAGATAGGGAGGGTGTTCCAGACAGAGGAAAGTATATACTTAGAGATGAGGGAATATGGCATTTTTTTTCCCCCCAAAGCCCCAGTAGATAGTTGTATGTCATCGTTGCACATCCTTCTAGTTGCTGTATGTGGAACGCGGCCTTAGCCTGGCCGGAGAAGCTGTGGGTCGGTGCGCGCCCGGGATCTGAACACGGGCCGCCAGTAGCGGAGCGCGCACTTAACAGCTAAGCCACGGGGCCGGCCCTGGAATATGGCATTTTTTAAGAACTCTGTGAAGTGGGTAAAGTAGCGTTCCTGTTTTAAGATGAGAAAACCCCTATGGCTGACATACGTTAACGTTTTGGTGAGGGCAGAGTCAACATTTGAATGTAGGCTATTCCAATGTATTCTGTTGCCTCATAGAAAATACCCAGAACAGGAGGTATATCAGACACGTAATTACCATATCTTTTTTTTTCTTTTTAAGAAATTCATATGTTTGTTTTGGTTTGTATTCAGTTATTTATGCTCAGTGTTCCCGAAAAGTCCACCCTAAAGTTCTGTGATTTCTGATATTCGTACCAGTATCAGGACAGATAATAGAAAGTAATTATAATAGTATCTTTCCATTATTGAGATCTTACTATGTATTAGGCACTATGCTAAATAATTGTAGCAGAGACTGGCTAAATGCTTAACAATCCCATTTCCTCTTCCTGGGCGCGCAGGACAGCTATATTTCCTAGCTTCCTTTGCAATTAGGTGGAATATGTGACTGGGTTTTAACCAATGTAAAGTTGAATTGATGGGTGCCACCTCATGGCCTAGCCTCTAATTCTGTCTTGCCATCTGTCATCCAGGTGGAGGGGGCCCAGTGGAGGACTCCAAGGGGATGGAAGGAGTTAGGTCCCTGAATCACCTCTTGGAGGGGAGCTATGCAGGAAAGACCCCCCAATCTACATCAGCCTCACTTGAGTGAGGAGTGAGCTCTTGTTGTATGCAGCCACTGAGGTTTTGGAGTTTTTGTTACAGTAGCTAGTGTTAACTACCCTGATTAATGCACAAACGTTGTCTCATTTAATCCTTATTACTGCCCGTGAGATTAGCATTATTATCAGTGTTTGGTGGATGGGGAAGTGAGGTCAGAGACTACATCACTTTCTACGTCACTTAGCCAGCAGTGGCAGAGCTAAGGTTACAGTCCAGGTCTGTTTGACTCCAGAGCTCCTGCTTCACCACTATATAAACAATACTCTCCCCAGTCTTGGGAGAGTTCTTGGAAAAGACAAAAGACTAGTGAGTTGAGAAAGAGAGTAAGAGAGAGTGAGAGTGGGGGAGGAGGAACAGCTCAGGGCTGAGTGTTGTGCGTAGAGGGAATGTGGTGAACCCCAGGGAACTGTGGACAGAGCTGGGTAGATATCTTTCCCCCATGGCCACACTGGGAAATTTTTAGGGCAAATTTTGAGCCTTGGACGGCTCCACTGTCTCATTTTCGCTTTACTTTATCTTGGTCTTCAGGATGATGCTTCTAAATGCGCATCACTGGGGGGTAGTATGGGCATCTGAGAGGGTAGGAAGTCCATGCTTGAGTGTGGTAACAGTGACAACTTGCAGTTTCTGTCCCGGGACTAGGAATTAGGGAAGTTCCAGGCCTTGTGACTAGTGTCAGAGCTATACATAACAAGGAGAGAAACCTAGACGGAACTGACCCCGAGAAAGGGACAGAGAGAAGGAAGCTGCCTGGGGACAGTCATTAGGTCAAGGAGAATCACAGATGTAAGGTGAAGGGGCTGCCAAGGGCCAGCCCCAGCCCCGGGAGGAGCCTTCTGGCTGTTGTCTACAGGACCTAATTGATGTCCACATCCATTCACTGTCTGCCTGACTCCCCCCTGGATGAATAGAAAAGACCTCAGAAGGGACAGAACCCCCTTCTAAATGTCCCTCTCTACTCTGTTTAGATGGTGACTCAGGTTTGAATGGGGAGTCATTTGAATTTTAGCTGGGGGGGTGATAGGCATCCCTGAAAGGTTTTGGGCAGGAGAGGGACATGACGGATTTGCATTTTAAATAGAAGAGGAAACCCAGAACATGGAGGTGACTAGCCAGGGTGACTTGCTTCTTAGTGGCAGAATCAAAACCCTGGTCTCCTGATTGAGGTTCACTTCTCTTTGCCTGACATGCCACAGCAGCTGAGCCTGTAGAACTCTGAGGACTGTGTGAGGGTGTTGTGCCCCTCAGCCTAGAGGAAAGGGGAAGAAATATTGCTCTCCTAGGTGAGGGACCTCCCCGGCTGATTCCCTTTGAATCAGTAGAGCTGGGACTAAGAGGCTTCTCTTGCCTGCAATCTGCCCAGGACCTCATTCTCAGTGAGTGCCCAGTGTTCAGAATCCTGCAGGCAGGAGCCCGGGGGTCTGGGACACAAGGGACCTAGTTCTAGCCCCAGCTTGGCCACTGCCAGCTGTGTGCCCTTGGACCAGTCCCTGTACCTCTGTTAGCCATTGACAAGATTGGAATAATTGAAACCTTCCTGGGCTGTTGTAAGGCCAGATGCACAAGTGTTCTGACAACTGAAAAAGGCTACCCAAATGAGAGGGGATGTGGTTAGTAGAAATATTCAGCAGAAAGGCCTCATACTGACTAGAGGGATCCAGCCCCCACTCCCAGTGTCTGTGTTCACTTGGCCTCTCTGCAGGCTGTGTGTTGTGCTAAGCCCCGCCCCACCCCAGGATGACTGGGCTGTTTGAATGTACTTGGGATCCCTCTCTGCCTCCAAAGTGATTTTCAAGGAAATCATCTTGTCAGGAAGAATGAGGACCTAGCCCATTGCCATTGCTTTGTGAACTCAGGATGCAGGAGGTTAAGAATAGAACATTAACAAAAATATCCCTTGTCATTTCAAGAAGCAGCTGTGTCTTCCTTCTGTTGTCCAGAGGACTTTGATGTCTCCAGTTTTTAGGGGTGACATTTTCTTTTAATTCTAAATTTAGCAGTCTGAGCCCCCATTCCACAAAAGCAGGAAGTCCATCTGCTCTTGGCTTCCCACTGCACATAACTTGTGGGGTTCTCCAGGGAAGCCTCACATATGCAGAGCTGTCCTGGTGGTCTCGTAGGTCACCTCTTAGTTTCATGATGGTGGCCTCTGGGCTGAAGCTGCTTGCTTGAAGCATGGACACAGGCCCATCACAGGGCCCGTAACATTTTAAAATGCTGGTAGAGGCTTGCAAATAACAAAAGTACCAAAGAGATAGTTGATAACTACTTCAAAAAGTAGCTACTCGGAGCTTCCACCAGTTCAGTCCCATCTGAAAACCTTCCTTAAGCTTCTGGCAGTCTTTGTGGCAGGCAGAGATCAGCTAACTTCCCACCTTTGGAAATCTCTGAACCTCTCTGAACACCTTTCTTGCCCCCAGAGAGAGGACAGACCTTCCTTCCCTTGCCCAAAGCCACTTTTTTTTGATTTAAGATGACTCACAGCAGGAATATCAACATCCTTTAAGGGAAATTCCTAGCCCCACCTTGAAGGTATAGTCTGGCTCCAATGGCCCACATAGGGCTAAGTTGCTGGTATATTTCCTTAAGTCTACCTTAGCCTTAGATCACAGCACAGGTGGGACAGCAGCTAGGTGGCCCAGACAGGGGCACGTCAGGCCCAATCCTGGGCCTTGCCACAGTCGTTCCTCCTTGGAGGGGAAGAGACTGGGTACGCCTGCTCCCCCTGCCGTTATCTGGGCTCCTGGTCTTTTGTGAGCAATACGGGGACAAAGAACCGATTTTCAGTGGGATGGGACTGCCTAAACTGAGACTTGGGGAAAACCGTTTCTCTAACTTCTCAGGGCTGTGGTTCTGCAAAGGAGATACTCAGTTGACACCACCAAACAAAGTCTGTAACACCTCAGTCTGAGGCCCCTGCCTGGGACCCAGCACTGAATGTCCAGGTTTTGGGCACACACTTACTTTATATTGACATGACTAAGAACGTTCACCAGGACAGAGGGAGGATCCCACCTAAAGATGCATCCTAATTACTACTCTGTGATGGAGAAATTGCTTGAAACCTCTTGAATTACAATTTTTAGCTTCAAGAATTTAGAGTTGTACGTTCCACCCTATGTCTGGTAGCAGCAAGAGTGCTGGTTGGGAAGACCCAAGACTGGGGGTCAAACCCCAGGTCATCAGTTGTCTTCTGTGACTTTGGGCAAGTCATAAATTTCCCAGGTTTCAGATTTCTTAGCTGTAAAATGAGGATGATACCTCTTCTTCCAACCTATTGGGGTTGTTAAGAGGATTTATATAAACAAATATTTGTTAAGTACCCTTCACTAGGCACTGTGGGATACAAAAATTAGTCAGAGACTGGCCTTATCAGGTGCATGTACTGTCAGGGGATAGTATGTAAACTGTTCTGTAAACTCTAAGGTGTAACACACGTGTGGTATTAGTATTATTGTCATTTTTCTTATGGATTGAGTTTCTTCTCTGTTTGCTGCCAGGCCTAGCATATCTTGACCAGCTAGCAACTCGAAGCCTATTTTCCCTGTCCCTCATGGCTCCAGAAGATCTCGATGTCCCCAGGGAATCCTGGAATCCCTGCGTGGAAGTCAATTATCTGTCCCCCTGCTTCTGTTCCAGAACTTTCCCTAGGATGTATTAGAAATATGGCCTTTCCTCTTTCACAGAATTAATGGCAAGTACGAGAAATAATAACCGGAGGTCAGCTGGGATGTTGAACAGTGAGTGTGCACATGCACTCGGCAGATGGGTGTGTGGGAGGGGGGCATGGAAGAGGGAAGCTCTACAGTCCTAGGGCAGAGTTGAAGTTCTTATAATTTATAAGAAAACGAAAGTCAGAGAGGAACAGCTCGTATAGATAACGGCAAGTTCACACCTTACCCTCAGATTCATTCCGTGGCCATCTGACCTTTTAGGACATAAGAACAAGTCAGTCAATGTTCTCACCTTCTTCCCAACTCTTTTTCACAAACCAACGTTTGGGTGACTGAGGCGGGGAGATCCTGCTGGTCTCTCCAGTAGCCAGTAGCCAGCCTCCTTCCTGCCTTCACTAACATGCCCTTCTCTCCTGCCCCAGCGGCTCTCCTCAAGAAAGGAACCCAAGTAGAACATTCTCAGGACCCGGGAGAGAAAACTTAGTATTTCTTCTGCAGCTTTTTAGAATTCTTGTGTATGGTGAGCTCATGTTTATACTTCTTAAAACTTTGATTTGGCACATAATTTTTTTTTCTTTTTTTGAGGAAGATTGGCCCTGAGCTAACATCCAATGCCAGTCCTCCTCTTTTTGCTGAGGAAGAGTGGCCCTGGGCTAACATCTGTGACTATCTTCCTCTACTTTATATGGGACGCCGCCACAGCATGGCTTGACAGCAGCGCGTCAGTGCGCGCCTGGGATCTGAACCTGTGAACCCTGGGCCGCCGCGGCGGAGCGCGTGCACTCAACCGCTATGCCACAAGGCCGGCCCCGGCAAATAAATTTTTAACACAAAAGTTCTTGATTAAGTGATAAATATTCAGAAATATCTACAATTTTTATCAACACTTTGATGCACAGTATAAAGTTCCCAATAAGTGACTCGTGTATAATGTTACAAGTTGTAGAAATTCTAAGCCTAATTGCAGAAAGCTGGAGTAAACCAATGCTCTGAGGTTCATGAAATTCTTATAAGTGGTCACTACTTGTGTCCACATTTATAAGTTAACAGAAGGGTTTCCGTGTGAGTGCTGGATGCTTGCGCATCCTTTGGTCCCCGGAGATGACCCCTGTCCAACCACATAATGAGGTACTACTTCTGGCTCCTGGTCCAGTAGCCTCTTTCTATTACACCGTGTCCTTGAGCTCGGGACTCTATTCTTCTCCTTCTCCATTTAATTTTCCTCCCCATGCCCACTCTGGTCACCACATATTAAAGCGTTAAGTCAGTAACTCAGCTCCTCTGAGGTCCCACTGTGATGACAAAGTCCATAATTGCCACATTTCCTCATGACCCCTCTCGCTCTTGGGTCAACAGCACAAATCTGCTAACGTTCGTTGAGTACTTGCTGTGTGTCAGCCACCGTGCTAGGCACCAGGGGATAAAAATGGAGAAGAAACTGTGTTTGCCTTGGGGGATGTTTAGTTTGAAAGAGCAGGGGAAAGGAAGTTTATTATTGTATTGGGTAATGTGCTATTATTACTTCATCTGACCCTATATGAGGTGTTCTTTTCCCATTTTACAGAGGAGGAAACTGAGTCCCAGAGAGGTTCTCTGATTTTCCCAAGGTGACTCAGCAAATGGGCCAGTCCAGGTCTGTCTGACTCTACTACACCATGTTCCTCCTCCTCTCCGCCCCTGCCCACACCAGCCACAGACAAGAAAAGCAGATGGGACAGTCCCAGCTGTAGGGGTTGGGGCCTGCTGGCAGGTGTTAGGGTACAGCTGTGTCCCCCTGTGAGAGACCCAGAACCCAAGGCAGCCAGCGTGGGATCTCTGATTATCCCACAGTGCCAGGCCTCTTAAGTCACATGGGTATGAAAATGACTAGAAACTGTAAAAAAATGCCCTGACGAGGTTTGTGTTTGCCACTGAGACCTGCAGAAGAGGTGGCTGGGTTGATGGTTTCGGAAGCAGAGGCATTATCATCCTGCTCCCAGCTGTTCCCGCCTGACAGCTCCCAGCCCAGCACCACCATTTTACCCAGAAAGAGGCCCTCTGAAAATATTTATTCATTCAGCAAATAGTTATTGACTACCTACCGTGTACCAGGCTTCATTCTAGGCAGACAAAGCAGCCTAAACCCCTGCCACATGGAGTGTTCATTCTGGAGGGAGGAGACATGTAAATAGTCAATAAATTAGGTAAATATGTAGAGTGTCAGAGGGTGATAAGTTCTACAGAGAACATTGAAATAAGGAATGGCTAGGGAATGGGGTGAAGTGTTACAATTTTAAATAGGGTGGTCAGGGATGGCCTCACCCAGTAGGTGACATTTGAACAAGGACCCGAAGGAGGTGAGGAATGAGCCATGTGGATATGTGGATGAAGAGCATTCCAGGCAGAGGGAACAGCAAGTGCAAAGGCCCTGGGGTGGGAGTGTACATGGCGTATTCGGGAACAGCAAGGCCAGTGTGGGGCTGGAGGCCAGTGAGGGAGGCTCACGTGGCTGTAAGTTGGCTTCTCCATGGGGAGCATGGCCGGTGGCTGACAGACAGATCAACAGAGGACTTGAGAACTCTCAGCCTCTCCCACTTCACCTTGAGAACACCCACTGGGGGAAGGGTGGGGGAAGCATGGACATGGGGCTCTTCTTCCTGCAGCTCTGGGCCTGCCTCCAGCCTCTGAGTAAATACACTCCCTCTGCGCGCTCATGCTCTAGACTTTCTCCCTCAACTCTCCTCTCTTTCTTTTCCATTGTCATCTTTCTTTCTTTTCTTTTGTGATTTCTCCTCCTTCCCCGAATCTGAAGTGTGTCTGGTCGTGGAGAAGGTTGATGGGAGGAGGGTTGGGGTTTAGTGTGAGAAGGAAGGTCAAGCTTGGCAGGTGTATTTGTTTCTTGGAGCGGCTGTAACAAATTACCCACAACTTAGTGGCTTAAAACAACAGAAATTTATTCTCTCGCAGCTCTGGAGGCCAGAAGTCTGAAGTCAGTTTCTCTAGACTGAAATCAGGGTGCTGGCAAGGCCACACTCCCTCCGGAGGCTCTAGGGGAGAATTCTTCCTTTCCTCTTCCAGCTTCTGGTGGCTGCTGGATTTCTTGGCTTGTGGCTGCATCACTCCCGTCTCTGCTTCTGTCTTCGTGTTCCCTTCTCCTCTGTGTGTCATATCTCCCTCTGTCTCCTTTTTATAACAAAAATTTCTTAAAAGCCTAAATGTGATTACATTTAGGACTCACCCTAATAATCCAGGATAACCTCCCCACCTTAACATCCTTAATTTAATCACATCTGCAAAGACCCTGTCTCCATATATGGTAACCTTCACAGCTTCTGGGGATTAGGACATAGATATCTTTTGGGGAGCCATTTTTCATCCTACCACAGAGAGTGATCAATTTTCAACATTCGATTCTAGATTCATTCAATCATTCATTTATTCAACATATGTTTATGGAGCGTTCACTCAATACCAGACACTGCAAGACGCTGGGAATATGCTATGAGCAAAGCAGAGCCTTCCTGGAGCTCACGGTTTAGAAGGGGAGATGGATGTTAATCAAATAATCACCCAAATAAAATGCAAAATTGCATTTTGGTAAGTACTGTGGTAAGTACTATGCTAGTCTGTGATTGGGACTTGACCTGGGGAGAAGGGCCCAAGAAAGCTTCCATGAGGAGGTGCTGCTTGAGCTGAAATGTGAGGGGCAAGTTGGGGAGGGGAGAGTGTTCCAGGCAGAGGGGACAGAGGGCAGAGCTGGAGCCGACCCGCATGGCGGGATGTGTGGGCTTGGGGTGGGGTCCATGGGGAGAGGGGTCAGGGTTTCAGGGACTGTGGTGGGGGTTAATATGGTGTACCTCCTGCCCACCCTCCACCCCAATCCTAGCCCATGGCCACTGCTCAGTATCCAGGGACCGCTCCTCCTTGCTCTTTCCTCAGGCCCCATCCTTCAACTTCCTGCCCAGTGTGGTTTAGCAAGGAAAGCCCCTGAGCTCAGTGTTAGGGGCAGGCCTCTAAGCTCTGGTCAACAAAAATCTCATGAGAGCCTACTGTGTGGGAGACGTTGTGTCAGAAGTTACAGGGAACAGGGTGAGAAAACAACATTATACTGGTCCTTGAGGCAAGAGGCCGTGTGGTGGAGGGGAAAGCACTAGGGCTGAAGTGCTGAGTAGTCAGCTGAACCTTACTTCTGCTCCTTACTGGCTGTGTGATCTTGAAATAATGACTTTACCGCTCTGTGCCTCGGCCCCTTTCAGGAGCACCTAACTCAAGTCAGTGAACATTTAATGTGGCCCCACTGTGTGCCAGTAGGCCAGGTTCTGGCAACCCTCAGAGACTGGGAGCAGACACTGAGGTTGGTTGTTTCCTCTCCAAGGACTCCAGCTCCAGTTCTGTCTCCTGCAGTGCTTGTTCCAGATGGGTTCCTGGGGCACATGCAACCAAATGGTTCCCACGGGGCCCCACACCAGGCACAGCGCTCCAGGAGATGGCAGTCAGAGAGAGGAGACATGTGTCCCGGGAGTGTGGGCCCATCTGGCCTTCTTTCTGCCTCCTCTTCCCTCCTCCTGCAGAATATTTGACGCTGTCTACAGAGAACCCTCCTGGATGAACACTAGCCAGTCTACTCTTTCTGAATGACCTCCAACTTTGTGGAGTACTGTTTTAACCAACAATTTTCATCCATATCTTTGTTTATCAGCCGCTATTATCAGGTGCCTCTACTTGATTTTTTGTAGTGGCACTGGCCCCAGTCTTTCCCATTGAACCATCTGTATGAAAAGCCCAAGGTAGGGTCTGATAACTCGCCAACTCACTGGACTGTGTTTGGCAAATCACCTTACATCTCTAAGCCTCATTTTCTATGGTCAAGTGAGGATATAAATTCCTGCCTTCCATCCTTCTAGGGCTTTTGTAAAAATCAAACGAGATTCTGCCCCTGAGTCCTGTTTTCACCCCATTGCGGTGCCCAATGTGGCATCTAGAGGTGGGGGTGAGGAGGGGCAAAACCTTGTGTGTTGAGTGGTTGAACTCTCTAAATTTGGCGAGCCTTACCATTCAGTGACACCCATGATTCCTCCTCCAGTGGTTGTCGTGGGGCCAGGTGGGTTAACCACCCAGAAGTTGTTTTGTTGGTTTTTTTTCCAACCATAACAGCTTTTGAGTCGTCAGCTCCCTCCCTGCTCTCTCGCCTTTCAACATCTGGGTGGGGGATTTTGTTCAGAGTGTGAAACAGACTTCTACATCTCTCAGGTCTTCATAGGTGTGAGGTATTGTTTTTGTCCTTCCGTGGGGAGGGCACTGTTTGTGTGAGCAGAGGCATTGGGCTGTGACCCCTCATGCCCTAGGGCTGCTATAATGGCCAGGGTCTAGCCGTCTGTGCCTGAGAGTTCAGGTGCCCATGGGAAATCATGGAAGTGGATTCTGGGGTGGGCTGTAGGGCAAGCCAGGGTAAGCGCCCAGTTACTACACAACCAGGCCCTGTAGGGAAAGGAGGATAGGTAACTTCAGAGATAGGCTGAGAAATGTGTAAAGGAGAGGATTCAGAGCAGGGCTCACCTAGCAGCACAAAACCTCCGTGGACAAAGTACATGGAAATTCACTCCAATTTTTAGGGTATGGTGTGCAAGGCATACACAGGAATACAATGGGGTTTACAAGCAGAGTAACTCTGAGTCTCAGTTTCTTTATCCATGAAATGGGTATAATAGTATTCAGTTTGTAAGGTTATTGCAAGAATTAAATGAAATTAGATACATAAAAGATGTTTAGCACAGTGCATGGTACCTAATAAGTGTCCAACAAATGTCAGATATGGGAAGATCCAGTTCAGGTAATGATGCAATAGCTTGTATTGGAATAAACCTCTGGCTGATAACAATGATAAACTCTGAATGAAATATAAAAAATCCCAACTAGGAGAAGAGACAAATCTCCCAAGTACAAGAATTCCAAACCATTCATGTACATACTCCACCCTCAACCTGGGTGTGAACATCACTCCCCACTCTTTAAGTGTGGGCTGCGCATAGTAACTTCCTTCCAAAGAGGACAGTATGGAAAGGGGGGAAGAGAGAAACTTTACAGTGGAGAAACCTGACAAACACCAACCCAGCCAGGTGATCGAGGTCAATATCAACAGTGATAAGTCCTGGTGATAGTATCTACCCTTGATATGATGTGATGAGAATCCCACTTAACCTCTGTGCTCTTCCTCCCCAAAACATATAATCCCAGTACAGCCATGAGGAAAACATCAAACAAATTCCGGTAGAGGGGCATTCTACAAAATGCCTGAGCGGTGCTCCTCAAAGCTGTCAAGGTCATCAAAAACAAGGGAAGTCTGAGAAATTGTCACAGCCAAGAGGAGCCTAAGGAGACATGATGACTAAATGTAATGTGGTACCCTGGATGGGATCCTGGCACAGAAAAAGGACGTTAGGTAAAAACTAAGGAAATATGAATAAAGCATGGACTTTAGTTAATGAAAATGTATTAACATTGGTTCATTAATTTTAACCAAATGTTCTAATATTAATAACAGGGAAAACTGGGTGTGGGGTATACTTGAGCTCTCTGTACTATGTTCTCAAAATTTTTTTTTTTTTGTAAATCTAAAACTGTTCCAAAAAAATAAAATCTATTAAAAATACATATGCAACAGGGGGCAGCCTGGTGGCATAGTGGTTAAGTTCGCATGCTCCGCTTTGGCAGCCCGGGATTCGCAGGTTCGGACCCTGGGGACGGACCTATGTACCACTTATCAAGCCATGCTGTGGCGGCTTCCCACATAAAGTAGAGGAAGATGGGCATGGATGTTAGCCCAGGGCCAGTCTTCTTTAGCAAAAAGAGGAGGATTGGCAATGGATGTTAGCTCAGGGCTAGTCTTCCTCACACACACAAAAATATATATACATTAAAAAATACATATATATATATTAAAAAATATATATATACACAAACATACATATACACATATCTATATCATCTGTCTCTATCTATCCATCTATCTATCTATCAATCACCTGTCAAAACAATCATGGAAATGTGTTAACAATTGATGAATCTGTGTAAAATATGTATAGCAGTTCTTTGTATTATTCTTGCAACTCTTCTGGAAGTTTGAAATAATTTTTTCAAAGTTATAAAATTTTCAGAAATTTTCAAACCCAACTATTTTTTTTTTTAAAGATTTTATTTATTTATTTATTTTCCCCCCAAAGCCCCAGTAGATAGTTGTATGTCATAGCTGCACATCCTTCTAGTTGCTGTATATGGGACGTGGCCTCAGCATGGCCGGAGAAGTGGTGCGTCGGTGCGCACCCAGGATGCGAACCCGGGCCGCCAGCATAGGAGTGCACGCACTTAACCGCTAAGCCATGGGGCCGGCCATAATCATTCATTTTTGATAGAACACGGATCTGCTCAACCCAAAACATCCAGAAAATGCCTGACTCACACTCAGCCTCACTAAATATTTTTCCATACAAATATTTTGACACCAAGATTAAAATATATATATATATGGTCTATTTTGAGAAGTCTCTCTCTTTTTTTGTGTGTGAGGAAGATCAGCCCTGAGCTAACATCCATGCCAATCCTCCTCTTTTTTTCCTGAGGAAGACTGGCCCTGGGCTAACATCCGTGCCCCTCTTCTTCCACTTTATATGGGATGCCGCCACAGCATGGCCTGACAAGCGGTGCACTGGTGTGCGGCCGGGATCTGAACCCAGGCAGCCAGCAGCAGAACGCAGGCACTTGACTGCTTCGCGACGGGGCTGGCCTGAGAAGTCTCTTAATCAGACATTTGCTGATGCCATATACCCTAGAAGTTATTTATTTATTTTTTTGCATTTTAATTATTTTATTGAGGTCATACTGGGTTATAACATTGTGTAAATTTCAGATTTTTACACAATGTTACATAATTTCAGCTACTATGTAGACTGCATCGTGTTCACCACCAATAGTCTAGTTTTTTTCCATCACTATACGTATGTACCCCTTTACCCCTTGCACCCTCTTTTTACTCCCTTTACCTCTGGTAACCACTAATCTGTTCTCCTTATCTATGTGTTTGTTTGTTTGTTTATCTTCCACATATGAATGAAATCATATGGTATTTGTCTTTCTCTGTCTTGACTTGTTTCACTTAGCATAATATCCTCAAGATCCATCCACATTGTTGCAAATGGCATGATTTTGTGTTTTGTTATGCCTGAGTGGTTTCCATCGTATATATATACCACATCTTCTTTATCCATTCATTTGTTGATGGGCACTTGGGTTGCTTCCAAATCTTGGCTATTGTGAATAACGCTATGATGAACGTAGGAGTGCATATATCTTTTTGAATTAGTGATATCATGTTCTTTGGATAAATACCCGGTAGTGGAATAGCTGGATCATATGGTATTTCTATTTTTAATTTTTTGAGAAATTTCCATAATTTTTTCCACAGTGGCTGCACCAGTTTGCATTCCTACCAGCAATGTATGAGGGTCCCCTTTTCTCCATATCCTCTCCAACACTTGTTATTTCTTGCCTTGTTAATTATAGCCATTCTGATGGGTGTGAGGTGATATCTCATTGTAGTTTTGATTTGCATCTCCCTCATAATTAGTGATGTTGAACATCTTTTCATGTGCCTGTGGGCCATCTACATATCTTCTTGGGAAAAACGTCTGTTCATATCTTCTGCCCATTTTTTGATTAGGTTGTTCATTTTTTTGTTGTTGAGATGTAGGAGTTCTTTATATATTTTGGAAATTAGCTCCTTGTCAGATATATGACTTGCAAATATTTACTTCCAGTTGGTGGGTTGTCTTTTTGTTTTGTGTATGTTGTTCTACTTTCTTTCGGTTTGCTTTGCTTTTTTTCATTTTTTTTTTTTTTGGTGAGGGAGATTGGCCATGAGCTAACATCTGTGCCTATTTTCCTCTATTTTGTATATGGGATGCTGTCACAGCATGGCTTGATGAGCGGTGTGCAGGTCCACGCCCAGGATCCGAACCTGCAAACCCTGGGCCGCCAAAGCGGAGCATGCAAACCTAGCCACTACACCACTGGGCTGGTCTCTCTGTTTTTTTTTAATCATCTTGAGATGGCAGCTTAGATCACTGATTTTCAGTCTTCCTTCTTTCTCATTTTGTATTGAAGATCATAAATTTCCCTTTAGGCACTGTTTTAGCCACATCTCACAAGTTTAGTTATGTCTGTCACTTGGTTAAAAAAATATTTTAAATCTTCATTACAATTTCTTTTGGTCCTTGGATTATTTAGAGGTATATTGTTTGCTTCCCTGGCAGTTGAAGATTTTTCAATTATCTCTTTTCTATTGATTTATACTGTGAATGATTTCAATTTTTTTATTGAGATATAATTGACATATAACATTGTGTAAGTTTAAGGTGTACAAAGAATACCAAACAATACAAATACCAATGATTACCAAAGAATCTGTATCATACTGATCATGTTCTCTCACCAAATGCAATGACAATAGGACTAAGAAACAATCACCAAGCATTTGGAAATGTAAAACCCTAAAACCACATGTGCCTAATTGTTCAAAGGATAAATCAGAATGAGAGTGTTGATTTGATACATTTATATATCACCGTATGATTACCACCATAGCATTAGCTAACACCTCTATCATGTCGACTGATTATCATTTTTTTGGTAGTGAAAACAATTAAGGTTTTGTCTCAGCAACTTTGAAGTCTATAATACAGTATTGTTAACTATAATCACTATGCTGTACATTAGACCTCCAGAACTTATCTACTAGTTGCAAGTACCCTTAAACAACATCTCCCCATGAAGGATTTCAATTTTTGAAAGTCATTGAGGCTTGATTTATGGTAACCAGCGTATGGTTAATTTTGGTATTTGATATTTTTGATGCTATTGTAAGCGGTATTGTTTTGTAATTTCAATTTCTGATTATTTGTTGCTAGTATATAAAAATACAATGGATTTTTGTATATGGATCTTGCAACCTGTTACCTTGCTAAACTCATTTGTTAATTCTAGTAACTTTTTTGTAGATTTCATCAGGTTGTCTACATAGATGATCATGTTTCCTAAGAAAACAGTTTTACTTCTTTTTATCCAACCTGGATACTTTTTATTTATTTATTTCCTTCTTGCCTCATTGTCCTGGCTAGAAACTCCAGTAAAATGTTGAATAGAAGTGGTGAGAGGGGACGTCCTTGTCCTGTTCCTGATCTTAGGGGGAAACATTCAGTCTTCTGCCATTCAGTATGATGGTAGCTATATGTTATTTGTGGATGTTTTTTATTAGGTTGAAGAAGTTCCCTTCCATTTCTAGTTTTTATCTGGAATGGATGTTAATTTGTTTTTTTGTTTTTTTTTTTGTGAGGAAGATCAGCCCTGAGCTAACATCCATGCCAATTCTCCTCTTTTTGCTGAGGAAGACCGGCCCTGAGCTAATATCTATTGCCAATCCTCCTCCCCCTTTTCCCCCCCTTTTCTCCCCAAAGCCCCAGTAGATAGTTGTATGTCATAGTTACACATCCCTCTGGTTGCTGTATGTGGGACGCGGCCTCAGCATGGCCAGACAAGTGGTGCGTCGGTGCGCGCCCGGATCCGAACCCCGGGCCGCCAGTAGCGGAGCGCTCGCATTTAACCGCTAAGCCACGGGGCTGGCCCTGGATGTTAATTTCTGTTGAGTGCTTTTTCTGCACATATTGAGATGTTCATATGGTTTTCCTTTTTTAGTTTGTCAGTGTGGTGAATTACACTGAGGGATTTTCAAGTGTTAATTCAACCTGAAGCCCTGGGATACACCTCACTTGGTCGTGATGTATTATCCTTTTAATAGATTGTTGGGTTCAATTTGCTAAAATTTTGTTTAAATTTTTGCCTCTGTGTTCATGAGGGAGTTTGGCTATTAGTTTTCTTTATTTGTAAATGTCTTTCACTGGTTTTAGTATCAGGATAATGTTGGCTCATAAAACGACTTGGGAAGTATTCCCTTCTCTTCAATTATTTTGGAAGAGTTTGTGTAGAATTGGTATTATTTCTTCCTTAAATGTTTGGTAAAATTCACCAGTGAAGCCATCTGGGCCTGAATTTTCTTTGTGGGAAGGTTTTTAACTACAATTTCAAATTATTAAATAGATATAGGGCTGTTCAGGTTATCTATTTTTTGGGTGTGTGAGTTAGCCTTGGTAATTTGTTTTTTTCAAGGAGAATTTCATCTAAGTTTTCAGATTTTGTGACATAAAGTTGTTTATAATATTGTCTTATTATCCTTTTAATATCTGTAGAACCTGTTGAATGATATCGCTTTGCTCATTCCTGATACTGGTAATTTGTGTCTTCTGCCTTTTTATCCTGACTGATCTGGCTAGAGGTTTATCAATTCTATTGATCTTCTCACAGAACCAGCTTTTGGTGTCATTGATTTTCTCTATTTTTTTGTTTTGTTTTCTTTTCTCTATCATTAATTTCCACTTTGATCTTTATTCTTTCCTTTTCTTCTTACTTTGAGTTAAATTTTCTCTCCCCCCACCCCAGTTTCTTAAGGTAGAAACCAAGCTTATTTACTTGAAACTTCTTTTCTAGTGTAGGGAGTTAGTGCTATAAATTTCCCCTTAACTACTGCTTAGCAGCACCCCTCAAATTCTGATACATTGTGTTTTCATTTTCATTCAGTTAAAAATAGTTCTTAATTTCCCTTTCAACTTCTTCTTTTACTATGGGTTATTTAGAAGCGTAGGATTCAGTTTCCAGACATTGGAGGATTTTCCAGATATCTTTCTGGTGTTAATTTCTCATTTAATTCCAATGTGATTAGAGAACATACTTTGACTCAGATCCTTTCAAATTTATTTGGACTTGTTTTATGGCCTGGAATATGATCTATCTTGGTAAATTTTCTGTGTACACTTGAAAAGAAAGTGTATGCTGTTGAGAAGAGTGTTGAAATCTCTGACAATAATTATAGATTTGTCTATTTCTCCTTGAAGTTCTGTCAGTTTTTATGTGTGTTGAAGGTACATAAACATTTAGAATTGTTATGCCCTCTTGATTAGTTGATCCCTTTATCATTGTGAGATGACTTTCTCTATCTCTGATAATATTTCACTTTGTCAGATTTAATACTCATAAAATTTCCAGATTTAATATTGCTCTGAAATCTACTTTGTCTGATACTAATGTAATGGCTCCAGTTTTCTTTTGATCAGTGTTGACATGGTCTATCTTTTCCTATACTTTTACTTTTATCTCACATGTATCTTTATATTTAAAGTGCATTTCTTATAGGAAACATATAGTTGGGCCTTGCTTTTTTATCCAGTCTTATAATTTCTGCCTTTTAGTTGGGGTATTTAGACCATTTACATTTAATGTGATTATTGATGTAGTTAGGTTTGAGTCTATCATCTTGCTATTTCTTTTCTTTTTGTCCCATATTTTCTATATTCCCATTTTTCTGCCTTCTTTTGGATTGAGTATTTTAAAATCTGCTTCATTGACTTATTAGCTTTGGATTTTTTTTTTTTTAGTGGTTGCTTTTGGATTTAAAGATATAAACATGGTATACATCTTTAACTTATCACAGCCCACCTTTAAGTGATATTATACTACTTCAGGCACAGTACAAGAAGTATAAAAGTAGTACACTTCAATTTCTCCTCTCCCAGCCTTTATGCTGTTTTCTCATGCATTTTATTTTTATGTATATTCTAAACCCCACAGCACATTGTAATTATTTTTGATTTAACAGTCAATTATATCTTTAAAAGATTTAAATGTTAAAAACTATGTATTTACCAATGTAGTTACTCCATTTTTAGTGTTCTTTGTGCCTTTTTGCAGATCCGGATTTCTACCTGGCATCCTTTTCCTTCTGCCTGAAGGGTTTCTTTTAGCATTTCTTGCAGTGTGGTTCTGCTGGTGAAAATTCTTTCAGCTTTTGTATATCTGAAAATGTCTTCATTTTAATGTTGTTTTTGTGGGTTTAGAATTCTAGATCAACTGTTTTTCCCTGTCAGTTCTTTAAAGGTGCTGCTCCATAGTCTTTTTGCTTGCATTGTTTCTGATGAGAAATGCTGTCATCCTTATCCGACTCCTTCCTTTGTATGCACCATGTCCTTCTTTGACTGCATTTAAGATTTTCTCTTTACATTGGTTTGGAGCAATTTGATTATGATGCGCCTAGGTGTCATTTTCTGCATGTTTTCTTTGCTTGGAGTTTTTGTTTGTTTGTTTGTTTCATTGGTTGGTTTCTCGGACCTGTGGGTTTGTAATTTTCATGAAGTTTGGAAATGTTTTGGTGATTATTTCTTCAAATACTTTTCTGTTTCCACCTTTCTTATCTCCTTCAGGGAATCTTTCAGGGATTCCAATCTTAGGCTGACTGAAGTTGACCCACAGCTCACTAATGCTCGTTTCTTTTATGGCTATTTTTTTTTATCTTTCTCTCATTTTGGGTTGTTTCTGTTGCTCTGACTTCAAGTTCACTAATCTTTTCTTCTACAATGTCTAATCTGCTGTTAATCCCATTCCATGTATTTTTCATTTCTGACATTGTACTTTCATCTCTAGAAGTTAGAATTGAGACTTTTAAAAGTATCTTGCATGTCTCTACTTAACTTTTCAAACATATGAAATACAGTTATAATAATTGTTTTAATGTCCTTCTCTGCTAATTTTAACATCTGTGTCAGTTCTGGATTGTTTCCATTGATTGATTATTTCATCATTATGGGTCATGTTATCCTGTTTCTTTGCATGTCTGGTAATCTTTGGTTGTATGCCAGATATTGTAAATTTTGCATTGTTGGTTGCTGGATATTTTTGTAATTCTATGATTGTTCTTGAGCTGTGTTCTGGTATACAGTTAAGTTACTTGGAAATAGTTTCATTCTTTTGTGTCTTGCTTTTGTGATTTGTTAGGTGAATCTGGAGTATTGGTTAGTTTAAGTCTAATTATTTCCCTCTACTGAGGCAAGATCATCCTGAGTACTCTACCTAATGCCCTGTGAATTATGAGTTTCTCCAGTCTGGACAGTCGGAACAGGTACTGTTTCCAGTTCTGTGTGAGTGCCAAGTACTGTTCCCTGTAATTCTTTCAGATGGTTCTTTGCATGGCCTCAGATAGTTTCTTCATATGGACACACTAATCTGTACTCAGCTGAATACTTGAAAGGAACCGTATTCAGATCTCTGAAGTTCTTTTTGTGTGTAGCTGTCTCTTCTCTGGTATTCTGTCCTATGAACTCCAGCTGCGTAGAGTTCCCCTCCCTATGCTATGACCTGGAAACTCTTCCAAGGAAGTATATTGGGACAGTCATATGGCTCAGCCTGTTTGTCTTCTCTGTCTTGGGGTCGTTGTCTTTTCTTGCCTGATTTCAATGTCTTGAAAACCATTGTTTCATATGTTTTGTCCATTTTTGGGGGGTAGGAGTGAGGTTTCAGGTGGGAGGGCAAATATGGTCCCTGTTACTCTATCTTGGCCAGAAGTGGAAGTCCTCACTTTCATTTTTGAAGGACAATTTTGCTGATTATAGAATTCTAGTTTGGCAGTTATTTTCTATCAGCCCTTTAAAGATATAATTCCATTGTCTTCTGGTTTCTATTCTTTCTATTAAAAAGTGTATTAGTTTTCTAGGGCTGCCATAACAAGATACCACAGACTGGGTAGCTTTAAACAATAGAAATCTATTTTCTCACAGGAGGCTGAAAGTCCAAGATCAAGATGTCAGCAGGGTTGGTTTTTCTGAGGCCTCTCTCCTTGATGGACAGACGGCTGTCTTCTCCTTGTGGCTTCACATGGTCCTCCCTCTGTACATGTCTGTATCCACATCTCCTCTTCTCATGAGAACACAAGTCATATTGGATTAGGACACACCCTAATGATCTCATTTTAACTTAATTACCTCTTTAAAGACCATCACATTCTGAGGTACTTGGGGTTAGGACTTTAACCTATGATTGGGGGGGCATCATTCCACCTATAACAAAAAGTCAGCCAGTAGTCTTATTCTTCTTCCATTTCAGATTATAAGTCTTTTTTCCCCCTTGATTTTTTTCAAGATTTCCTATTGGTGTTTGTCTTCAGCAGTCTTACTAGGATGTACCTAGGTATGGTTTCTTGGTATATATTCTGCTTGAGGTTTGTTGAGCTTCTTAAAAATTCTGCTCATTCACTCAGACACTCATCATTTATTCAGAATTCTCATGTCCTGTGTCAGCTTCATCTGTGTGCCCTATTCCCTAGATTTTGCATGCCCTGGTTCCCTAAGGCTGGCTTCTTGTCTCTAGGTTTATCCCTTTCCAAGTACACTAGGGACAGGCAATACTAACAAACCTTAGCATTTGGAATCACTCTTATCACCCAAATAGTGGGATTTTGCAATGATCTTATATTTAAAAAACAAAAATATTTTTCTTCATTACAAAGCAGTTCATATGTATTAAAGAAAATTTGGAGGTGCAGAAAAGTTTACAAAGAAGGAAAAATAAATCACCCATAGTACCATGATATAACTGCTGCTGGTAATATATTGGTGTATTTTATCCCTGTCTTTTTTTTTTTTTTTTTGGTGAGGAAGATTGGCCCTGAGCTAACATCTGTGCCCATCTTCCTCTATTTTGTATGTGGGATGCCGCCACAGCATGGCTTGATGTGTGGTGCATAGGTCCGCGCCCAGGATCCAAACCTGCGAACCCCGGGCTGCCAAAGTGGAGCACGTGAACTTAACCACTACACCACTGGGGCTGCCACCCTATCTATTTTTATATTTTTATTTTTTTCTTTCAGTCTTATTGAGATACAATTGAGATACAGCCCTGTATAAGTTTAAGATGTACAGCACAATAACTTGACATATATATTGAGAAGTGGTTACCACAATACATTTAGTTAACATCAGCCATCTCATATAGATACCAAAAAAAAAAAGGAAAAAAATGTTTTTTTTTCCTTGTGACGAGAAATTTTTGGATCTAATCTCTTTGCAACTTTCAAATATACCATGCAGCAGTGATACAGCAGTGTTAACTGTAGTCATCATGTTGTATATTTCATCTCCAGTACTTATCTATCTTATAACTGAAAGTTTGTACCTTTTGACTACCTTCATCCAATTCCCCTACCCCCACCCCTCACCCCTGATCTGATCTCTTTTTCTATGAGCTTGATTTTGTTTTTGTTGTTTTTTAGATTCCACTTATAAGTAAAATCATACAGTATTTGTCTTTGTCTCTCTGACTTATTTCACTTAGCCTAACGCCCTCAAGGTCGATCCACATTGTTGCAAATGACAGGATTTCCTTCTTTTCTGTGGTTGAATAATGTATATATATATCACAACTTCTTTGTCCATTCATCTATTGATGGACTTAGGTTATTCTCATGTCTTGGCTATTGTAAATAATGCTGCAATGAACATGGGTTTGCAGATGTCTCTTCAACATAGTGATTTTGTTTCCTTCAGATATCCACCCAGAAGCAGAATTGCTGTCTCATGTAGTAGTTCTATTTTTAATTTTTTGAGGAACCTCTATACTGTTTTCCATAGTGGCTACACCAGTTTACATTCTCACCAACAGTGCACAAATGTTCCCTTTTCTCCATATCCTTGCCAGCACTTGTTATCTCTTTTCTTTCTGATGATGGCCATTCTAATAGGTGTGAGGTGATATCGCACTGTGTTTTGATTTGCATTTCCCTAATGATTAGTGATGTTGAGCACCTTTTCATGTACCTGTTGGCCATTTGAATATCTTCTTTGGAATAACATCTATTCAGGTCCTTCGCCCATTTTTTAATTGGATTGCTATTGAGTTTTATGAGTTTTTTATATATTTTGGATATTAATCCCTTATTAGATATATAATTTGCAAATATTTTCTCCTATTCCATAGGTTACCTTTTCATTTTGTTTATTGTTTCTTTGGCTGTGCAGAAGCTTTTTAGCTTGTTTGAGTTCCATTTGTTTATTTTTGATTTTGTTGCCTGTGCTTTAGATGTCATATCCAAAAAAACATTGTCGGGGCTCGCCCAGTGGCCTAGTGGTTAAGTTCAGCGAGCTCCGCTTCAGTGGCCGGGGTTCAGTTCCTGGGCACAGACGTACACCACTCAGTGGCGGTCATGCTGTGGCAGCGACCCACATACAAAATAGAGGAAGATTGGAATAGATGTTAGCTCAAGGCGAATCTTCCTCAAGCAAAAAGAGGAAGATCGGCAACAGATGTTAGCTCAGGTGAATCTTCTTCAGCAAAAAAAAAAAAAAAAAAAAAAATCCCATTGCCAAGACTCGTGTCAAGGAGCTTTTTACCTCTGTTTCCTTCTAGTAGTTTTATGGTTTCAGGTCTTACATTTAAGTCTTTATCCATTTTGAGTTAATTTTTGTGAGTGGTGTAAGATAGGGATCTAGTTTCATTCTTTTACATGTGAATATCCAATTTTCCCACTGTTTATTGAAGAGACTGTCTTTTCCCCAGTGAGTATTCTTGGCTCCCTCATCAAATATTAGTTGACCATATATGCATGGGTATTTTTCTGGGTTCTCTATTCTGTTCCATTGGTCTATGTGTCCGCTTTTATCCCAGCACCGTACTGTTTTGATTTATAATATAGCTTTTAGCTATACTATAGCTTTATAATATAGCTTGAAATCAGGAAGTGTGATGTTTCCTGCTTTGTTCTTTCTCAGGTGTGCTTTGGCTATTTGGGGTCTTTCGTAGTTCCATATAAATTTTAAGATTGTTTTTTCTACTTCTGTAAAAAATGCCATTGGAATCTTGATAGAGATTGCATTGAATATGTAGATGGCTTTGGATAGGATGGACATTTAGCAGTACTAATTCTTCCAGTCCATGAACACAGGATATCTTTCCATTTATTTATGATTTCTTTCATCAGTATCTTGTAGTTTTCAGTATAGACATCTTTCTTCTCCTTGGTTAAATTTATACCTAAGTATTTTATTGTTTTTGATGCTAATGTAAATGGGATTGTTTTCTTTATTTCTTTTTTCCATTATTCATCATTAGTGTATAGAAATCCTACTGATTTTTTTTTTTTATTTTTTTGTGAGGAGATCAGCCCTGTGCTAACATCCTCCAATCCTCCTCTCTTTTTGCTGAGGAAGACTGGCCCTGGGCTAACATCTGTGCCCATCTTCCTCCACTTTATATGGGACGCCACCACAGCATGGCTTGCCAAGCAGTACGTCAGTGCATGCCCGGGTTCCAAACCGGCGAACCCTGGGCCGCTGTGGCAGAGCACGTGCACTTAACTGCTTGCGCCACTGGGCCGGCCCCAGAAACCCTACTGATTTTTGTGTGCTAATTTTGTATCCTGCAACTTTACTGAATTCGTTGATTAGATCTAGCAGTGTTTTGGTGGCTTCTTTAGGATTTTCTTATATAAAATCATGTCATCTGCAAATACAGACAATTTTACTTCTTCCTTTCCAATTCTGGTGCTTTTTGTTTCTTTTTCTTGCCTGATCACTCTGGCTAGGACTTCCAGTACTGTGTCGAACAGAAGTGGTGAGAGTGCATACCCTTGTCTTGTTCCTGATCTGAGAGGAAAAGCTTTCAACCTTTCACCATTAAGTATGATATTAGCTGTGGGCTTGTCATTTATGGCCTTTATTATGTTGAGGTACATTCCTTCTATACCTAATTTGTTAAGTTTTTTTTTTTTAATCATGAATGAATGTTAAATTTTGTTAAATGCTTTCTCTATGTCTATTGAGATGACCATATAATTTTTTTCGTTCTACTGTGATGTATCACATTTATTGATTTGTGTATGTTGAACCATCCTTGCATCCCAGGGATAACTCCCACTTGATCAAGGTGAATGATCCTTTTAATATGCTGCCAAATTCAGTTTGCTAGCATTTTATTGAGAATTTTTGCATGTATATTCATCAGGGATATTGGTTTGCAGTTTTCTTTTCTTGTAGTGTCCTTGTTTGGCTTTGGTATCAGGATAAAGCTGGCCTCATAAAATGAGTTTGAGAGTATTCCCTCCTCTTTGATTTTTTGGGATAGTTTGAGAAAGATTGGTGTTAATTCTTCTTTAAATGTTTGGTAAAATTCACTAGTGAAGCTGTGTGGCTTTTCTTTGTTGGGAGATTTTTGATTGCTGATTCAATCTCCTTACTGGTAATTGGTCTGTTCAGATTTTCTGTTTCTTCCTGATTCATTCTTGGTAGGTTGTATGTTTCTTAGAATTTATCTATTTCTTCTAGGTTGTCCAGTTTGTTGGCATATAATTGTTCATGGTAGCCTCTTATGATCTTTCGTATTTCTGTGCTATCAGTTGTAATGTCTCCTCTTTCATTTATAATTTTGTTGAATTTGAGCCCTCTCTCTTTTCTCCTTGGTTAGTCTAGGTAAAGCTTTATTAATTTTGTTTATCTTTTCAAAGAACCAACTCTTTGTTTGCTTCATCTTTTCTACTGTTTTCCCATTCTCTATATCATTTTTTTCCTGCTCTATTCTTTATTATTTCCTTCCTTCTACTAAATTTGAGCTTATTTCTTCTTTTTCTAGTTCCTTGAGGTGTAAAGTTAGGTTGTTTATTTGAGACCTCTCCATTTCTTGATGTATGCATTTATAGCTATAAACCTTCCTCACAGAACTGCTTTAGCTGCATCCCATAATGTTTGTTATGTTGTGTTTCCATTTTTGTTTGCCTCAAGATACTTTTTTATTTCTCCTTTAATTTCTTTTTTGACCCATTGATTGTTCAGGAGAGTGTTGTTTAATTTCCATGTATTTGTGAGTTTTCCAGTTTTCCTCTTGTTATTGATTTCTAGTTTCATACCATTGTGGTCAGAGAAGATACTTGATATGATTTCAATCTTCTTGAATTTTCTAAGACTTGTTTTGTGGCCTAACATATGGTATATCCTAGAAAATGTTCCATGTGCACTTGAGAAGAATGTAGAGTCTGCTGTTGTCAGATATTATGTTCTGTATATGTCTGTTAGGTCCATTTGTTCTATATTGTTCAAATTTACTGTTTCCTTATTGATTCTCTGTCTGGATGATCTATCCATTGTTGAAAGTGGAGGTATTGAAGTCTCCAACTATTATTGTATTGCTGTTTGTTTCTCCTTTTAGTTCTGTTAATATTTGCTTCATATATTTGGGTGCTCCAATGTTGGGTGCATAAATATTTGCAATTGTTATATCTTCTTGATAGCTTGACCACTTTATCATTATATAATGCCTTCTTTGTCTCATTTTACCATTTTTAGTTTGAAGTCTATTTTGTCTCATATAAGTATAGCTACTTATGTATGTATGTCTCATATAAGTATAGCATATAAGTATAGCTTTTTTTGTTACCATTTGCTTGAAATATCTTTTTCCATCCCTTCACTTTCAGTCTATGTATGTTTTTAAAGCTAAAGTGAGTCTGTTGTAAGCAGCATATCCTTGGATCTTGATTTTTTATCCCCTCAGCCATTCTATGTCTTGATTGGTGAATTTAATCCGCTTATGTTTAACGGTGTTATTGATAGGTAAAAATTTACTATTGCCATTTTGTTAATTGTTTTCTGACTGTTTTCTAGATCCATTGTTCCTTGCTTCTTATCCCACTGTCTACTTTTGTGATTTTATGACTTTTGGTTATCAGCACACTTTGACTTTTTATCATGTTCTTTTGTGTGGCTACTACGTGTTTTTCCCTTGTGGTTACCATGAGACTTACATAAAATATCTTAAAATTATAACACCCTATTTTAAACTGATAACAACTTATCTTAGATAGCATTCCTAAACTTTACACTTTTACTTCTCCTCTCCTTCACATTTTAGGTTATTGATGTCATAGGAGTGTGTATTTTTTTGTGTGTATATTTTTATATTGTGTATCCAACAGCAAATTGTTTTAGTTATGGTTATTTTTAACATATTTGTCTTTTAACTTTTAAACTAGAGATGTAAGTGAATTATGCACCACCATTGCCATATTTGAGAATCTAACTTTGACTATATATTTACCATTACCAGTGAGTTTTACATTACTTTCATACATTTTTATGATGTTAATTAGCATCATTTTACTTCCATTCAAAGAACCCCTTTTAACATTTCTTTTAAAGCAGGTCTAGTGGTGATGAATTCCTTCAGCTTTTGTTTGTTTAGGAAAGTCTTTATGTCTTCATTTCTGAAGGACAGCTTCACTGGCTGTAGTATTCTTCATTGACAGTTTTTTTCTTCCAATATTTTGAATATATCATCCCATTCTCTCCTGGCCTGGAAAATGTCTGTTGAGAAATCCACCAGTAGTCTTATGGAGATACCCTTGTATGTGACTTCTTGCTTTTCTCTTGCTGCCTTCAAAATTCTGTCTTTGTCTTTGACTTTTGACAATTTAATTATAATGGGTCTTGGTGTAACCCTATTCAAGGTCAACCTTTTTGGGGTCCTTTGGGCCTCATGGATGTGGTAGTCCATTTCTTTCCCCATGTTTGGGAAGTTTTCAGCCATCATTGCTTTAAATATACTTTCTATCCCTTTCTCTTTCTCTTCCTTCCGGGATTCACATAACGCAGATATTGTTCCTTTTGATGGTGTCCCATAAGTCCTGTAGGCTTTCTTCATTCTTTTTCATTTTTTTTATTTTTGCTTCTCTGACTGGATAATTTCAAATGTCCTCTTCTAGGTTACTGATTCTCTCTTCTGCATAGTTGCGTCTGCTGTTGAAGCTCTCTATTGAATTCTTCAGTTCAGTCATTGTATTCTTCAGCTCTAGGATTTCTGTGTGTTTTTTTAATGGTTTCTATTTCTTTGTTGAACTTCTCACTTTGTTCATGCATTGTTTTACTAATTGTGTTTAGTTCTCTGGGTGTTCTTGTAGTTCACTAAACTTCTTTAAGAGGATTATTCTGAACCCTTGGTCTGACAATTCATAGATTTTTATTTCTGTAGGGTCAGTAATTGGAGATTTATTGGTTTCTTTTGGTGGTGTCATGGTTACCTGATTTTTCATGATCCTTGATTCCTTATTTGGTGTCTATGAATTTGAGCAAGCCGTCTCCTCTTCCAGACTTTACAGGTTCACTTTGGCAGAGACAGTTATTCACCAGTCCACTTAGCTTGAGGTTCTGGCTGTGTCAGCTGGTAACGTCTGTGGGCAGATGGGGCTTGTTATCAGGGTCTATTTTTGGGCAAGGCCACTGCTGAGCTCTGAGGTTGGGGAAAGTTGCCGCTGGCTGAAAACAGTTGGATGGGACTGCTGGCTTGGTTCCCTGCCCAAGTGAGGCTGTAGGATGGGTGCCATACTTGTCTGGAATCTCTGGTCAGGCTTCCTAGACAGTTGGGACTGGGTACTATACTCAAGAGTAGGCAGGGCTATGAATTAGTTTCCCTGCTTTGGTGGGGCAGCAGAACAGACCCAAGACCCACACAGCTTGTTGTTTGGGGACCTGAATCAGGCAAGACCATGCACTAAATTTCCTGGCCAGATGGGGTCAACACTCTGGCTGTGCAGATCATGAAAGCCATGAGCTGTGCTCTCTGTTCAAGTGCCACTCTAAGCAGGGCTGTAGGATGGGCTGTGCAGCTTCCTATGTGCTCTGGTTAGGTTCCCTGGTCAGGTGCGCTGAAGACTGTATTCAGCAGTGGGCAAGGCTATGAATTAGTTTCCCTCTCTGGGTTGGGACCCCATACAGGTGCCGAGGTCAGCAAGGCTCTTATTTGGGGGTCAAATTAGGCAAAACTATTCACCAAGTTCCCTGGCCTGACAGGCCACTGTCTTATCTCTGCAGATGGGTAGGGCACTGGTTAGATTCTCTGCTCAAGCGCCACTATAATCAGAGTTGCAGGAAGAGCTACACAGATTCCCAGGAGTTCTGGCTGGGTTGGGCTGGAGGCTGTATTCAGCTTTGGGTAAGGCTATAAATTAGCTTCTCTGCCTAGCTGGGGCTGCATAACCGGCCCCAGGGCCGCAAGGCTCTTTGTTTGAGAATCAAACAGACAGACCTGCACACTAAGCTCCCTGGACAGACAGGGCCACCAGCTTACTCTCAGTGTGGTGCTGTGCCGGCCCTGGGGGAGGGACAATGCAGTCAGCACGTAGCTGGTCCTCTTAGCCTTCTCACGTGGTCCGTCTCAGTCTCTAGGGTGCAGGGGGTGCTTCATTCCCACGTTCTAGGATTTTCACAGTGGTGTCTTGTCCATGAATAGTTGTTAGTTGTTCTTCTTGTGAGGGGGAGCGAAGTTGGGAACAACCTATGTCACCATCTTGGTGACGTCACACCATCCCTATCTTTGTTTTATGCATAGGTTAAACATCTAAAAAATAAATATGCTTTTAAACATACCACAGATACAATTTTGTATTTGGTTTTTATATTTCATATTATATCATAGGTATGTTTAATATACCTATGATATGATACGAATGTGATGATATGTATATGATATATATGATACATATGTATATGTATATGATGTGTGATAAGATATGTATTGTATTGTATGTAGCTTTTTCATATTATCAAATGATGGCTAACATTTATTGAGCACTTATGAAGCGTTGAGCATTGTGTATTTTTCACTAATTATCTTGCTTAATCCTCACAACAATACTATGATGTAGAAACTATCGTTATCCTCACTTTACAGACAGGAAGTTGAGGCTTAGAAAGATTAAACAATTTATCTGGATATTTGTGGAGCTGTTATATCCGACCCAGATCCATTTGAGTTCAGAATATAGGCTTTGAACCACTACTCTATACCACAGTAATTTAAAAAATTGTGATATAATTACATACAGTAAAATCTATAGATCCTAAATGTACAATTTGGTGAGTTTTGACAAATGTATATACATGTAACGACAATCATTTTTAATGACTGCATCATTCTCCTCTGAGTCCTATTAGGATTTTCAGCTCGGTAAATAAGAGGATAACCGTTGGTGTAATACCCAATCTGTCGTCCACTCCAGGCTTCCCTGGACACCCTTCCCAACCTTTTCACAATCTGGCAACTAAACGGTTAACCCCTGGCACAGCAGGGAACTTCAGAACCCTTATTTGTACTGGTTGTTCAATGTTTTGACTACTATATCTGAAATACCATAATCCACCTAGCCAGTTCCTCTCTTGTGTTACATTATACTAAAAATTCTTTCTTAAAACACTATAGTGAACATCCTTGTACAATACAAACTTTGTGTGGCTCTAGGATTATTTCCTCAGGGTAGATTTCTAGAAGTGAAATTACTGCACTAAAGGGCACACAATTTTTTTTTGGATAGCTTTTGATATATCATTTTTGTGTGTGAAGTTTTCCTCTTTTAAGATCATTTCATTAGAGGAAATTTCAAGAACTGGTATTATTAGGGCATAAGCATACTAAAGGTTTTTGATGTGCTTTAAGGCAAGGGTTTTGCACCCTGACCTGCCCGCACTCCCTAGCTCACTTAGCAGATTTTAGCTTTGCTGTAGACTGGCTTTACTTGGGACAGCCAGCTGAGGGTTATGACCCTGTCCTTTCCATGGCTAACCTCAGTGAAGGGACAACTTGGTCTCAGTGGGCCACTCCCCAGCTTCTGGTTGGGTGGCAAATTATCATCTGGGGAAAAGAAGGAAACTCATATTTCTGGGAAGCCACTCCTGCCTCTTTGGTTTTCCGTCTGTCTCATAGTGGAGCCATTGCTTGCATTCTGCAGCACCCGGAGGAGACCTTGCAGAAGGGCAGCACCTCCAATTCATCTTTATGCCCCAGAAGCTAGCATGGGGCCTGGCACATAGTGGTACCCCAAAAATAGTTGTTGGATAAATAAAATGAGCATCTCCTGTGCGGGAGGTGCTGCTCTAAGTCTGTTCAAATACGTTATCTAATTTCATAGGCAGAGCAATCCTGAGAGCTTGGCTGCATTGTCTCTGTTTTTAAAGATGAATAAATATTCAAAGAGGGAAGAAACTTGCCTGAAGTCACACAGCTGAAAAGTTGCAACATCAAGATTTGACTCCAGACATAATATTTCTCTCCATTATCATTGGAATGTGATATTTCAGGCACATCATTTTTAAAAATAGTGAATGGTGCTGTCTGTGCTGGGGTTGAAGGCAGACACTGAGCTTCAAAGGAGGGGACTGTGGGTCAGATGTTCAGCGAGCGGGACAGGGCTCTCTCCTCCTTTCTCTCTTGCTCTTGCTCTCGCTGTCACTATCTCTAGCTTGGTCTTTGTGTCTGTAGATGCCAGTGAGCTGCAAAGAGAATGATTGCCCTTACATCACAGGATTTCTCTAAGAGTGGGCTCCAGGGCATCGGCATTAGAATCCCCTGCGGCATGTATAAACATGCAGGTTCCTGGGTGTCCCCAGAGCTGTTAAATCAGATTTCTGATGCTCAAACCTAGTCAAATCTGCAGTTTAACAGTTGTACCAGGTGATTCTCATAAGCACTCCCTCAAGTTTGAGAACCATTGCCTTAGAAGAAAAGGTACATGGTCAGAGCTGCAGGCCCAGCAGGAGGGATTGTAATCAGAGACAGGTGTTCTCTGACTGTACTTGGGTCACCACGGTGCACCAGGACTGTCCAGCATGAGTGAGAGAGGGCCCTGGGCCTATCACATGCAGTAGTGTCCCATCTCTGACACATGAAGCTGCTCTGTGCTGTGATATGATCAAATCAACAGTCCCATCTCAACTGACTTTTGGTGGAAGCAAGATGTCATGCCAATCACTGGTGAGACTGCCAGTGGCCGACAGACCAGGGGAGTTCTGCTTTGAAGTGTAAATCTATTTCTTTGCTTTTTCTTCATGTTCATGGGAATCTTCTTTGACCTTTACTTGGCTTCTAGGGTCAGAGATTTCAAAACCAAAATTGGGAGGTGGAGTGGGGAGTAAGGGAGAGACATTTTATAACTTACCAAGAGAGGAACTAGGTGGGGCCCCATGTTTTATCAGGAAACCACTGAAGAAAAATGTCAACTGTGGTTTTTTCAGGTGGAAAAGACTCTGGGGGTTAATTAATTAATTTTTCCTCCACTTTTCTGTATTTTCAGATTTTCTTTAACGAACATGGAACGATAATATCTAACATTTATTGTGCGTTTACCATGTGGCAGACACTGTTCTAGCCACTTACATGAATTAACTCATTTCATCCTCACAACCACCCTATGATGGAGGTACTATTTTTACCCCCCTTTTACAGATGAGTAAACTGAGGCACAGAGATGTTAAGTAATTTTCCCAAGGCTACACAGCTAGTAAGTGGCAGAGATAGGATCCAATCCAGACAGTCTGACTTCGGAGGCTGTGTGCTTCACCTCTACACTTTACTGCATATTATGTTCATGATGTAAAACGATGAGCATTAAAAAATACTTTGACACATAATTATTATGAGTGCCACCTGTGTGCTGTCCAGTTCAAGTGGTAAAGTAATAACAGCAACGTTTATCATGCACTTACTTGGGACCAACTAATTTACCTCCATTAACACATTTAATTTTTTAAAATTATTATTTATTTTTTTTTAGAGGTAACATTGGTTTATAACATTATATAAATTTCAGGTGTACATCACTATATTTTGGTTTCTGTATAGACTACATCATGTTCACCACCAAAAGTCTAGTTTCCATCCATCACCGTATACATGTGCCACTTTACCCCTTTTGCCCTCCCCCTACCCCCTTCCCATCTGGCAACCACCAATCTGTTCTCTGTATCTACGTGTTTGTTGGTTGTTGTTGTTTTGTCTTCCACATTTGTAACTCATTTAATTTTTATAACATGCTAGAGCTGTGCTAGCCAGTGTGGCAGCTACTCCCCTCATGTGGCTACTGAGCACCTAAAATGGGGTGCATCTGAACTGAGATATGCTGTGTATATAAAATACACTCTGGATTTCAAAGACTTGGTATCAAAAAAAAGAAGATAAAATATCTCCTTAATTTTTTTAATTGATTACCTGTGGAAATGACGATCTTTTGGGTATCTTGGGTTAAATAAAAGATATTATTAAGATAAATTTCATCTGTTTCTTTTTACTTTTTATTATTGAGGTCATATTGGCTTATTGTGTAAATTTCAGGTATACTACCAATGTATGTGTAAAAGATGTACTTTTTATAATGTGGGTACTAGATTTTTGAAAATTACATACATGTGGCTTGCATTTGTGACTCGTGTTACATTTCTGTTGGACGGTGCTGGTCTAGAAGGTAGGTGTTGCTGTTGCCTCACTTTTCAGGTAAAGAAACCAAGAGTTTAAGTAATCTGCAGGGTCATAGAGCCAGGAAGTGGCAGAGGCAGGATTGACATCTGGGCCTCGGACTCTACCTGGTCTCGCTGCTTTCCTTTCTGTTCTCCTAGAGTCTGGAATCTGTACCCATCAAACAAGCATGTGTGCACGAAACAAGTAGTGAACGAGGAGTGCCACACCTATTCCATGCGTCACAAACACATGCTGTGCACATATCATGCAGGATGCGTGATGTAAGGCCCAACTACCCTTGCTAGGCCCTGTGCAGTGACAACGACCATGATAGCTAACATTTACTGAGTGCTCGCCATTTGCCAGGCACCCTGCTAGCTAGGCACTTTATACACATCACCTCATTTAACCCTCACATCAGCCCCATGAGACTGTCATTCGTAGCCCTGATTTACAGATGAGGGAACTGAGACGTGAAGAGGTTAAATCCATTGTCGAGGGTTACACAGCCACTATGTGGTACAGCTGGGACTCAATCTCAACTTTGCCCAAACTGGGAGTTTGTGCTGTTAAACCTGCCTTGCCAACCCTAGATGTAGTGGGGAAGGCAGTGTACATACTCAGGGAACTCTGACAGTGTAGAAAGTGACAGGTGGTCTAGCACAGGGCCAGAGTGAAGTGAACAGGAGCCCCCATGAACTAGCATTGGTAGACAAGGGAAACAAGAGAGACTTTTGAGAGCTAAACTAGAAAATCAGCACATACCAGGTGAAATAAGAGAGCTGTTGGCTTCAGGCTACAGCAAGACTCAGCCACAACCCGGCTAATGTGTCAACAGGAGGAAGAACGTGTCAGCGAGGAGGGAGGTTGGCAGCATGGAATCCAGGTCTCCCTAGGACTGAGAAGCAGAGCTTGAAGGTCGTGTGTATTCTGTACTAGAATCTTTCTAGAAGGGTCCGGCTTGGTCAGTCCTGGGATGAGGAAGGCACTTCCAAAGGAAAAGACTATTAAGTCCATTCCCCTATTAATAGACCCTATTAAGTTCATGCCCCTGTGGGGATTCCCTCCAAATTGAATGAGAAGTTGGTTTTCCGAGGGTTTGCTTCTGGGGAGAGAATTCATTTCTAAGCTGATGAGAAAGTTCTAGACAGTGTGACCCTTGGGTTTCTTGGTGGCAAATTAGTGAGCGCAGCTTTGGAGAATTTACTGGTCTCACCTGGGTGATGGTTGGCCTCGTTTCTGGGCTCTTTCCCTTTGGCTTTGTCCCTATGGATCTCAGACTATCTCCAGGTGTGGATCTTTCTAGAAGAGCTGCTTCTGGTATCTATTCCTAGGTGCCACCGCAGCAGCCCTGGACAAGTGGTGCCGACCTGTGGTTTCTGCCCAGTGCTCTCCCTCCCTCACCTGTTGGAGAAGGAGGTCAGGTACTCCAAGGCTTTGAATGGATTTGTGGTTTCTTTTCACTTTCTTTCTTTGGCTTTTCTAGGGTATTGCAATAGCATCTACCAATAATGGGGAGAGTTCTTGCTTGCTTTGTTTTGAGGGTCCATCTGCTTCAAAAATTAAAAAATCTTGTTCTTATGCTTTTTTTGCTTGATGTGAATCATTTCTTCAGGACCTCATCATTTCAGAGAATTCACAAAATCTAGGTTCTGGATTCTACAGGCTGAGGAATAGACGCCTGACTGAGATTAAATCATCAAGATAATGTCACGCTGGCCAGCTAGCTGCTTTCCTTGATGATATCTTCTATATCAGAGTTTCTCAACCTCAGCACTTGTGACATTTTGGTCTGGTTCAATCTTTGTTGTGGGGCCTGTCCCGTGCATTGTGGGACATTTACCAACGTCCTGGCCTCTACCCACCGGATGCCAGTAGCCCCGCCCATCAACACCAATTGTGACAACCCAAAATGTCTCTAGACAATGCCAAATGTGCCCTGGGTGGGAACCACTGCTCTGTGTAGTCAAGGTTTCTTTCAAATTTCAACAGACCGACTGCTATGGGGGATTCAAAGGAGTGAGGAATTGCTTGTATCTGTGTCTGAATTTTGGGGCAAGCGGGCAGGAGAAGCATTCGTTTTTAAATTCCTTCACGTATGCCATATCTAGAGTGTGGTTCAGGGCACAGGGTTAGAGTCAGGCCTGAATTCAGATCCTGCCTCTTCCACGAATCAGTTATGTAATCTTGAGCAAGTTACGTAACCTGTCCGAGCTTAGTTTCCTCATTTAAAACGTGGAAATGACAGTGGTACATAGTCGCAAAGACAAAATGAGATATTTGAAGTAAAGCGTTTGTAAGTATGCAATAAACATTGGGAATTATATCCTAAAAATCAGCTAAGATGAGCCTGAGCCCCAAGTCCCAGGTCTGGCGAGGTCAGAAGCCCGGCTCAGGAGGAATTCCCAGGGGGACCTGTTCAGACATGTATTTTCTGTTCTGCTCCATGCGTGGTAGTCTCAGTTTTTCCCTTGATTTCCACCAAAACCAAAACAGAAACACAAGTGAAAAGTAAAAACCCCCTTGCAGAAAACATTCGTGAGCATGATCAATTTACTGAAAACGAGGGGCTACACTGTACCCCTCTTTGCACACACCTTGTACACTGACATTCCTGTCCTTTAAAGTCTCATTGGTTACCTTGCTTTTTGGGTCTCTTTTCGACACCTCACCCCAAATGTGAAGGGCCATTTCTCTGACTCCTTTCCCCCTCTCTTCCTCATTGTTCCTTCTTCTCCTCCCTCCCTCTCTGTGTCCTCCTCACCGTTTGGTCTTGGCTCACAAGACACCTTCTTGGGGAAGTCATCCGTGACATCATTTTATACAGGTGCCTCCCTTCTTTCCCACCAGCCGCTTCCCTTCACTTTATTTTCTTTATAACACTTATTTCTACAGAAGTCATCTACTTATATACTGGTTCAGTTGTCTATTGCCCATCTCCCTCCACAGAATTCAAGCTTCCTGGGGGCAGGGCCCTTGTCTATGTGTCCATGCAGTACTCTGGTCTAGAACTGACCTGAGCTGCCTTGGAGCCTGTCTTCTCACGAGAAGGTTAGGTCTGTAAACGGCAGCGTGTTGACCTTAGCCACCCACTCCTCCCACATCTCTTGCTCAGGGGAGCAACATCTCCCCACTTGATTTCTCTCTTCTGACTCTACAGCTTCTGTAAAGTGTGTGACATGCACAGCCTCTGGTAGGTGGCACTCTGAGGAGCAAAGAGACTGGGGTGTTGTCTGGAGGGGTGCATGGTGCAGAAAAGGAGCAGTGTGAACAGGATGTAAAACCCAGAGCAACAAGCAAGAATTCCGACACCAGCAGGAGAATGTAGATCTAGAGGTGACATTAGGAAACATAAGTCCCCCTCCATAATCCTTGGGTGTGGGCAGTGGCCCTGGTTCCCCCCATACATGGGCTGTGAGGCACAGAGTAACCCCAGAGAGCTGGATGCTGTGGGGACATTTAAGAAGCTGACATACTGGTGACATTTTCTCTTAAGAGGATGCTCAAGGCCAAGACCACACAGGAAGAATATAAAAGAGGGGCTTGGAAGAGAGTTGATTCTGCTATTTTGGGGAACCCGGGACCCCAAGGTCCCGGGTTCCCCTGGTTCCCCGCCTGGAAGATTCTGGGGCTGGCCAGCATGGCAAAGGAGGTGGAGTGAGCAGGAAAGCCTTTCCTAGGGATGTCACCAGGTGGCGCCCTAAGCCAAGTACTGGAAGGCTAAGTGAGCAAAGCGGGAGCTTGTTCTCCAGGCCACTTTCCAGGAAATAACTCACCAGGATGACTTCATTAGTTGGGTGTTCTCCACTAGGTTTAGTGGAGTGAGACCCAGAAGGACTGTGTCACCTCCTTATATCTGAGGTGATGGGTGCAGTTGGGGGTGGTCTTGAGTGATTCGTTCGTTCTACATTCATCAACATTCTAATGAGTTCCTCCAAGGCACAAGGCATTGCACATGGTCCAGAGGCACATTGAAAGCATTTCCTCAAAGACACCACTGTCTTCTTCCCTTTTGAGTTTGTCAGTGGATTGGAGGATGGAGTGAGGGCCAAAGACTGGTGTCTGAGTGTGGAAAATGGGGGATGTGGATGACACAACGGAGGACACTCCACTCCAGCCCAAACCACATTTCTATCTTCTGCTCTCCCTCCTCTGAAACTGCGCACCACTTATCAACATGGGTGTCATGTCTCTGGCATTTATGACAAACTGCCATATAGTCTGATAAGCTTTTTCTAAGTATATATCTTATCTCTCCAACCAGCTAAATGGTAAAACATGCTTGGTCAGGAATTATGTCTTATTCATCACTGTTATCTCCCAGCCCCCACCCCAGCCACTGTTTCTCCAGCATTTGGCAGTGACTGGAACACAGGGATGTTCAATAAAGATCTGATGATGATAACGATAAATCTGTGGGCTGTCTGCAATGAGGTGCTAAGAATGTGGCAGTGGCCCTGCCTGGCAAGCCCTGAATGTCACAGATGTTAATAAAGATGTCAAAGGTCACTGAATCAGGGAGGTGTATGGACCGGGCATGAGAGTAATCAGAAGCAGCCATGTATGACGAAGCAGGTAGCAAGGTGAAGCCTCTCAGCAAGGCCATCACCACCCTCGTTATCATTCCTGTCCCTCTATATTTCAGATGAATGTGGATTACATTTGTCACAACAGTGTGGGCCCCACTCGGCCAGGACTTAACACAGCTCCTACTGGTTTTGATCTCCTGGTGATATAAGGATACAAGTCAGTGTTATTCCCCAGGCACAATAATAGGTAACAATATTCATTATTCGTTCATTCATGCATATGCACGCATTCATTCATTTGTTGAGCACCTACCATGTGCCGGATACTGTGCTAGATACTGAGATGCAATCATGAGGTGAAATGGGCATGGCCCCTGTCCTCACTGAGTTTAAAATCTTGACAAACATCAATCAAAGTGTCACACAAATATAAAATTAGTACTGTGATAAGTGCTACAGAGGAAAGGTTCATGGTGACAGGAAAGCTTGTCCTAGAAGCATTTAGCCGGGAAAGAGGCCCCTCCTTCACCCCACAGAAACAGGAAGCCAGCATGGAAACATATCTGAGCAAAGCTAGATGAGCCCACCTGCTTCCACACTGACTCTGTCCTCTCAGAGGATCATTGGCTGCTTTGTGTTTGAATCTAGGGGATGTCTTGTTCTGAGGGGCAGCTGGAAACACAAGCTCTACCACATTATGGGTTTGATCAAATAGAGAGATACCCAGTTGGTTGTCCAGGAGTCACTGATCGCCTTTCTATCATTTTAAGTGGAAAGAGCTACTGAAAATAGGGAGATGAATGTTTTAGCTGGGATGACCAACTTGTCCTGGTTTACCCAGGGCTTTCCTGGGTTTGGCACTGAAAGTCCCATGTTCTGGGACTGTCCTGGTTTTAGAATTGAAAGTTCCACATCTTGGGAATCCCCTGAGTCCCCGGGCAAACCAGGATGGTCATTAACACTAGTTCTAGCCTCTGCCCAACTCTGTCTCAGCTTCCTCCTCTGTGAGATGAAGAAGTTGGAGGAGAACAGGGGTTCTCAGGACTGGCTGCTGATTAGAACTACCAAGGAAGCCCTTTAAAAATACCAATGCCTGGGCTTCACTTCCTGAGATTCAGTTGGGGTGAGACCCAGGAATCAGTGATGCTGGCCTGAGGCCAGGATTGAGAACTGTCGCTCTAGATAAGCTAAAGTCCTTTCCGGTGCTCTGATTCTCACCTATGAGAATTTAACCTATGGTAAGTTCGTTATACCGGGACCCGTTAGTTAATTTATCCCCAAGCTCTAAGTGCTGGCCCATGTTGCCATTGTTGTTCCTGCTGGTGACAGCAGGGTAACTTTCTCTTCTCTCTCCCTTCTCTCCTTTGCTGCTCTTTGGTCTTGCTACCTCTGACTGCCTGGGCTTCTAATGCTGATTCTATCCAGCCGTGTCCACCGGACTTGGATCAATCAATGATGTCCCTTCCTCTGTCTGCCTCTGTCTTGGCCCCGCCCTTTCCCAGCCTCTCTCACTCCTCACCAGAGATGCTGAAAGAGATCTCTCGGTTCAGATGTCCTCTCTGTTGGGACCAGAACCAGGTGTCTCTCCCTCTTCTCAGTGGAGATCATTTCCAGTCTGTGCCTCCTCCTAGGTGAGTCCTTGGCATCACCCAGCCCAGCGGCCATGTGGCTGCCTGGAGGTCCTAATTTCATTCCTATCTTGAGGTCAGAGGCTGGTACATAGCTCCCTGCTTCTGACACTAATGTGCTCTGTGGGTACAGAAATAGACCCACGTATATATGGTCACTTGAGTTTTTGACAAAGGTGTTAAGGTAATTCAATGGGGAAAAAATAGTCTTTTCAACAAATGGTACTGGAACAATTGGATATCCATGATGAAAAAAAAATGGACCTGACCCCTACCTCACACGATACAAAAACATTAACTTGAAATGGAGTATAGGTCTAAAAGTAAAAGCTAAAACTATAAAATTTCTAAAGGAAAATGTAAGAAAAATCCCTTGGGTTAGGCAAAGATTTTTAGGTAAGTTATGAGAAACACAAACAATAAAAGAAAAAAAGATATACTGGATTTCATAAAAAATAAAAACTTTTGCTCTTTAAGACACTGTTAAGAAAATGAAAAAATAAGCCACAGATTGGAGAAAACATACATCCAGAGTGTGCAAAACGTATTCAGAATATATAGAGAACTCTTACAGCTCAATGATAGAGACAGACAACTCAATAAAAATGGGGGAAGTGTCCAAAAGATTTGAACAGACTCTTCACCAAAGAAGATATGGAAATGGCCAATAAGCAGAAGAAAAGATGCCCAATCGGATATCAGAGAAATGCAAATTGAAACAGCACTACACACCCACTAGAAAAACTGAAATTGAAGAAGACTGACAATACCAAATGCTGGTGAGGATGTAGAGCTACTGGAACTCTCAGACATTGCTGGTGGGGATGCAAAACGATACAACCACTCTGGAAAACAGTTTAGTATTTCTTATAAAGTTAAACATAAACTTACCATAGGACCCAGCAATTCCACTCCTAGATATTTACTCAAGAGAAATGAAAACATGTCCACACAAGATGTATGTGAATATTCATAGAAACTTTATTCATAATAGCCCCAAACTGGAAACAACTCAAATGTCAACCAATGGGTAAAGGGCCATATCCATATAATGGAATATACTAGCAATAAAAAAGGAACGAGCTATCACTATATGCCAATATGGATTAATCTCAAAAACATTATGCTGAGTGAAAGAAGCCACACACCAAGGAGTGTATATTTATGATTACATTTATATGACATTCTAAAAAGGCACAAAAAATGAACCTGTGGTTGTCGGGGGTTAAGAGTGTGAACAGAGGACTGACTGAGAAAAGGTTTAAGGGAAGCTTTTAGGGAGATGGAAATATTGTATATTCTGATTGCAATAGTGGCTATGCAGCTGTAATATTTGTCAAAGCTCATCAAACTTCATACTTCAGAATGGTGAAGTTTATTGTATATAAATTATACTTCACTAAATCTGATTTTTAAAAAAAGAACAGATCATGCCACTACCCCCCCCGCCCCCAACGTACTTAAAAGGACACAATGGCTTTTCAATGCACTTAGAGTACAATTCAGACCCCTGCCTGTGTCTACAGGGCCCTAGGACCACTCCTCCTTGCTCGTCCCACTCCCACGATGCTGCTGTCTTCTCTGTCCTTCAAACTCGCTGAGCTCTTCCTTCTCCCTAGAGCACGGCCTCCCATTCTTCAGCTGACCAGCTCTTTCTCATTATCCTGGGCCTTCCCTGACTGCCCCATCCAGAGCCACCCGTCATTCTGCTCTGTTTCATCGCTTTTCTCTCCACTGCTAAGTGAAATGATTTTGCTTATTTACTTACGGTTGCTTACTGCCTGTCTTCCTTATTAGAATTTGAGTTCCATGAGGACAGGGACCTCATCTGTTTTGTTCATTGGAATTTGTTCAGAGTTTTTCGCCAGCTTTGTTCAGAATCCCCAGCACCCCGCCCAGGCCTGGCATATAGGAAGCCCTCAAAACTATTTGTGGAAAAGATTCTTAAAAGGTTAAACATAGAGTTATCATATGACCCAGCAATTCCATTCCTGGGTATATACTCAAGAGAATTAAAAACATATGTCCACACGAAAACTTGTATATAAATATTCATAGCAGCATTATTCACAATAGCTAAAAAGTGGAAACAACCTGAACGCCATCAACTGATGAAGGGATAGATTAAATGTGGTGTAACCACACAATGGAATATTATCCCACAGTAAAAATGAATGAGGTACTGATACAAGCTACAGCATGAATGAACCTTGAAAATATTATGAGAAGTGAAAGAATCCAGTCACAAAAGACCATACACTGTGTGATTCCATTTATATGAAATGTCCAGAATAAACGAATCTATTGAGACAGACAGTAGATTAGTGGTGGCCTGTGGCTAGGGGAGGGAAGTTGGGGAGAAATGGAGAGTGACTGCTAAGGAGTCGGGTGTTTCTTTTTGGGGTGATGATAATGTTCTAAAATTGATTGTGGTGGTGGTTACATAACTCTGTGACTATACTAAAAGCCACTTAATTGTGCACTTTAAGTGGGTGAATTGTATGGGATGTGAATTCTATCTCAATAAAGCTGTTAAAATTTTTTTTGTGGAATGAATGAATGAATCTGCTCCTTCTGATCACCCCCTGGCTCTTAAGGGAGGCAAAGCAGGTAAGACATGCCCCGCGGGCTGGTCACTGAGCCTGTGTGTCTGGACTGGACACTACTCTATTCTGGAAATGTACAATTGATGCAGGCAACTCATACCATCTATGCATATGCCTCAACCCCCTCTGGGATTCCATCCCCATGTAGCCCCCATGGGTGCTGTGGGAGACCTCATGGGAAGGATGTCCTGGAGGGTCAGATAGGATCCAGGCCTAGGAGGGGCTCCTGCTAACTTTTTCTCCAGCTCTCTGCAGCTAGAGAAAGGCATTCTCAGTCAGCTGGGCTCCGTCACCACGCCTGGGGTGATTACCCCTTGTTAGCCCCTCTGTATGTGTCATCTGCACATGTGGATAATTAAACTGAACCTGGGGCTGATGACTTGGGCTGCATTGCAACACACCAGCCTTTGCCCCAGTGCAGACTGGGAGAACTGGCTCTTCCAGACACTTAGGTGAGTGGAAAGTCAGGGCACCCATCACTGAGGGGAGGAGAGTGGTGGTGGCACAGGAGGGCTCTCTGGTCTTTCTCACTCCTCACCCCAACACTGGAGCCCAGAGCAGGTGGGGCCATGGTGGTTCCTCTGGGGCTGAGGACAGCTGGCTGGTTAAACTTACGGTTAGCCTTGAAGCTTTGAACTTGACGTGCCAGGGCCTGCAGTCTGGTGTTGAACCAAGAAAGCCTGGGGCAACCTTCAGACTCCGAGGTGTGGGCTGAGGCCTGGGAGAAAGGCCAAGTGCAGCAAGCAGGTCTTTAGAATCCTGGCCTTTCAAAGTCTCCGCCACAGGACATCAGAGGGTTACCCCGGAATCAGGAGTTTAAGTGAACCATTCAGGAAAGAGGATCTCTGAGGTTCCTTCCAGTCCTGACATTCTGTGAGTCTGACTGCGAACGTCCGTTGAACCCTTAGTCTGTGCGATGGCTTTACACACATCATCTCAGTTCATACTCACGGAATCCTGTGAGGTGGATCCTAGTCAAAGTAATTTTTATTTGGGTGGGGATATCAGTGGAAGCAATTGAGTTGTTAAGCAACTCCTGATCGGCATACAGTAGAGATTCAGTAAAGACTTGTTGACTGACTAACTGATTGCTTAGACTTATGCTAGACATTGTGAGGGGATACAAAAGAATTATATCCATCAATTAGTGAGTATTTATCAAGTGCATATTATGGGCAAAGTATTGGCCAGTCTTAGAAGGGAGACCAGACTTCCTTGGATTTTTAAATGTTGCCAATTAATTCAGATAAATGTAATACTGTCCAAATTGAATGAAAGACATTGTGAAATAATAAGAAATACATATATTGGTCTCTGCCTCCAGTTCCTAACATAGGGCTCCTGAAACACTTGTAAATAGGGGTGCTGGGAGAGTCTTTTGTTGTAATATTTAGTTTTTGGCCTTTGGAATTTCCTGGGTGACACGAGCATCTTTTGTTCTATTGAGGCGACTCTGGGTGGGCTCCTGGATGGGGGCTGGTCACCAGAAAGACCAAGACATGATTAGAAGTTTGGAATTTTCAGCCCCATGCCCCATTCTTTAGAGAAGGGAGAGGGGCTGGAAATGGAGTTAATAATTGATCATGCCTGTGTGAGGAAGCCTCCAAAACAATCCCAACAGTAGGGGTTTGGGGAGCTTCCAGGTGGGTGAATACATCCACATATCAGGAGGGTGGAGCACCCCAACTCCACGGGGACAGAAGTCCTGCACTCAGGAGCCTCCCGTACCTTGTCCTGTGTATTCCTTCATCTGGCTGCTCATCTGTACCCTTTATCAGACCCTTTAATAAACTGGTAAATGTAAGTGTTTCCATGAGTTCTGTGGGCTGTTCTAGCAAATAATCGAATCCAAGGGGGAGGAGGTCACATAGCAAAGTCAGACAGAAGTTGTGGGTAACTGGGGACCTACTACTTGCGATTGGCATCTGAAGTGGGGGGCAGTCTCCTGGGACTGAGCCTTTAACCTGTGGGATCTGATACTATCTCCAGGTGGACAGTGTCAGAATGGAGTTAAGTTGTAGGACACCCAGCTGGTTCACAGAATTGCTTAGTGTAGGGGAAAAAACCCACACATCTGGTGTCAGAAGTGTTGTGAGTGTGTCAGTAGTGAGGGAGTAAAGGGGACACACAGGAGGAACTCGGACTTTTTTTCCAACACATACATCTTAATCTAGCTAGAGAACAGCCAACTAGAGAGCTGCGGTGTTTGTTTTAGACTTTCTAAATACGTTGAAAAGGTCCACTATCCAAGGCTATTGAAAAAATTGTGATTAAGAGAAAAGTCATATGATAGCATGCACTGCCATTTTATTGAGCGGTATCTCATTTAATCCTTATAACTCCAAGGGACAATAATGGGATATTATAACCCACAGGATGGGTATTATTACTCTCTCTCTTTTACAGATGAAGAAACTGAGATTCAGATAGTAACCTTGTAAATAATGTAACCAGAATTCCAACCTAGGATGTTGTTTTATTATTTTTTTTTACCATAGTCTAGCCTAAATTCTCAACTGTTGTGATATATTGCCTTGTAGAAGGAGCTAGCTTAGAACAGAAAATTGGCTATAGAGAAAATTGGAAATTTCTCTATACAAAAAATTGTTGGGTAACACTCTCCAAGAATCTCTGAGTGGATGGACGTTATTTAAATCTTCATGAATTCTCTGAAAGACAGAATGACCACTAATATTTCCACATCTGAGGTTGACATTGAATTGGGAGCACTTCATAGCTTTGTGGTCTTGGACAAATTTTTCATCCTTTTTGAGACTCGATTGCCTCTTCATTTGTGAAATGGGAATAAAAATAATATCTATTCATAAATTTGGTGTGGCAATTAACTAAGACACTGAAGGTAAAGAGGGTTCAACACAAATTAGCTATTCTTTTTCTGGTAGCAGAGTCCTAAGGTGTGGAGGGTGAGGATAGAGGGGAATGAGTCTCCTTACAAAAGAGTAAGCTCCACGAGGCCAGGTGCAACGTTGGGCTGTCCCTGCTCTATTTTAGTGGCCTGAGCAGTACCTGGAACACAATGGGCACACAGTAAATAATTGTTTGCTTAAAAATTAAGCAAGAGTCCAGGGGCTGAATGAGTGGGCTTTGATTTGTTAGACGGAAGGGAACACATCTCAGCAATGATCCATGTGCTAGCCTTAGGGTTGCGGGCCCTGAACCTTCTGTTTTGACTCAAGAAAGGGATCTAGGAGTTTATACAGACAGTTTTGGATGCAGCCTACTAGCAGGTGGTCCAAAGGGCAGTCACAGCCCCAAAGGCCAATGGAATCTGGATGTTTTCAGAGGATTTTGGAAATCAACTGGAAACCTTGTCCTGCCCTTGTGGAATGCCCTTCACTCAGTGCTTCCATGATTAAAGGGCCTCCATCAGGAACTACTAAAAACATCAAGACCCCTCAGCGTGGGAAAACTAAGGCTGAGAAGTACAACAACATGAACCTATAAAACCTGGAAGGCTGAACTGAATTTGGATGTGTTACGAAAGGGCACATCTTAGAGCTCAAAAGCATTGAGTGAGTGAAGACAAATTGTAGGAAGACCTGTTTGCACAGTTTTAAGCTTCTAGTAATAATGTCCAACGTCCCTGAAGTACTTCAGAGTTTCCCAAGAGCCATCTCACGACTTCATTTGATCTCAAAGGAGCAGGAAGAGCAGAACTTATCTTTGCTGGATCACAGTTGAGAGAACTAAAGTGAAGTGATCGGTCAAGGCTCCACTTCTGGGGAGTTGCCAGGCCAGGGCTGGACCTGGGTCAGGATGCATTGTCTCTAAGAGGTGCTATAGGTTGGAAATAGAACCAAGTTCAGTGCAAGTGTTCACGTCTTCATGACTTCTATGTTGATCATAGTTGTTAAGGACCTCTGGGGCTGTTTGAGCTGTACCACTAACGTTGTGAAGTGGACGGCCTTGGAGCCACCTTGGCTGCAGGCAGGCTCAGCCAAGACACCAGCCCTGGACTTGGAGCCTCTCTGGGCTTTCCTGAAATTGTTACCTATCCTATCTACCTTGGAGGGTTATCCTAAGGGCTAGATGAGATAAACACAGAGAAAGTGCTTTGCAAATGTATTATTCAAAGTCTTAATGTCCACGTGCATAGCAAAAAAATCATATTCCTTTAGATTAATTTGTTCTAAACTGAGAAGTCTTTTGAGAGCTGAAAAAGCAGAAAGGCTCATGTTTTCTTTCCAAACTGAATAATCTATAGGAGAAATGAAATAACGTAGTCACATGCTCAAATATCTAAAGTTTCTCATGTTAACCAGATGTCTGGAAAACTTCGTATCTTTATTAATGATTCAGATTCAAAAAGCAAAAATTCAAAATGCGTATCATTTCCCTTTTACTGAGCAAACAATATAAACGGCCATCTTTTGGTGACAGTTGGCAAACACAACACGATTAATCTGAGGACGTGCAGGTGTTCACCTTCAGTGACCTTGCACTTATCGTCTGCTCTGATAAAAACACATCTGAAGCAGCTGAAAAAATGAAGCTAGGAAAAGAATTGCATCAAAATAAAGTACTTCTTTTAAAATACTCTGAGTTGCAAAGAATATAGATAAAGGTTCCAATAAGAATGTACAAATTTAACATTTTAAACTTTATTATCAAATAGTACATTGATATTCAAGAAACTGAAAAATATAATGCCCCTTTATATCTCTTTATTACGACTGACATGTCATGGTAAGAACATAGACGTGGAGGTGGAAAATGTGGATTTGAGCATTAGCTCCATCCTTAAAAGCTGGTGACACTGGGAAGTTTATTTCTTTGAGTCTTTGCTGCCTTGTAGGAAAAAGGGAGAGTAATAATAACTGGACGCAATTGTGTTCCGAGGACAAAGTGAAATAATATACGTGCAAGTGCTTTGCAAATCTGAGTTATTATTTCCTGGTGTTCTTTTTATTTTTAACCATGAAAAAAAAAAAATATATATATATATATATATATAAACAGTTTCTTTTCATAATTTTTATTTATTGCCCATTGCACCTGTTTTTGCTTTCTGTCTGGTTTCTGACCATCCTTCTGTTCCTGTCTTTCCCTTTGGGGTATTTTCTTCCTTCTCAAACGGTGGCTCTGTCACTTTCTGTCACGTTGTCTGTGGCGCAGCAGCTCCAGACCACCTGATCACCTTTGTTGACTCTCTTGTGCCAAATCTCTCTACTTAGAGATCTCCAGGCTCTCCGGAATTGAAAGGGACTTCCCTTTTTAGAGATGAGAAAGCTGAGCTCCGGGGCTCCTGAGTAGAAGTTGCTGAGAAGTAACCGAGCCGCAACAAAAGCCCAGTCCCAAGTCTTAGCCCAGGGCTTTCTCCACCAAACTGCCAGCTGAGGACCCTTCTCTTTGGGCTTTGGATTCAAAGCACTTATCTTAATACTCTCTACACCTGCTCAAAGCGCTATTTGTTGTTCAACCAAATTTAGAAATTATAATTATATCATAATGGCTACTATTTATTGGTGGGCACTATGTACCCAGTCTTGTGCCAAATGTTTTATGCAAATGATTTCATTGAATGGACATAAAAACTCTATTTGAGAGGAACCATTATTGCCATTTTATAGATGAGGAAACTGAGGGTCTGAGATGATAACTTGCCCAAGGACACAGAGGGAGTAGCTGGAACAGCTGTGATTCCATAACTGTCTGATCTTCAAGTTCTTCTACAAACTAGTCAACGCTCACTGCTCCAAATGTTCCTCTCAGGCCTATCAAGCTCTCCCTGACAGCCCCAGAGTGCCAGGCTGTCTCACGGCTTGTCTTTCTAGTACCTTCTGGAACCTCACCTCCTCCTCCAGAAAGCCTTCTCAGATGGATCAGAGGAGAATAAAGATGTTCCTGTCTGAGTGTGGGAGTCTTGTGGCCACAGTAGTAAGCTTCTCATTCATCCTCACTTACCCTGTGAATATTTGACTCTAGCTGTGTGTAGGAGGACTCACGTTTGTCTCTGCTGGGCGTAAGCCCCACCTGTCTGTCAACATCGCCAGTCTGTCTGCAACGGCTTTACTTCTGTGGAAAAATTAGCAGCAGCCCAATGAGTAGTTTCAGTGAACAGCTGGTTGGTTTTATCAGAAGAAGGAACCTGTGTAAATATGGCTGTGGGGGCCATGGCTCTGAGCCTACACTTCAGGAGGGCCATAGTGCCCGCCGGCCTTGTTTTGGAGAAATCCATGGAGGTGAGGGGACTTGAAATTGCCTCACATGGGGAGCAAGTGAAGGAACTGGGGGTGTTCAGGCAGCAAAGTGCAGACTCAGAGGGTCAGCAAACCACTGCTCTCGAGTGTGAGATGAGCTGTCAAGGGGAAGTGGGATTCCACTTTGTGTGTCCCCAAGGAGGGGAACTAGGAACTACAGCCAAACAGGTGTGGGCACATCATGAGGAACAGCAGCTGTGTCAAATCCTTCTTTAGAAACAAGTGGCACCTAAACAGTCAGAACTGTCCCCAGAAGAGGGTTATTTTGCAGTACTTGGAGCCACCTGGGCCCAGCTGGGCAACTTCCAGGGAGGGGTGTCACAGAGGGCCACCTGAGAGGACTCGGCTTCTCTGGCCTGGGATATCCTGGAGGGCAGGGCCAGCCCTCCTCATTGTCCATTGCCCACTGCCCACTGTTCAAGGAGACGGGGGCCAGTGTGTGCTGAGGGTGCCAGGGGGTCTGCCAGAGGCTTCTTACCTAGGTTATCCCATCGAATCATGGATTTTTGATGATGTAATGAGAACAATGATGATTACAGGGGGGAGAGCAGGCCTTTGTCCTTCTCTGCCCTCTGCTGGTCCTGAACAACACACAAAGGGGCAGTAAGCTCCATGACTAAGGGAAACCCTGGCCCTGGGTTTAGGGTTCTAGACTCTCTGAGGTGCAGGCCTGCTGTGGGGTCATCAGGTGGCCCTTTGGCCACCCTCAGATTTCCTGCCCACGTTCATTTTCTGGTTTCCCTCCTGGACATGCCTGTCCTTCCTTCCTCTGCTGCCCGCATTACCCAGCCAAGAGGCCCAAGATTTGCTGGAAGGAGGCATCTCCGAGTGGCCCCACCAGCAGAATCCCCTGTAAGCCTTCCTTAGGGTTGGCTGAGAGGCCAGCTGGGGACCAGGGGCTCCATTTAGGATCATGGGCTGTTTTCTCTTGGCTTGAAAAACAAATACCTCCCCCTACCCAGCCTCCCCTTACAATATGCAGGAGCATCCTGACAGAGCACCTGGTGTGGGTCTGGGGCAGGGCCCCTGCTGGTCTGGGCTCAGGCGGGAGCACTGGGCTTGTGGGGAAGAGAAAGGTGTGCAGGCTCTGGGGAGGGGAGGGTGTCCTGGCTCAGGGGATCTCTCCTGGTGACTGTTCCCTTGAGGGTGGGCTCAGTGTCTCCTCTCTGCCTGCCTGGCTTCTAAGTATGTGGTCTGTGTCCCAGCCCCACTCAGGCCTGGAGGGAAGCCCACCTGTTGTGCTCTGAGTGATGGAGGAGCGCAGAAGTGTGGTGCAGAGGAAGGAAGTCCTCAGGTGTTCCACGGAGGGAGCTGAGGAGGTAATTCGGGAGTGAGGCTGATGAAGGAGGACTCAGGGAAGAGGAGCCCGGTGACAAGGTGGAACAGAACGGCCAAGAGCTCTGTTCCCTGTCTGTAGCCCATGAAGGAGCTCCCAAGGTGCTGGAGAGTGGCAGCTGGAGCAGCCGTGAAAGCAGAGAGCTGGGCATTTAGTCTCAAAATAGTGGCGAGATTTCTGTCCCTCCTCGCTCTCTTCATCCGGCTCCTTGAGGCATGTGCTCCTTTACATGGCTGACACATTTGTTTATGCAAAACTCCCTCCACCCCAGATGGAAAGGACTTAGAGGACCAGGGTACGAATGGCCCTGGTGGCCTGGGGTCCCCACTCAGGGAGAGGTAAAAGGAAGGGCAAATGAACACCTGGGTCCAGGGTGCTGCTGCTGGCCTCTGAGTGGGGAGTAGTCGTGGGCTAGGGAGCTAGAGGGAGAGGCGCAGGGAAAGAGGCAAAGGAACCGGCTAGTCAGAGGGAGGATGGTGTGAGCAGGTGTTTCCTTCCTTCTAAGGAGACAGGAAAGGGCAGAGCCAGGCTGGGGTCAAGTGCGAAGATCAAGCGCAGGGACAGGCCTCCACGGCCAGTCTGTTGTGGGGAAGAGTCCAGGTCTGTGTCAGCCCAGCCCTCTCCCCTCTGGACATAAGAAAACTACCAGCAAAGAATTTCATGCCTCAGTGTCTCCCTGCCTCCCAGCCTGAACATGTATGCTGTGTGTTCTCCCAGGGCAGGCCGCTGCCTTTCTGTTCTTTGCCACCCTCACCCCAACAGCTGCTGCGGGCCTGGTGATGAGCGGTCAACGCTTCTTGAACTGAACCGATGGGTGGCGGGGATTCCACATGGGTCAGGTGGCTTGGTCAGAAAGGATTCTGGGACAGGCCAACTTGTGTCTCTGATGGAAACCAAGGAACAGAGCAGGAAATACAACTGACATTTCTTCAGAGCCTAACTAGCGCTGGACATATTCTCTGGTTTGATATGTCATCACTGTTTTCCAGATGGTGAATCTGAAGACCTCCAGGTTCACATAGTGGCCTTTAACTCAGAGTCAGGGTTTTCAGCCCCGACAACTGGCCGAGAACTCCAAGTCTGAGTTCTTTCCAGAGGTCAGTGGGACCTTCAGGAAACAAGATGGAGGGTGACCCTGGGAGGCCAGTGACCTGCTGGTGGGGGATGGAGTGGGTAGCCTCAGGTCTGGCCTGTGAGTGCCAAGGTGCGGCAATAGCTCCCTGGTGGCCGGAGCTGGGGCTGGCGCCTCCTAGGAGAGAAGGAGACAAAGGAGCAGAGGACACAATTCAGCATCTTCTCAAGACTGAATAACCATGTGGGAGGGGTCCCTCTGCCGGGGTAGGCTGGTGGAGGGAGCAGGAAGGGGATGTGGCCTGCGGCTGAGTTCTGTCTTGGAGAGCCAGAGACGTGACACCAGAAAATAACCCCAGATAGAAGAGCCCTGGGGACCCTGCTTAGGCCCTCCAGAAGTTCTCTCCTCCATCCTCTGCCTCTGGATTAGATTTCCCTCCAGACACCCTAAGCTGGAGCCAACAGTTTCCATTCTGAGCTAGAAGTTTCTGTTTCCTTGTGTGTACTTGGGGAGAATAGTAGTCACTTCCTTTAAGTCTTTGCTCAAATGTCAGCTGAGTGAGGCCCTCCCTGAGCTCTGTTTCACGTTGTAATGCTGCCTCCCCAGCCCTCTAGATCCCCTTCCAGGTTTGTTTTTCTCTATAGCACTTCTTACATTCTAATATGCTATATTATCTCTCTCTCTCTCTATCATCTATCATCTATTTATCTATCATCTATCTATCCACCATCATCTATCTATCATCTATGTATCTATCTATCAGCTATCTATCATCATCATCATTCATCTATCTTTCATCATCTATCTCTCTCTCATCATCTATCATCTATCTATCATCTATCATCACCTAACATCTATTTCTCATCATCTCTCATCTCTCTATCATCATCTCTCTGTTTATTCATTTTTGTCTGCCCCACCTCCACCCCGAATGCTAGTTCTACAGGTCAGTGGGCTTTGCCTATTTTCTTCATTGTGTCTCCAGCACCTAGAACAGTGCCAGGTACATAAGAAGCACTCAATAAATACTTGTTGAATGAATAAGTGATGGATGGTTGAACAGGACTGTTGTAAGGATTAAACACATTACTGTATGTACAGCATTCAGTGGGACACCTAGCACCTTATTATTACTGCTGTAGTTTGTTAGATGTGACTTGTGCAGATTCCTCTCTGGCTCTGTTTCTCCATCTGTAACATGAGGAAATTGAGTCACTAGATGATCTCTGAGCTTCCATCAGTTTCTAAAAGTCCTGCAGTTCTATGATCTCCGTGTCCCCAAATGCTCAGAATCAGGCAAGTTCTTCCCCAAGCTCATTGCCCGCAGTTCTCAGCAGCAGCTCTGCTGAGTGTGGAGGGGCTAAGCACCCCTTTCGCGGCAGCTCTTCCTCTATTTCTTCTGACTCTGAGGATCAGAATGGGGCATAGGTCTGGGACCACGAGTCAGCTCGATATTTCTTGGAACAGTTTCCATTCAGATAGTTATGTTTTATTTTAATTAGCCTGTATTGCTTCATAACATTTCATTGTTTTCAATAGAGGCAATTCATTATGTGCATCATTAGAGGTCATTTGATTTTAATTTCTTTGTTACGAGTTTTCATAGAAATAAAGTTCAGAAAAGATTTTTTTTTTGCCAGACCATGCACCCTGATTTGAGAATTGGACACATAGTCCTTGGAGACGAAGGTTCATCATGTCCTGCCCTGAGTGGGCTCTGGCCCCTGTCCTTGGACGCCCCCTGTGGAGACAGGGTCATACTTCATAGGCCTCAGGAGTACCTGTTTTAAAGGTTCAGGTTGGCAAGACTAAGACCGTCCTCCTAGGGCCTGGGCCCTTTCTCTCAGACTTCACCCCTGAAAGGGGCAGTCTGGAACCCCTGTGTCCCCACAGCTGACTCTGGGGGCAGTTTCAGGAGTACAGGTAGCTTCACACTCACAGTATCTGGTATTTGCTGAGTAACTGGGATGGCCTCGAAGGAGGAGCAAGGGACAGGTCTGGCTAGTTCTGCCGTGTTGTTTATACTTGAAATTACCTCACACATCCCAACCGGCTTCCCCGCCCCATCTGGTGGGGGCTGGCCCTCAGCCCTCCAGCCCCCTTTTCCCCACATGTTCCGGAAACCAGGGGCCAACATGGATCTTCCCATCAACATCAGCTGAGCCTGGAAGCTTCACCCCTTGGGAGACCATGGAAAGGGACAGCAGCCGGGTGAGCCTCTGTGGGCCTCGGGCCAGAACCTCTGGGTGCTGAGGAATCAGGGACGGGGCTGTGAGATAGGTGGGGCGCTGGCATCTGTGTGCCTCAAGTTTTAAGGGAAATCGAATGTACCTTTTCTAGTTTGAAGCAACTTGGGATTAAGATTGCTTCGTCTCATTTTATCATGGTTCCTAGAAGGGGTCCCCGGAAGGAGAAGCTGATAGGATTTGGGATCTTGTCAGGAAGCACCGCAGGGCTGTCTGGCTGAATCCCGGGCTCCTGCTCTGTGGCCTGTGAGCACCCCGGCCAGGACATCTCTGCTGTTAGATATCAGCTTCGCTGGTTTGGGAATCATGGAAACTTAGCATTCTAACTGGGCTTCATGGTTATCTTGGCCAAACCCCTCACTAGACTCATAAACCATCCTAGAAAATGCGACTTTCTACGTGCATTTAAGACCTTCAAGAGGATTTTTCAACCTCCCTTGGCCATTTATTATCAGGCTTAATAATCTTCATGCTTGGAAAGTGATTCCTTAGGTCTAACCATAATTCCTTTGGATCCTTTCCTCTTCTGTTCTTGGTGGTGGCAGAGAGCAGCTAGAATGTCCTCTGTGGAAAAACCAGTTATATACACATGAAGGCTTCCAAAGATTTTGTTCAACTATGCCTCAGCTTTCTTTTCTTGAGGGACATTCCTCTTGTGCTCTAACTTCTCCTTAGGTCTGGTTTTCTGCTCCTTTCTATCTTCTTTTGTTCTTTATTGATATGGTAAAATCTGGGGCTCTGGGAAGGGTGGGGCAGCACTGGGTTTGAGAAGGATCAGCTCAGCCTATGTTCTGGCTTACAGTTGGCTTGTGGTCCATTCTGAACCCCAGATATGTTTCTGCAACCTTTACCATCATCTCTTTCATCATTCTTCCAGCCTCCTCTTGACTTTTCTTTCCCAGGCTTCTCCCCTGCTCTCTGCTCTGGTCTCCTTCGTTCATGTCTCCACCTCACCAAGGTCATTCGGCCCTAGGCCTCTGGGGCTCATTGGAGCCTCTGGTGAGCAGTAAGCGTGATGCATGGGGCAGAATGAAGTTTTGTCTGGGGCATGGGGAAGGTGAACCAACAGTCACAGCCATGGGGCATGTTCTTTGGTAACTTGTTGAGCCTAAATTTGATGGTCTCTAAACACAGAGAGTGAGAAGGGCTGAGTTATCTGAAGGGTGGTAGGGCCAGTCCCTGGGGTAGAGTGACAGAGGTGATATCTGCCTAGGGAGCTCATCTCAGAGTCAGGGACCAACATGGAGGGTCACTGAGGTGGGCACAGGGTGGAGAGCAGGCTTTTCATTATTGATGGAATAAGCATCAGATGGTGTGGTAGGTGCCGTGTTCATCCTGGGAGACTGTCCTAACTTACTTTGGAATGAAAGAACTGAACCATTACTTCTTTACATAAGGTTCTTAAATTTGCACGCTTGTTTAAGTAGAATCTTCAGATGGTGATCCTGAGGTGGGGGCAGGGAGAGCTGTCCGAGGCTCTTCATCTTAATCTGTAGCAGATTTCTTAAGATTGATTAAATTGAATAGGAGGCCACTGGGAGAAACTGGTCGCCTAAGGCTGTGCCTGGTCCCCGAAGACTTCATACAGAGATATGCACTGTGATTTTTGTCCTTCAGCTCCATAAAGCAGTGAGGAAGATGGTGGCCGATGGGCTTCAGCCTGATGAAGCTCCTGTGTGAGTTGGTTGGGTCTTCAGGGGGATCTTGGAAAGTGGGTGGAGAAAGCTCTCAACTTCTCTGTATTCAAAAGAGAAGCTGCATTATGTGGTGGACAGAACACTGACCAATTTCCAGGTCAGCTGTGACTTTGGGCAAACCTTTCTGCACCTTAGTTTCTTCATCTGTAAAATGGAATAAAAATAGTATCTACTTCAAGGAGTCTTAGGATAGTGTCTTTCACATAGTAAGACTCTTTAAGAATAACATCTGGCATAGATAGATATAGATATAGATATAGATATAGATATAGATATAGATATAGATATAGATATAGAGGTAGAGATATATTCATAGAGTGTTAAGATTTACTGTCATCATCATCATCATCATTATTATCATCATCTAGGGTCTAGTCTCGGCTTCCCTAAAAATTTGGACAAATATCTTCTGTTCTCTGTGCCTCAGTTTCCCCACCAACAAAAGAAGAGGATTGGAAAAATTGCCCCCTGAGGCCCCTTTCTGGTTTTATGACAGCCTCCGGAATTATATAGAATGGAATTACAGGTCTGTCACACTGGATATGCACATTTGTTCTTGAAAAATAGTGCGTATTTTGTGTTTTTTCAAAAGGCATCACATTCTTAATGCTTGAAGAAGTGCAGTGTTTATTAAAGGAAATCTGAAGTAGACCCATTGATAAAGCAACAATCCTTTATAGAGTGAAGTTCCTTCTACTGGGTCTTCTTAAAGTGGAGCAGGTTCTCAGTCAGCCCAAGATCACAGATGCTGCAGACTTGAGAATGGCTGGAGGTCCCAGGGCTGATTAGGATGAGCACCCTCCCCAGAGGGGACTGGGCAGGTTCCCAAGACGGCAGACCAGTAGGCTCAGGCCACTCCGCCTGACCCCAAAGTGCAGGCATCCCCAGGACTCCTGGCACCTGCCCTGTTCCCCTGCAGGCACGCAGCGCTCACCTGAGACCTCTGTGTTTCGTGTTGTCATTGGTGCTAAGCAGCCTTCCGCCTGGCCCATCCCACCCTGCCGCCCCCAGCATTGGCCTGTGACTTGGCAAACACGAGCGCGGATGTGTGGGAGTGTGTGTACAGGGCTGCAGGCTGTGGTGCTGGGTGGGAAGGCCGACTGATGTAACAAGAGCCACTTAGCTTAAGTGTCTTGTTTTGGCAAAACAGATTCCTCTTGGTACAGCAACAACAGGGGTGGACTGTGCCCAGCCAGGCAGGCAGGGTGCTGAGTAGGTGGCATGAGGAAAGCCTGCACAGAGCCCAGGGCTTGGTCAGCCAAGCGCGGGCCTTAGCAGCACCAGAAAGAGCCTGGCTCCTCTGATGGGAAAGCAATACCTAGACCTGTCCAGGGAGCCCCCATTGTGTACCAGCCCTGAACTATGTCACCCTCCAATATTGGCAGAGAGATGACACAGGGAGAAACTGAGGCACCAAGTTCCTGGGCAATAAAATGTTGTTTGCTTGGCAATAGCGGGCACTCAATGTTCTTTAAACTATTTGATGAATGAATAAATGAATGAATGAATGAACAAGGAAGTGTTTTGATTCTGGTCTAAAGGGGATGCCCAAGGCTTTTTCATGAGTATAGGAGGCATCATAATCTAGAAGAAACTTTAGAGCTCACCCATGCCGTAACTGTCAAGTTCTTTGGGGCAGCAGCCCCTTTTGTTCAAATGAAATCTTACGTGGAGCCCACTGTATGCAACTGAAAAGTGAATCTTCTCTGTGTGAAGTGAGATAAATGACTCAGAGTCCTTTACCTACTAAACTGGTCTCCAAGGCCTCTCCATGGAACCTCTAACGCTCTGTGGAACCCTGTTTGAAAACAGGTGGTTGTCCAACCCCTTCATTTTACAGGTTAAGGAGCTGGGACCCAGAGAGGGATGTGACTGTCCCTAAGGTCTCACAACTGGTTGGGAGCAGAAGCCAGACTGCCTTGTGTCTCCCATGCCTGGGACAAGGGAGGCCTCTGGTTCTGGCTTCTTATTCTGGAGCACAGTCTGATTCTGGGTTGACGGGGGTCCCTGAGGTTAACACTGTGTGGGGGGTAGTGCTGGTGGTTGGGTGGGAGTAGGAGCTGCTGAGGCATCTGCCTATGCTCTGAGGGGAGCCTGTATTTGTGGGTTTCTCTCAGTTCAGAGCGGGCAGAGTAGGAGGGAGCCCTGTGTACCTGGAGGCACAATGAAGCCTGGGTTGTGCAGTGAGGATGGGAAAGAAGCCATGATCCGCTCCAAGCCAGTCCAGACCAGCTCCATGGAGGCCATGCAGTCCAGTCCAGTCCACGCCAGAAGGGGTTCAGGGCCCCCCTGCCACGGCCCAGGAGCTCCCCAGGCTCCTAACAGGAGTTTTAGGTCCTGTTAAAGGGAGCTCCTGATCTTCCTTGGTACCCACTAGTGCTTCCAGTGGGGACTGGGGGCACCTCTTCCTTCCTAGCCCAGAGTGCTGGGGTGCTGGCCTGGGGGCCTGCCTGTGCCCACCCTTTGAACATCCTGGATACTCAAGGTCACTGGGAGAGAGAAGCTGCCACAGGGACCTAAGTCTGGGGGGAGTCCCTTCTCGTTGAAGCTTGGTGAGAGGCGGCCAGTGGGAGAGCACAGAGACGTGCAGCAGCCCAAGGACAGGAGACAGAAGACCAGGGCTCTGGTCCAGGCATGGCCCCCAGGTGGCTGTGTGACCTTAGACAAGCCACATTGCCTTCCCGGGCCTTAATTATCTCATCAGTAGGATAAGGGTTGGACTAGAGGGTTTTCAAGATCCTTCTGGCTCTGGCAGGCTGTGATATGCCCAGCCTGCCCCAGGCTGGGGGCTTTATGAAGGGATGGCCCCGGCTGAGGAGGGAGGCCCAGTCAGCTTGGGCCTTGACTGGGCCTTGGACTTGAAGGGGCCTTGATGGACCTGCCCTTGGGCCGTGAAGATGTGTTGAAGTCACTGCTGTTGCAAGTGGACGTCCTTTAGGTCTAGCGTGAGACCTTTTTATGGGGTACTTCTCCCTGCCTGCTGGGGGCTCTGAGTGACCCACAGTGCATCTGTCCCAGAGCTCAGGCTGCCGCCTGTGCTGGGAGAACAGTCTCTCTGAAAAGCCGGGGGCTCAATCCGTGGCAGCAGCCACATGACCACTGCAATGAAGCGATCCATGAGGTGGCTGTGACATCACTCAGCACAGCAGAGGGTCCTTCTCCTCCCGGCCTCACTGGCTGGGCCTGCAGGAGACCCAGAGACGCCAAGGGCAGGACACACTTGGGGGATTGTTAACTTACTCCCATCCCCCACCGCTAAGGGCCCATGGGGCAGAGTCTGCCACAGGAAACTATAAAAATGTCGCATTCACCTTGGGATGAGGAATCTACCCCTGGAAGCTAGGTACAGAGAGCAGTGGACTAGGTGCAAGGAGCCTTGCATTTTCATCCCTATTCTGCTATAAGGTGTACCTGAGTGACTTTGGGCAAAGTGCACAGTGTTTTGGCCTCTACTTCCTTGTCTGTCAAATGGGAATAATAATCCTTATCAACTCCTGTCCAGGAAAGTGCTTGGAAAGAGTCCCAGAGCGAGGGACTGCTCTTTTCAGCCTTCCCCCTGGCCCGCCCCTCGCTGCCTTCCTGTGGACCCCTGCCCCGCCTGCCTTCCGGTCATGCCTCCTTCTGCCCCAGACTGTCTTAAGCAGGCTGGGTGAGTCTGAGTGGGGACCCATGGGAGCTGCAGAGGCACAGGCAGGTGGTAGCAGCGACAGCCTTGGGTGTATGCCTGGTCCATGACACAGTGAGGGCTCACCACTGTATTACCCCAGGGGGTAACCCCAGAGAGCACCCAGGGGTGGGGGGAGGAGAGGCAGGGCCGGGAAAGAATGATTGGCAATGCTAGGCCCGGGAAATGGCCCAGTCACCCACACTTGGGCTCTGCCCTGTCCACCTTCCCGGCCAGGCTGAGGACCTCTGGTCTGCAGGCAGACTGTGGGGAGCCAGGGGCCCTGGCCCAGGAGTCGATTATCTGAGCTCCATTCCTGGGTCTTCTGCTCACTGGCAAAGGCTGGGAGTTGGGCCAGTTCTGGTCCTGGCTCTGCCCTTTGTATCTTGGGACCTTGGGCAAGAAGTCTTCTCCCCTCCCTCTTCCTCACCTGCTCAACGCCTCTGCTCTGAGGGTGAGGCCAGGCCTCTGGGAGGGAGGCTGTAATCTTAGCAGTTGCTCTCCAAGAATTGAGGAAAGGAAATGAGTTACTGCTGTAGTAGGTTAGACATCAGAAAGAACTTCCAGCAGGGTGGGGTGGCAGGCTGTGAAATGGATAAAGGAGGATGGCTGTGGAATCTCCTATTCTGTGGTCCCTGAAACTGAGGACTCTCCCGAGCATCCTGTGATGGTTTGGGTTGGCGTTCAGAGTCAACGGAATGGAGCAGACGGCTTCGCTCTGGAGGCTGCTTTCCTCTGGTCTTGGGGCTGCCCTTCCACCCTGCTGTCCCTGCTGGGGTTTGCAGGTTCCCACATGAGCAGTTCTCATTCGGGACTTGGGGTCCCAGAGCCTTCCTCTCGCCCTAGTCTGCAGCGCCAGAAACTCTCCATCTGCCTCCCACCAGCTCTGACGCCAGAGTACCCACTCCACTGAGGCCAGGGCCCCCAGGGCCTCCAGCTCTTTCCTGGATATTGCCCTTTCTACCCGCACCCCCAGCTTCCCGTCCATCCCCGTACTCGATAGCGGGCTACTGAGGCTCAGAGTCAACAGTTCTAAAGAGTCTGGCTGGGGACTACTCACCCCTCCTTCTGGTTCCTTGGGTGCTGAGCCCAAGATCAGTCCCATTTTACACGTCCTACCTCCCTCCAGACTCAGAGAAGAGCGACCCAGCTGGGCCTCCTGCCTGGACCCCAGGGCTCACCTCCCCAGGGCCTCTCCCCCTGCTTCCTGCTGTCCGAGGCCATGGTGGGCACTTGGGACCTACCTGTGGCTGGAGCGAGCTTCAGGGAGAAGGACCAGCAAGGCTCAGGCGGCCTCCTCTCTGCCTTTCCGACTGTCTCTGGCTTCGCGCTGTGCCTGCCCGCCGCCAGTTCTCTCTCTGTTCTAACTCCCTCGTGCCGCTCCAGCGTCCCCCTAGTCTTCCCACCTATCTGGGCTCTACTCTCTCAGCCCTCTCTCCTTCAGCCCTGGCCCCTTTGTTTCCGCCTGTCATGACAGGGTGACAGGGCTGGGCCATGGGGTCCCCCTCAGGTGGAGACAGCCTGAGCTCTTGACTAGGAATTAGAAGATTGGGACAGAGTCCCTACAAGGCCGCTAGTCAGGTTAGGGGCTCCCGGCGTGCTCTTGAGTCCCTCTGAACCCCAGTGTCCTCGTGCATAAACTGAGGATAACAATCCCTGTCCAGCTTGCTAACCAGCAGCCTTGTGAGAATCAAATCAAATAACGGGTGTGAAAGTGCTTTGCCAGTTGTAAGCCCCAAAGAAAGGAAGTAAGAGACTGTGGGCATTCGGATCCTGTTGGTCAAGGCCCTACCTGCTCTTAGGAGGCCTGGTTAGATCCAAGCCCTGTCACTCACCTGAGATGTGAATTTGGGCATGTTCTTAACTTCCCTGGACTCAGCTTCAAAATCCATAAAACAGGGCTAACAATACCGACCACAAAGAGCAGTTACGAGGTTGAAATGGGATCAAGTAAAATGGCTAGTGAACTGTTAGCTTTATTATGGTGACACACATTTAGAGACCAGGCTCTTCCATGTTTATTCTGCGTTCAGCTGGGGAAGGAGGCAAGATTATTCTCATTTTACATGTGTGGAGACAGACTTGCCCAAGGTAACCCAGTTAGGAATGGATGCAGTCATACTGGAACACAGATTTTTCTATTTCAAGCGTCTTTAACAAACAAACGCCCACCACAGCTAAGGTCACCAACTCCTACTTTACGTATGTCATCCATCACTACAATGCTATGAAGCGGGGAAACTGACTCACCTTCAGATGAGGAAACTGAGCTGTAAAGAGGTTGAGTCACTGGCCCAGTCACCAGCTGGCTTAGAGAGTACTGGATGACCGTGATGCGGCTGCTCCCGTCCACCCGGCTCCACCCTGTCCTGGCAGGCCACAGGGCCCAACTGTGGTTCCCACTGGAAAGTTCCATAAGACTGAGATCCCTGCGGGAACCCCCGGACCCTCCCCAGGCTCCCCATGGTGCTTCCAGCCCTGCAGGGTCCCCGGCCCCAGTCCTCAGGCCCTGTCACAAATGCACAATGAACGCTATGTACACAGGTTTCAGGAAGAGGACTGCGCCTGGAGGCCCCTGCTGCTGATTCTAGAAAGCAGGGGACTCAGACGCACATAGACTTGGGGCAGAATCCTGACTATGTGATTCTGGCAATCTGAGCTCTGAGCCTTAAGTGTCTCATCTGTAAAATGGGCTTCTAAAAAGAGCGACCTCTCAGGGATGGAGTGAGGACCTCATGAGGCCACAGACGTGAAAGTTTATAATAAACTCTAAAGTACTGTATATTGTGAGCTATTATCATTTTATTGTATTGAGGTATGGGAATTCCCTCCGAGGCTGGGGAAGACTTAGAGTGTGAGCATAAGAGAAGGAGGCCTGACAGGCCAGTGGAGGTGCCACAATGCCAGGGTCCCAGGCTCGGGCCACCACTGGTGGGAAGCACAGGGTCCTACACGGCCAGGACTTGCCCCTCTCATTGAAGGACCTCAGTCTGGCCTTTGTCTAGCATCCTCTTTTCTCCCTACAATGAGCTCACACCACCTTTCAGCCCTCTGGTCACGCTCCATGGCTGTTAAATCTCAGCATGGTTGGCTCTGCGTGTGTCAATGCAAAGCAGGAGAGGAACGACCATTTCCTGCGCGGCTGCTGTGTTCCAGGCATGGATGAGAGCTTTCCTATTTTGTCTCATTGAGTCCTCGGGATTATTAGTCCTATTCTACAGATTAAGAAAAAGAAAGAGGAAAGTTAAGTGTCTTGCCCAAGATCCTACTGCCAGACTAGGATCGGGACCCAGGTCTGCCTGACTCCGAAGCCAGTGCTGTGAACTGATGCATTCTGTATTTCAACACGTCCTCACCACCTCTCCTTGCCCCCCACCTCAGTCCTGGCCTCCTTGAAGCTTCTAAGGGCTAACCTGTCTTTATTTTGTGGACGTCTCATCTCTAGACAATGGGAGTGAGAGGGAAATCTGAGCTCTGGTTTAGCAGGGTCAGCGGCAGCAGCTTCCCTTCAGTTCCCTAAACACACACGTGTATGTCCCTGCTCCGCTCGCTGGGGCATCTGGACTCGTGTGTATTTACCCACAGCCACAAACCGAGTGTGGTCAGGGACTGGAGATTCCTCCTTGAATTCATCCCACAGCCCCCAGAAAAATGAGGAAGTGACCAAATCAATTATCTCTGACTCTTAGAAGAAGGAGTTAAAAAAAATAAAAACAAAACAAAAACCAAAAACCCCTTCCTGGTAGGGACGATGGTGTTGACTCAGGCTGGATGTTCTAATGAACAGGACTTTTTATTAACTGGTCCGCTTAGTAATGATGTCAAATGCTTTCAAGCGCAGTGGAAGGTGAGGGATGGCAATAGAGGTGCCAGATGTCCAGAGCCTGTGTCCTCCATGCAGCCCTGCCAACTGTGCCCCCAGTGCAGGGTCCCCAAGCACAGGACTGCCTCCCCCACCATTCCTGCTGCCTCCTGGGAGACCTGCCCTCCTGAGCAGCCAGTCAGTGCTCAGCAAAAATCATAGTGAGAGCCAATGTGGCACCTGGGTCAGGTCAGTTCCCAGCTCCCCTGCTGCTCTGGGACTTCTAGAGGGGGCTTAAGAGGCAGAGATAGTGTGAGGGAGGTCAGAGATCTCTGAAAAGGGCCAGAGGGAGATGAGAAGATGCCTAATCTGGTGCCAGGGACTAGAGGTCCTGCAGACCAGGGCTCAGAAGCCTGCAGAGGCTTCTCAAGGCTCCCTCTCCCAGGTTTAGAGCACCCAAATGCTCAGGGTTTCCAGGAAGCAACAGGACTGACATTCACTGATTGCCTACTATGGCCGGCTGCTGTGTTATCTCATGCATCCCTCCTCTGAGAGGCAGCAAAGCCTAGTGGTGGAGCATGGCCTCTGCAGCCCGACTTTCTGGGCTCACACCCTGGCTCTCTACTCTCTAGCTATGAGAGCTTGATCACGTTACTTAATCCTTCTGCATCTGTTTCCCCCTGTGCAAAACAGGGATAATGAGTTCCTACCTCACTGGGTTGTTCTGAGGACTGAGTAAATATACAGCACTTAGAGCAGGTTAAGTCCTCTATAACTATACATTAAAATGCTAAATCTAAATTAATAAATAACTCCACCTGTAGCTGAGTAAGGTTAAGGATCTTGTCCAAGAGTGGACTCATACCTCAGCCTATGCCTTCCTCTCCTCCTCCACCTCGCCTCTCTAGTTTCCCTGATGTATTGGCGCATGTGCATGTGCGTGCACGTATGCGCATGTGTGAGAATTCGGGTGTTACTGAGAATGACGGGGATCAAGGCAGGTCAGGGCTTTTCTTAAGCTGTGCTTTTCACACTTCTGACAACAGCTCATAGTAAGACCAATGTTTTATAATCTGACACACAAACGTGAAACAAAAGCACGGGATATAGAGGGATTGGGTGTGAAAAGGGCAGAAAGGGTGGTTACTTCCCCTACAGGGGACCACATCTCCCTGAGTGACCCTCAGAGGAAGGGTCCAGTCCAGCAGCCTCTTCTTTGATGGTCCGTAGACCCGTGTAGCCAAAGCAGATACCCCAAGCCCCAGGCAGATGGCCCACTGCCCTCTACCCACCTCTGTAGGTCCCTGTGATGGGGAGAGACCATAAGGAGCTGGGGACAGCAGACTCGCTGAACTTCATTCCATCTTTGCACACTCTCTTCTCAGATGCTTCCCTGTCTGGGGCTCTGCTCACCCACTAGCTGCTTGCCCCAGAGCATTCATCTCCTACCTCAGTAGGGCCAACACCTGGGTGGGTTGGCAGGGGAGCAGCCTGAGGGATGCCCTTCACTCTGCTTTCAGAATGCTTCCCCAGCAAGGACGTCTCCAGCCTGGGCATCTCCAGCCTGGGTGTCCCCGGCCCGGGCATCACCTTCCAGGTCATCGTCCGGCAGGTCATCATCTGCTGGGTCGGCCTCCATGACATCGTCTCCGACAAGAACATGCCTTGTTAGGGCAACACCAGTGGGGGCCGTACCTGTCCGGGCATCTCCTGCCAGGTCAGCGCCAGCCGCCAGGGCCACTGGGGAGAGCCCAGGTAAGGGGGATGCTGCAGAGAAGGCAAGAGGAGCAGGGAAGCAGTCCATGGGAGGAAGTCTCAGAGTTGGCACTCTCTGCTCCTCCTCAACCACTTGGATAATGATGTGTGGGAAGGAGGTGGAATAGTCAGGGATAGGCAGTGGGGGACCTGGGGAAGTGGTGGCAGAAAAGAACCATTACATGCAAACCTAAGACAGTGGAAAATTGGGGCAAATGCTGTAGAAGATAAGAAACTGGACCAGCAAAGCAGGTGTGACTTTGGAGGCTGCTCGTTCTGGGTCAGAGTGCAGGTGTCAAGAGCAAGGCTCCCAGTTAGATACAGGGGTTCTTGGGCTGCCCTGTGGGTCTGCCGGGGAAGCTGGGGTCTGCATCACAGCAGTCCTGATCATGGGCTCATCTGTGGGTAGAGGAGGAAAGGGAGAGATTCTGACCAGGCAGGCACTCCCCGCCCCCAGCTTTCCAAACTGGCTTATATGATTCAGCTACTAGGAAGTCAGAGATGCCAAACGGGCCTCGGGGACTGGCTCTGCCCTTCATGAAACAGTATTTCAGCCCATCCCAACTTTGCCCTCCTCCTGTCCTAGACTTCAGGCTATCCCCACCCCCATAATATAAACAGGCCTGGAGGGGCGTCCCAGATTTTGGGCCCATTTCACCTTGCCCTCTCAAGAGTTGGTGAGGCACTTTGATGTGGCAGCCTTTGAAAGCAGACACACTTTGTTTGAATGCCTGCTCTGCCACTCACCAGCCAGGTCACCTTGAGCAAGTTACTCAACTTCCATGAACCTCAGTTTCCTCATCTATAAAATGGGCATAATAATACCCAGCTCACATGGTTGCTGTGAGAATTAAATAACATGCAAATGCCTGGCTGGCCCATAGTAGATGCTCAATAAAAGGGAGCTCTTGGTATCAGGCAGGGGTGGTGCCATTGTCTGGGGTAGAGGGGTCCTAACAAGCTCTCGTGGGCCAGCCTTGCTTCCTGAGCCCTCCTCTACTGTGCAGACTCCTCTCCAACAGCCTCACCCTCCCTTGCTGCTGCCCCGCTCCTAGGTATCAGCTTTCGCAAGTTCGCCTGGCAGGAGGGCCAGAAACGTTTGCTGCTCATCGGAAGTATCATCCTCCTCATCGCCCTCATTGTGTCCCTCATCCTTCTCTGTGAGTTTAAAGGAGGGAGCAGGGGTGGGCTCTGGTCGCTGCTGGGTGGAGTGGGGTCCAGGGTTGTGCGCACGCAGCCGAGAGACAGGAGTGGGGAACAGACACTCCCCCGGCTACCATGTCCACAGAGGGACACTCCTGCAAATGGCTTTGGACCCTGGCGCCCCAGACCCTTTGAGGTAGCTGGGTTACGAGTGTGGGAAGTCAGAGGAAGCTGGCCTTGGGTCCTGTCCATGCTACTTACTGTGTAACTCACTGGGTCAAGTGAGCTAACTACTCCGAGCTCAGTTTCTACATCTCCAAATGGGATTAAATTCAGTCATTCGCTCAACTTATGACGTGCCCAGTAAAATCTCAGAAAGACTTCACTGGGTTACGAGGAGTAATGAGATACTGGCACAAGGCCCGGCACAAAATCCCACTTTACCAATGTTGTTACTAAAAAAACAAACATAAAAATGCTGATTAAGAAAAGTCCCTCAGGCATTTTTAGTCAATGGGATAGAATGTTCAGGGGTTCAGGCCCCCTCAATTTGCCCCCTGCCTTTGGAAAGAATTCTCAGGACCTGTCCCAGGGCTCTTTGCCCTAGAGTCCACTATGAGCCCACACAGTGGGGAAGCTTGTGGGGAGCAAAAGGGGAGCACACCTCCTACCACCCCATACTCAGGGAGATTACAGTCTCCTGGGAGACATAGCCGGAAATGATTAAGGCCAAACACATATGAATGTGACTGTCAGGAAGAGGTGACAGCTGTGTGGGCTGGGGAGGCAGGGGACAGCTCATGAAGGCAGTGGGGCCAGATGAGGACCTGGAATTTGGGAGAACATCTTGAAGAGGGCATCTGAGTGACTGTGGGAAACGTGGGGGCAGATGGGCAAGGTCGGCATGGGGAGAGGGGAGGGACCGGCTTAACCAGAGAGGAGAATATACATTTGGGGACCTGGGGGCTGTCTGTTTGGTTGAGTACCACTAGGCCATGTTGTAGAGAGCTTTAAATGCCGGGCTGAGGGTTCTGTTAAAGAGGCAGCATGGTGTGGTGAGGAGCGAGGTGGAGACACCCGGCTGGCAGGGCTGTTTGAGGAAGAGGATTGGGCAGGAGGAGGTAGTGTGCTGTTTGAGTACAGCTTGAGTATCAGACAGATCTGCCACTTACCAGCTGTGTGACCTCAGCAAGTTAATTAACTCCCCGAGCCTCAGTTTCCCCACCTGCCTGACAAGGTGGTAGGTCACTGTCACGATGCATGTAAAGACCTCTGCATGGTGCCTGCCACATGGCATCCATGTGACCCTCCCGTGGAGACTCACTGCCCTGCTGGCCCTCCCTTCCCCACACAGGGCACTGCTCCAGGGGAGCCCCCTGGTGGTCCACTGAGAGCAGTAGGAAGTAACCCGTGGAGGGTGAGATGGCATCCAAGGGTGGTTCCCTAAATAGAGTTATAGGTTTCTCAGCATTTCCTGAAGTCTCGTGACCTTCAGACCTCCCAGGGCCAGGGAGGTGGTTTGACTTGTGTTCACTGAGCAGCTACATAGTGGGGTCAGGACTAGAGCCCCGGCATCCTCACTCCCTGTCCAGAGCTCTCTCTACTACATGTCAAGGCAACGCCTCGCCATGAGGCTTTGTGAGCATTCTGAGAGGGACTGCTGAGGGTTCCTGGAGGTTCAGTGCCCAGGGCGTGGGAGGGGGGAGACGAGGGCCTGCAGAGGAGGGGCCAGCCCAAGAGATTAGGAGGGATTGGTGTCTGGCCTTGGAAGGAGCAGTCACACAAGGGTGACCTTCACCTCGGGTGACCGAGAGCACGGTAGGGCCAGTGGGAGAAGTAGGGGTCGGGGCTGAGGCGTCGGTTGCAGACCAGAGGCGGGGTGAGGAGTTGGAACTCTGGTTTCTTAGGCATCCGAAGGGAGGTGTCTCCAGACAGGAGGGAGGACAGTTCCTAGTCTGGAAAGAGATAGGTGTTAGAAGAGGTCATGAAGCGGATTTTCACTTGTGGTTTGTAAAGCTGTCATCTTTTCAACCCGAGTCACGCATTTGGGAATCAGCCACCCAGAGTTGCTCTTTGAATGGGAAGATGTGTAAAGGCATAAAGACAAGTAATGGAGCAAGAACTAAGCATAGGGGACATCCCTTGTTTAGGGTAGAGGGAGGAGGAAGAAAATCCAGGCGCTTCTGAGGCTCAAAGGACAGCCTTTGAGAAGACAGGACAGGTAATGGTTGCATGTGTGTGACTGTGTTGATAGAAATTTCTCTGCTATGACCTGCAGAGCATAGAGATGAAGCGATGCCAGAGGGGTTCTGAGAAGGGGCCTCTTGGATACTGGAGGAGGAGATTTCTCTGGCCAGCATGTAGGCAGGGGAGCTCCCAAAGTAGTACCCACCTGCACACCTCCCTCTGTCCCTCTCTCTCTCTCTCTCTCTCTCTCTCTCTCACTGGGTGGCTGCTTGAGTCTGCCTGGTGCTGCCCTGGTTGTAAGAGCTTCTGGAGCATTCTGGAGCATTCCTGAGCAGCTTTTCTCTCCATACAGATGGGGGACGAGAGCCCCAGAGTCCAAGAGGGATTGCAGGTCGGTGTCTCAGAACTCTCAGGGCCTTGGGCTGCTTCGTGTCTCGTCTCTACGGGGCTGGCAGTGACCCAGCTGTTTGCTTCATTTTTTCCAGTCTACTTCTGGCGGGGCCACACAGGGGTCAAGTACAAGGAGCCAGCAGAGAGCTGCCCCAGGCACTCTGTACGCTGTGATGGGATGGTGGACTGCAAGCTAAAGAGTGACGAGCTGGGCTGTGGTAAGGAGGCTGGGCATACACGTGCATGTGTGCACTCGGGTGATGGCAAACTGTGCATCAGCTCAAATGGAAGGCAATGGACAGAGAATCAGAGGATCTGGGTTCTAGTCTCAGTAGACTTGACTTTGAAACCCAGCTTTGAGTGCTGTGTGACTTGGGCAAATCATTTACCTTCTCTGGGCTTTAGTTCTCTAATCTGTAAAATGAGTGGATTGGACAGATGAGCGATTCTCAGATAAAATCTGACAACTCCCGAATATGAGACTGAGCAAAGCAGAGCTGCTCTGGCGGGAGGGAGATGTGGGGTCTGGAACTCCATCCACATGCCCCTCCTCTATGCCCAGCAGGTGACCTCTGATTTGCCACCTTTACAGTTTCAAGAAGGTCAGTTTGTACGTGGCTGGCCTAGATGAGCACAAAGATCTCTTTGAGCTCTGGTCCTCAGTGGATTTTACACATGGCGTCTATGCATGGTCCTGATGCGGGTGTCTGCTGCGGCTACATGTCCGTCCATTCCACCTGTGCATTTACGTGTGTTGTTGCCCATGACCGCGTCAATCTTTGACTGAGCCTGTCCAGTGAACACTCAGTCAGATCATAGAACTTACGCCCCTTGTCACTCTCTTGTTTGGGCATGTCACTGCCCTCTCAGGGTGACAGCTCCTGACAGCACTTGCCCTTTTTCCCAGCAATGGCCCCCTGGGTCCTGTTGCATGGAGAGCTCTCCGCCCTGCCCCAGCCCTTTGCCTTGGCTCTGCCCTTATTGAATGTCTTGGGCTTGTGAGCACTGGCTGATGATCGTCATTTCCCAGGCCAAGCTCCCAGACATTTCCCAGGCCTTAGCGAGGAGCATCAGGGCAGGGGTGTCTCAGAACCTTTCTCAGTTCATTTTTTAAGATCTTGGAGCTTCTTGGGTGCTGAGGACCTGTGCTGCCCTTTTCTTGCCCTGCAGTGAGGTTTGACTGGGACAAGTCTCTGCTTAAAGTCTACTCTGGATCCTCGCATCAGTGGCTTCCTGTCTGCAGTGACAGCTGGAATGACTCCTACTCAAAGAAGACCTGCCAACAG